>NC_088886.1:74463097-74775597 GCF_037157495.1 Lathamus discolor
CCAGTGCCCGAAGGGGGCCTATAAGGATGCTTGAGAGGGACTTTTCATCAGGGACTGTAGTGACAGGACAAGGGGTGGTGGGCTCAAACTGAAACAGGGGAAGTTTAGATTACATATAAGAAGGAGTTCTTTACTGTGAGGGTGGTGAGGCACTGGAATCGGTTGTCCACAGAAGTTATGAATGCTCCATCCCTGACAGTGTTCAAGGCCAGGTTGGACAGAGTCTTGGGTGGCATGGTTTAGTGTGAGGTGTCCCTGCCCATGGCAGGGGGGTTGGAACTGGATGATCTTAAGGTCCTTTCTAACCTTAACTATTCTATGATTCTATGATTTCCATGACAGAAAAGGAAAAGCTTCTAGCACATATCTTTGCTGATTAACTGATTCTAGCAGTAGTATCTGGAGCAACAGTGACCAGTCCCAATAAGTCACTGAATAATCATTTTCATATATATATACACATATATATATACACACACATACATGCACAGACAAAAAAGCAAATATGACATGTTTACTGTGATACTGAAGATTTCTTGGGAACCTGACCTGGCATCAATGAAAAGACTTTTCAACGTCCATGGCCTTTGGATCAAAATGAGTAAAGTGAAAAAAGCTAGAGAGCTGCTGAGGAGAAGCATAATGTACCTTCACATTGACCTTCAAATTCTGCATAACCAGCAGGTTCAGCTTTCACAGATCAATATTTGAAAATATAAACCCTCCAATTCTGCACTGCTGCTGGATGCTGCTGCCAAGTCCTCATCGGATTTTACCTTATAAAAATCATCATCAAGCTTGACTGTATCACCAGTGACCAAAACCATTAATGGGAATTGCTGTGCAGGGAAACAAGCATCTTCACTGCTTCTGGCATCTCTGCTGGCTACCCAAATTACACTTGGACTGTTTATACTCGGCCTCTACCCCTTTGGCAAACACTTCAGGAACATGGGCATCATGAAACTTAAACCCCCACTGGATAGGTACAAGAATCACAGAATCACAGAATCCCAAGGGTTGGAAGGGACCTAAAAAGATCATCTAGTCCAACCCCCCTGCAAGAGCAGGGTAACCTACAGTACATCACACAGGAACTTGTCCAGGCGGGCCTTGAATATCTCCAGTGTAGGAGACTCCACAACCCCCCTGGGCAACCTGTTCCAGTGCTCTGTCACTCTTACAGTAAAGAAGTTCTTCCTGATGTTAACGTGGAACTTCCTATGCTCCAGTTTACACCCATTGCCCCTTGTCCTATCACTGGATATCACTGAAAAAAGCCTAGCTCCATCATCCTGACACCTACCCTTTACATATTTGTAAACATTGATGAGGTCACCCCTCAGTCTCCTCTTCTCCAAGCTAAAGAGACCCAGCTCCCTCAGCCTCTCCTCATAAGGGAGATGTTCCACTCCCTTAATCATCTTTGTGGCTCTGCGCTGGACTCCTTCAAGCAAATCCCTGTCCTTCTTGAACAGAGGGGCCCAGAACTGGACGCAATATTCCAGATGCGGCCTCACCAAGGCTGAGTAGAGGGGGAGGAGAACCTCTCTTGACCTACTAACCACTCCCTTTCTAATGCACCCTAAGATGCCATTTGCCTTCTTGGCCACAAGAGCACATTGCTGGCTCATGGTCATCCTCCTATCCACCAGGACCCCCAGGTCCCTTTCCCCTTCACTACTTTCCAGCAGGTCAACCCCCAACCTGTACTGGTACATGGGGTTGTTCTTCCCCAGATGCAAGACTCTACACTTGCCCTTGTTAAATTTCATCAAGTTTCTCCCCGCCCAACACTCCAGCCTGTCCAGGTCTCGCTGAATGGCAGCACAGTCCTCTGGTGTGTCAGCCACTCCTCCCAGTTTTGTGTCATCAGCAAACTTGCTGAGGGTGCACTCAGTTCCCTCATCCAGGTCATTGATGAAAATATTAAACAGCACCGGTCCCAGCACCGACCCCTGAGGAACTCCACTAGTCACAGACCTCCAGCTAGATTCTGCGCCATTGACCACAACTCTCTGCCTTCTTCCTTTCAACCAGTTCTCGATCCACCTCACTACTTGATCGTCAAGCCCACACTTCCTTAGCTTATCTATGAGGATGCTGTGGGAGACAGTATCAAATGCCTTACTGAAATCAAGAAAAACTACATCTACCGCTCTACCATCATCCCTCCACCTAGTCACTTCCTCATAGAAGGCTATAAGGTTGGTCATACATGACTTCCCCCTCATAAAACCATGTTGGCTGTTCTTAATGACCCCCTCATCCTTGATATGCCTAGTGATGGAGTCAAGAATAAGTTGTTCCATCACCTTTCCAGGGATGGAGGTAAGGCTGACCGGTCTATAATTACCCGGGTCCTCCTTCTTGCCCTTCTTATAGATTGGTGTGACCTTTGCCATCCGCCAATCCTCAGGCACCTCGCCCGTTTCCCACGACTTACCAAAGATGATGGAAAGTGGCCTAGCAATGACCTCCGCCAGCTCCCTCAGCACCCGTGGGTGCATTCCATCCGGACCCATCGATTTACAGATGTCCAGTTTGCATAGCTGATCCCTAACCCAATCCTCATCTACCAAAGCAAACTCCTCCTTTGTCCTGACTCCTTCTGGGGCTATAGAAATCAAGGGCTCTCGGGGAGAGTCTGCAGGAGTAAAGACAGAGGCAAAGAAGGCATTCAGCACCTCTGCCTTCTTTATATCCTCTGTCTCCAGGGTACCCACTTCGTTCAGCAGTGGGCCTATATTGCCTCTTGTTTTAGTTTTATTTGCTATGTATTTGAAGAAGCCCTTTCTATTGTCTTTAACCCGACTAGCAAGATTGAGTTCCAAGGAGGCCTTAGCTGTCCTAATTGCCTCCCTACATCCTCTAACAACTGTCCTATATTCCTCCCAAGCGGCCAGCCCCTCCTTCCATAATCCATAGATTCTCCTTTTCCACTTGAGTTTGCCCAGCAGCTCCTTGTTTAACCACGCCGGTCTCCTAGATCCCTTACTTGACTTCCTACTCATTGGGACGCTCCGATCCTGAGCTTGGAAGAAGCGGTCCTTGAATGCTAACCAACTATCTTGAGCCCCTTTACCGCCTAGTACCCTTTCCCATGAGACTTCCCTTAGCAGTTGACTGAAGAGGCCAAAGTTGGCCCTTCGGAAATCCAGAACTGTGGCTTTGCTAGGTATTCTATTCCTCCCACACAGGATCCTAAACTCCACCATCTCATGGTCACTGCAGCCAAGGCTGCCATTGACCATCACCACTTCGACCAAACCCTCCTTGTTGGCGAGTACTAAATCTAGCAGCGCTGCTCTCCTAGTTGGTACGTCCACCATTTGCATTAAGAAATTATCCTCAATGCACTCGAGGAACCTCCTAGACTGTGAATGACTGGCTGTGTGAGTCTTCCAGCAAATATCGGGGTAGTTAAAGTCCCCCACGACGACTAAGGCATGTAGTCGCGAGGCTACTTCCAGTTGCCTGTAGAAAGCCTCATCAACTCCTTCATCCTGATCAGGAGGTCTGTAATAGACCCCCACGACTGTATCACCCGTGCCAGTCTGCCCCTTGATTCGTACCCACAGACATTCCACTTGCTCCTCATCCGACCCCGGACAGAACTCAATACATTCTAGTTGCTCTCTCACGTAAAGAGCAACTCCACCACCTCGCTTCGCTGACCTATCTTTCCTAAAAAGGACATAGCCATCCATGACCACATTCCAGTCATGTGAACTGTCCCACCATGTCTCTGTAATTGCCACTAGATCATAACCTTTAGCCCGCACACAGACTTCTAACTCCTCCTGTTTATTCCCCATGCTGCGTGCATTGGTGTACAGGCATTTCAGGGAGCCAGTCCTAGTACCCTTTTTCCCCTGCAGGACAGGGTCTAAAAAGCTATCCTTTCCCACAAGTGAAACAAGAGATTGATAGTCCTCCTTAGCCCGCCATCCTTCAATCCCTAGCATGTTCCTCTTGGGCTTGTCCCCAACAGGCCCAGTTAAATCCCCTCCCCCCTTCATAACTAGTTTAAAGCCCTGTCAATAAGCCCTGCTAACTCCTGCCCCAAAACCCTTTTTCTTCTCTGGGACTGGTGTATCCCGCCTGTCACCAGCAAACCAGGTGTCCCATACAGCAGCCCGTGACTGAAAAACCCAAACCCCTGCCTTTGGCACCAGTCACATAGCCATACATTAACCTGCAGAGTCTTCTTATATATCCCTTCACCCTCGCTTGCAACAGGTATGGAGGCAAACACCACTTGCGCTCCAGACCCTTTAAACAGCCGTCCCAGGGCCCTGTAGTCTCTCTTCATTGCCCTTACGTTCCTCGTAATAATTTCGTCCCAGGTATTGATCATGTCTGCCTGTTACTGCAGTGGTACCACACCACTTCCTTTGGCTTTGCAAGGTGGAGCCAAATTAGACCTTCAGCCACTTCTGCTTCTACATGAAGCCCAGCTGGCGGTCACTAATGAACTGAAGAAGAACCTCTTGGCCTGAGTTTCACTTCAGGCCTCAGGCAAGTCTGAGCAGTCAGGCAAAGTTTGGCAATGACTGAAGGGCTAAGATCTATATGGAGGCTCACTGGTGTTGGGCAGGGTAACAGCTTAGCCTGGTAGGAATACAGTTGGATCTGCTAGTAAGGACTAGGAAAAGCATGCAATTAAATGGCTGTTTTCTAACAAAAACTGATCTCTACAGAAATGTGAGTTCTGCTAGGCCTGACCACCTCCTGGCTGAAGCTTTACTCTCCTTCCTGATCCCAGTTAACTACATTCTGTGATCAAAAGGCTGGTCAGACCCAACACCCAGGAATCTAACAGAAGACATATGGCTGCACTTACAGCATGAATGTAAGACCAACTGAAATAGTGGAACAAAATCCATCCCCTACTGGACAGAAAGCTAAATTCTGCAGCCCAGATTGATTTCTAGACATTACTTTTCATGGGAAGTGGCTGACAGAATTAATATAGAGACTTACTACAGAAAAAGCAAGAGTCTGTACAACAAGACCACCAAAAGTGGCCTTGAACTGACTCTGCCTGCCTGTATTTCAAACAGCTGCTCACCTCTTTCCATGGGCACCCTATTTCACAAAATCTAGTGAGGCTGTACACAAATAAGAAGTGACTGGGAAAGCTGGCATAGAACAAAACTTAAAAGCTACTACTTCAGAAACCCTGAAGCCTGAGGTATCAATTGAAAAGGACTGGTTTTTAAAGACATAGTTATAAACAGCCCACAGGTTTTCAGTCACAGACAAAATAGGCAGAAGAGAGGCTTCCATGGCCTTATTTGTAAGTATATTAAGGTACAACAAGTTGGAAAACTGAAACTTTCTTTTAATCTTTCTCTTGTAAAGTAGGTTTTTCTTTCTTACTTTATTTTTAGCCTCTAGGGCTCATGACTGATTTTGAGCAACATGAAGAGCATTGGCTTGACTTGTGGCTGTCTGCTGGACCGTACAAGGAACTCTTTCCCTTTTCTAACACACAGCTATTGTGAAGATACATCAGAGTAGGGACAATCCAACATTTAAAACATTACCACTCTGCCCCTTTCAGCCAAGGACTCCTATCCATATGGAGTGGGACTACGCCTACAATAAGCAAACTACCCACATGCTAGTAGGATACGGGTGTTACACTGCTTTGGGGATGCCCTGCACATGGCACCAGACACGTGCCTGATGAGAGAGGCGACCACAGCAAATATCTCCCGACCAGTATTTCCCTGCCCATTGCTATTTCACATGGGACTTTTTGGGTGCTTTTGAACCGCTATTCACCAATGGCAGATGTCACAAATTTTCTTCCAAAATGAACATGGAAATGGGGAATTTAAAGGCCAAATAAGCCATCAGGAACAGTAATGGGCCCAAACTTACTTATTCATCTCAAAGGACCTCCTCTTCTCCCCTTGCCCCAGTTCTGATTAGGACCATGGTAATTGCACTGTTTAGCGGGAGGGGTCCTCACAAGCCTTGTTGTTAGCTTTCTGGGGATGAGTGGCAGAAATAGTCACTTTAGCTATTAGCAAACAAAAAGAGCTGCCAGTTCTCACAGGGCTCATGAGACCCACCCAAGCTGCTCTGTCCCCTTCCTTTGCTCAAGTTATTTGCAGGCTGGCTGGCAGAAGAATGCCATCAATTTTGCTAGCTGCTTATAAAACATTTTTCCAAAGGGAAAGAAAGTGTGATCCCTTCACCTCTTCCCTGCCACTGCCCCCCTCAGCCCAACCAGCCATTCAGCACCTCTGCTGCTTGCTTTCCTCTCTCCCGCCCCTCTGTCTGCCTCTCCGACTGTTTTTTAAATCCCCTTTAGTGTGTTTCTTTAATGCACTGTCACACATTTTCATTCCATTCTTAGTCTGTCAACAATTAACTCTGCCAGCTAAACAGAGCCGAAACTGCTTGCAGTTGGCAGCAAAGATCTACTGAAGTGGGGGGTACCGTTTTTTCAATAGCAGGCTTTCATGTAAAATACTAAACTGTAGTGCAGTCTTTCTATTATAGACTGCGATTAAACTGTACTGCCCTGATAGACTTATAACCATGATTTCCTACCAGCTGGCCTGGGAAATTATTTCTGTACTTCTCCCAACAGAGCTGTTATTTAGATAGGACACACCAAAAAAAGCACATCCACATTTGCAGTGCCCGTGTCTGGATGAGAGGAACATGCCGCAGCTCCAGCTGGGGGCAGGTTGGCACAGTGGATGGTAGCACCCAGTAGCAATGAAGCTTCCAGGGGCCAAGCAATTCCTGCAGCTCCTTCCTTCTTCAATGTTATTTAATTTCCACACATTCCCCATGACAGGATGTCCTCCTCCTTCCCTGCCACACCCCTGGTTATAGTAACCTTAGCTTTCTTTCCAAAAGCCTTTCTTGACAAACTCCCTTTCAGAGCAAGTGCTGCTCAGCTTGTTCTGCTAAAATGACTTCCAAGCACAGTCAGAACAGAGAACTTGGTCCTTCGCTGACTCTGTTATTTGTCAGATTTATTTCATCCCACAAAAAGAGAACAGTACAACATGTTCTTCAGGGCAAAAAACTTAAATGGGCTTTGTATTTTACTTGCAGCATTCATGAAGTGAAAACAGAGAAGCAGTAGCAGGTACGCTAACAGATTACAGGCCAAAGGAAATGAGATGTGGAGAAGGAATAAGCTCCAAGCAACTGTTCTTAGCTTTGGAAACTGAAAGCACAGCATATGTTGTCTTTATTATTCTCCCATTCTGGCAAAGAAGCATCCCCCTACTCACTTGCACCAGGAATGGGACAAGTTTCCCTCTGTATCAGTTCTAGCTCTTTCCACACGCTTCCCTCCTGTCTGTGGCTGTGCATGCTCTGCTCCAGCCTGCCTTCAGTGACCTGTTACAAGTGTGTGAGTCACACAGATGCTTCTGGATTCCCCTTGTGTCATAAGAACAATAACCACCATCTTTCTGAACTGTTCCAGCCAGCTTAGGTGATGTAGACTTGAAACCAGCACAAGCACTGCAGTGACAACCACAGGGGGTGACCTCTTCAGACAGCACAAGCACAGCAGAAGGGGACTGTGCCCCCCTCAACACCTCTGCCTTGGCTGTTGGGGCTGGCAGGTCAAGGAGCAGCGCAACCATGCTCTGGTTGCAGTGCATGGTGCAACCACCATGCCACAAGGTGGTTGCACGTCTGCTACCACCCACAGCAACACCACACGTGCTCCCTTGCTTGCATGCTCCACAAGTGATAGTAGTACAAAGGATCATCACATTCCCCGAAAACATCACTTGTACATCTTTAATATGGAGACAGGAGTACTGAGGTCCTCAGAAAAAGAAAAGGGGGGAAGAAAAATCTGTAGAAGACATGGAAATGAACTCATGCTTTTAACAACAGAGAAACGACAAGGTGTGCTGCTGCACAGCAATTGTCTGTGGATGCCTCTACTCAAGGCAAAGGGCTGTAAACCAAAACACACAATGACCCACGGAATAGCTAACAATGGTCACTATGTGAGGCAGACCTAGTTTTAACCAGAGAACAAAAAAACCCAAACCTGCAACTGTAAAACTTAACACTTACTTGTCTTGACCTTCTCCTAATACTGCCTTTTCAAACCTCATTGTCTTAGTTCATGCTGGTTTGGCAACAGAAATGTCGAAGACATCTGCAGTGACCCGCATACATTTGTGGAACAACACAGAGTATTTTCTTTCTCCTCCAGGTTTCTTTTCCTCCAATGCACTTGAGGAAAGTATAGTAAGACAATATGAATGGGGAGGGTGAGTACTACCTGGAGTACTACCCTGCAATCACATTCCAGTGTGTATAAGCTCGTTTTGTAGTACAAATGCAGAAGCCATTTCTCCTACAAATGAAGATGGGAGGGGTTGTTTTCACATTATGTACCTCGTGCTTTAATTTTAGGTCTCATATTTTGTGGGTGCATTTCTAAGCCTTGTTTTAAGTGCCCAGACCTCTCTGTTTTGCCTCTGGCATTCAGAGGTGGCATGATAGAGACCAAGGACAGTGAAGAAAGGGAAGATAGCACTGTTTGCTGTGGCTTTCATTCTGCTCCACTCCCTTTCCCAGATGAATGCAGTAACTTTCACTGCCACTTTGTCGGTGAGATAGAAATATGCAGCATCAAACATGCTATGCTAAAGCGCTGTCTGGGATATGAGCTGAGGGAGCTTGAGCCTTTGCTTGTGTCAACAGCATCCTTCACATCTCAAAGGCATGGGGAGATGAAGGTCACTGAGGAAGAGCACTGGAATCAACACAAACCCAACTGACAGTGTTTTGCTTGAAAGGAAAAACTGCTCCTCTTTTTTATTTTTCCCCTCATTTTTGACCAAAAATAATAGGGAAGAAATATCTATCTTAAAATATCATACTGCTAACAGCCACTCACCCCCAAACCACCTGCATCCTTAAGATAACTATAGTCCTGGGCCTCCCCAGGAGCTTAGCAGTGTGAATGCTGCTGATGCACTTGCCATTTCCGGCTCCCTGCAGCACTGAGCTCTGGGGCTAGAACTTGCTTTGCCTTCCCTTTAAAGCCACCTTGCCAGCCAGACATTTGCTGCCACTGGGAAAGATCTCTGTATGAAATAACAAGTGGCTTAGCAGAAAGTTATGGGGACAGAGAGAAATGCACTCTAAGTCTGATCCATGTACCATACCACCAGTGAGGGGCAATCTGAATGAGCTGGGTATCAAACTCCAGCTGTTTCTTTTTCCTGTGTGCTTGAAGTGGAGTTTTGTTTTGAGACACAAATCTGTTTTAAAAAGACACAGTAGATAGCTTCCCTTGGCAGAAATACTTACTCCTATATTATTTTCCACAAATGAGCTCAGAGAATATGAAAAAGCTCACCTAATGAATTACTTTCATTATTCTTCTATATTACATAGGTAAGGACTTCCCCCAGCATGACACAGAGGGGAATAAGAAACACAGAAGGGATTAAGAGGCCTGCAGAAAGTGAGACAGAAAGTCCATGGGCGAATCAGAAACACTGCTTCAATCTTTTGCTGTTATCACTGTCTGAAGTTATCCTGTTCTTGCAGGGCACTACTATGTGCTCTTAATACAGCACAATGTTAACACCATCAAATCAGCAGCAGGGATACTGGTCTTCTAAAAGGACTGGGAGTTTAGTCACCTCCCTTATAACAATCAGCACAACAGCTACTTGAAAATAGCTGCAGACAGGTTCAGAAGATGGTAAATCCCACCACACTATTTCAGGAGAAGGTGAGATCAAAGCTAATAAAGAAACAACCCAGGACATTGATTTTTCAGGTTTACAAGATGTTTCAGACAGCTGGCTCTGTGGAATTTGGCATCTAGGAAGAGTTTAGCATGGAGATAATCTACAGTCTCTGCCACATATCCAACTTCAGTATCCATGGAAAATTTTTATGATGGGAGTGGGGGTTTGCTTTTTTTTTTTCATTATGAAATTCTTCATTTGCCCCCAAACCAGAAAGAATAAAGTTACACTCTAGATAATATTGCCTACAATTTCCCTTTTGTCCTACACTGGATTCTCCTATGAGTTCTGTGCTGACTGGGATTCCACTGCTAGAAAAGGCATCTGAACTGGACAGCCAGCCAGGGATCCCCAACCAGAATCACAAGCACTCCTGGACCACTAGACAGAGGACGAATATTAAAGCTCAGTAGAAATTCAAACCCTTTGGAATATGTGCCAAAGTAAAGTTAACCTTACTCATTCCTTAGCTAAGTAGTATCTGGAGACAGGAAGATAGTAAAGAAACACACTTCCAAGACAGTTTCATCACCAGGGCTGTGTCCCAACACTATTTATGCCACATCATTATGGTCTTTTTCTGCTCCAGATTAAAGGAGAGCACATACAGCCTCCAGACACAAACTCAGCCCTTTATACATTCTCACCTGAAGGAAAATTCACATTGCAAAGACATGCCAAGCTACAAAATAGTCGGAGTTTGGAATACTTGGTTCAGATAGTAGAAACTTGCAGTGCACACTGGAACACAACACTGAATAGCAGTTCAGCGATGCACCATTGTGGCCATGCAGGCTAACCACATACTGAGCTGTATGAGCAAGAAATAGCCAGCAGCTTAAGAGAAGACATTATTCCTCTCCACTTGGAATGGCATATGAAACCTCACATACCTCTCTGCAGCTCAATAGAGATGTCCACAGATCAGAGTCCAGCAGAGAACTGCTAAGATGGTCAGGGGAATGCAGTAGATAAAATGCAAGGGGAGGCTGAGGAAACTGGGGTTTGTTTATTCTGGAAAGGAGGTGGCCAGTGGGGGAATCTAACTGCACACTTCCACTGCCAAAAGGGAGGTTAACAGAGACAAGAGGTAAGTGTCCTGAGGCAACAGGCACAACTTGCAAGAAGGAATTTCGAACAGGTAGAAGGAGGCATCAAGGTTATTCTCATTTCTGCGCTCGCTACCTTTCCCTTGCAGATTGCCTTACTGGTGAGATGAAGGAAGTCCAAATGTTTACTCCATTCACTCAATCCCATTTTCTCATCCACAGAATGTCCATCAAAAATGAGAGGGGAAAAAAAAACCAACAGAGCATAGCCATCTAAACTTCCTTCATGTCTGACCAACACAGAGCTGGGAAAGAAACTGTCCCTCTTTCTGGGACAATCTCTCACAGTCAGTGTGACCCGGTGTGGTATGGTGCTGTCAGTCTGACGAAGATCCCTGAAGAACGATACTTCTTACCTGCAGGGCTACCTATTTTTAACAAGTTTATCAGGTGATTCAAAAGAAGATATTACCTATCCCTTCCCAAATCCTTCTCCTTGTAATTTGAACCATTATGGACATTTCTTTTGAAGTAGAAGAATCCTTGCAAAACAAGGAGGATGAGAGCTATCACAGTCAAGGAGCCAAGCAGGCTTCTTCATGCTCAAGCCAGCCCCAGTATTCCATGTTTACCCACCACCTGTGACTGAAAAATGACATCATCCTTAAGCTACAACAGCAAGCTGACTTTGGTATCATTTGAATTACAAAAAGAGAAATACTGCAACACACAAGTTACTGTGAGCGAGGAAACTGCAAGTAGATAATAGCTTCTGACATCAAGAAGTGATAGTCAGCATGTAAACCTCTAATAGTATCAGCTTATCATTCTTATTATGAATCAAACACCCACTTTCCAATTTTACATAGTATGTTTGTGCATGATACTATCAAAAAAGACAAAGATTGCATTAAATCAGCACACAGTAATAAAACACTTCACAGAGAGAAGCTGTTAGAAATTTGGACCTGTTAAGAGTTACTGGACTGGTCAAATGATGGCCTACTCCAAGAAAATGTGACCTCTGCAGTGCACTTCAGCTTTCTGAGGAATGGTATTTATTTGAAATATGAATATTCTGAAAAGCAATGGGGATCTCCAAAAAGCAACAACAAATGAAGTTTCTGTAACAACAATTTCAGCCTTCACTATTTACAAATCCAGCTTCATGTAGTAAAGGTCAATCCCCTTTTCCTGGAAACCCTGCCCTGTGGCAGGATTGCCCTGTGTTAAAGTGTTTCTCGTGACATTTGGCTAAAGACTGCAAGCTGCAAGGTTGAGTCATAGGCAAGAGGATGGGTGACTGTAAAAGTGTGCGGGGGTGTTTCTTCCAAGCTTTCTGTGAATAAAAATCCTAAAACATTTCACCAAGGCAGGCTTAGCACCGCTTGAGAACGATTCTAGGAAACCTTTACATAGAATTGCTTTCCCTTTCTAAGTTAGCATTATTGTTCAACACAATGGTCTTCACTTAGCAGGAATCAAGGGTCAGCAGTCTTTTTGTGATAGGTAAAAAAGGTGCCTCACAGCAGTACAAGGAGTTAAGTAGATAAAACAGTTGAAAGAGAAAATACCTGCTTGCAATGAAAGATGAATGGTTTTATGCCCTGCACTTCAGGTGCAACTGGAAAGCAACTCTGAGGTCTTCTGAACAAACTCATTCAGCACTTACAAGAAGGGAAGTGTTATGTCTATAGCTTCCTCAGCTTCATGAGCTCACCTAAGCTGTGTCTGAGGTGACAGTCAGTACACAGGAACTCTCACTGCAACGGGGCTTGCCTTTTGTCTGTTCTACCACTGGTCCTACAGTTTCTGGGGTACAACTAACTGTCGCCTTGTCAGTAAGAGAGAGATACGAGGCCTTGATTTCACCTTATATTTTTGAGCAATTTAAGTTTTGTTCTGTTCCCACATACAAAATCCCTCAATTCAAGAAAAACGAGAGACTGAGATAACCAGGCTATTATCACAATTACACTTGCGGGAGGAGACATAGCTTTCGTAGCTGATATCCCCCTATAAACCTTCTGCAAAAATGCAGTAACACATTTAAACAGCATTATATGGGATATGCCTTTCTCTTTCCTAGGAAGAAGATGGTCTATCAATAGGCTCTATGAACAGCTAACCTGACACTGTTCCTGAGTTTGCTCCTGCAAATCTGAGTAATCAAATTGAGCAGCCAGTTCCTCAAAGAGTTACAGTATAAACCAGCAGCTTCATTTCAGCATTTCCCCCTTGCCTCTCTTCTTAATGGCTATACTCCAGTCCCATGCATCTGAACTTTATAACTACCCCACAGAACAACTTGCCTAGTTAAGAGTTTGCATTACCTACATAAATGTCTATTAGCACCTGAGAGGACGAACAGCAGACAAGACTCCCAGTGAGAGAAAAAAGGCTATTAATTCTATTTAGTTTCACACCAAAAATCTACAGCAAATAACAAACATATACAGGAACATGCACTGCCCTCCCAGAGGACAAAACTCAGAAGTAAAAAACAGGAATGACAGGGAAAAAATAGCATTGCTGAAAAACATTAAGCTTTAGAAGTAAAGATCAAATATGTGCCCGTGAGAGGAGGGAAAAAACCACAATAGGATCAGAGAATGCCCTGTTGTGCGTGGGATTCCTGCCATGATATGCAGCAGAGATGCTCGAATAATAATGTTATTTTGACAGTAAGGAGCATTGTGCTAGTAGGAAAAGTAAGAAGTACTCCCCAAATAACAATAATAACTTCAGGTGTCTGGTTGCTAGCACTGGATGTCTGCTTTGCTGGTTATTTATTCGGCAGAAGGGGTGTCTACGATATTCATGGATAAAAGAAGTAACCTGTAAGAAGTTATCATTACACAGCAAATGATAGGAAGGTCAGTGATATTGACTGACTGATTAAAAATGAGATTTATCAAAAAGAAGCAGACGAATAGCTCATATACACGAAATACTGCAAATAATAGATAATGCACCAGGGGATTTATTACTAAAATCAATTTGATTTTCTAAGCCTTAGGTAATTTAGAACCTGCAAGCAAATAAGAAAAGGGCTGTTCTCCTCTAGAAAATATTTCTTCTGTCAGAAAAACAGGAAAAAATAAAAAAGAGGAAAAACCTGCTAAACATTCTCCCTACAGAAACCAAAACAGAAAAGGAAATAGGGAAAAAACTCCAGCCCTTAAGGTAGCAGAGCTCTATGCTTCATAACTTCATGTACTGCATTGTCAACCAGACTGGCAGGTATGAGAAAGCTGACAGCTCTCCAGAGGACCCTGCTGAAGCCGCTGTGCAGAAGACTGGAACGGCACAGACCTGATCCTGCATGTAATGAGACTGAGGAGAGCTGGAAGGTAAATTCCCTCCCCCAGCCGTGGGGAAGGAGCAGACAGGCTGTCTGCCAACCCTCACATGCGCCCTTCTGCATGTGCAAACAAACATACACAGGCACCAGCCTTCCCTCCTGGGAGGTTTTGCTTGGGGGAGGCACCCTCACGGGAAGGGGAAACCGAAATGTCAAGGTTCTGTTTGCCACAAATGCACTGCAAAAAGGCATTAAATTATATTACATTTAGAAAAAAAACCAAACCCCAGCTTGCACTCTTGAGTGTCTTACTCACGAATCCAGAGGATATGCAGTCAAATCGAAGAAATACTGACATATCTGTCCTCCTTTTTAATGCCTTAAGTTAAGCACACTGGAAAAGCATCATTAACTGGTGACAGTTTTAGCTGGAGGTCTTGTGCACCAGCCTGAGAATATTAGGCCTCATTAAACAAAATAATAATAATAATAATAAAAAAAGGAATAAACATAGCTGCTCTAATACTCCATTCAGTTTGTCTAATTCCACTTTAATTGGTACCCATGTAACCGATCTCTTGCATTCCTTATGGAACCATCCCAGACACACATACTTCACACAACTGAACGCAGCAAACACAATCAATGCTTTAATTCACTCCTGCCGATTCTGGCCCAAAAAGACTCTGAAGGAACACAGGCACATTCTCCCAGCAGGTGAGGCAATCCAAAACATGGGGCTGTGGAGGTGACTTGGAAAGTGCACAGCTCAATGTCAGATGCCAGAGGAGTGATGGCTTGTTGGAAGCTAATAAATTAAAGTGATCATTGCATGAGACAATGTACCAGCACTTCACCATTTACTACAAATTCGCTGCCACCTATAAAGAACAATCAACCCCTAACAAAAAACTATGTGACTTCTCTGCAAAAAACTATGTGACTTCAGCTCTCAGGAAGTTCAGGTTTACCCTGATCCGTATTTAAAACAGATACAGGTCATGTACCCTGAAAACCCAGGGTAAACCTGCTGAAGAGGTTGAGGGCAAGCTAAAGGTAAGCTAAAGATAGCAAGCCAAAAGCTGACACCGACAGTTGTGTGCTTGCAGCCCATGGCAGGAACTATCCTGTTATATCATCACATAATTTATGACTTAAAAGGATAAAGGCTCAACAAAACAGACCACAAAGGACAACTGCCACCCTAACGCAATGCAGATGTCACATCAGTTCTACTTCAATAAAGCATTCTTATTACCAGTGGTATGCTGGTGTAAAAGGTGCAGAATGAGAATGGGTTTGCAGACTTATGCTCCTTTCTGACAGGAATGCAGAAAAGGGCCTGTTTTGCAGGATGTGGTACCACCTCCAAATATGATGAAATTTGTAAACATACAGCTGTATATTAACACACACACATATGCATATGCAGAAATCCAGAGAGCATCAATAGACAACAGAAAGAGAAGGAACACGTCTTATTCTTTGCATAATATTCAGAGATGTGACTTTGGGTTGTACCTGCGCTCTGACGTGATCTTGCTGACTGCATTGCAAAGTAGTGGTACTTTAAGGTGCATGAATTCCTTAGGAAAGGTGGTTGTGACAATAAGCAGTCAGCATCAAATGGAGATGCTGCTGGCTTGCATATTCTTAAAGAGAAGTATCTCATTGACATTCCTTTGTGTCCAGTATACCTCAACTAAAATCAGTCACTGTGCAACAGTAAAAAAGAATAGAAATTGCAGCAGAAAAAAGAACGATTTTATAGCCTCATGCCTGTGTTGAGTAGGATATGTATGTGGATTATGATAATTCTTAGAAAATTAATAGGTATTTTACTACCCAAGTAAAAGCATAGCACATTAATATACCATGCTGGCATTTTTTAACAACAGACAGAAAGATTATGGCCAAGTCTCTGCTTCTCCATCAAACCCTTGCAGCTGCAAGACAGCCAGCCACACAGGCCCTGCTGACATTGGCTGCCAAGGGTCTGGCACATTCTCATTCCAGTCACCTTCTTGGGAGGTTCATCTACCAAAAGTCTTTAAAAGCAGTAGAAGGAAGAGTCCTTTTAGTCATGAAAAGTTTAATCTGGTAAAGAAATGCTTGAAAAAGCGAAGGATGTAGAGCTTCACATTTCAAAGTGCTGAGCGAGACCCTTTTATTCCAATAGAGAGAGCTTTCGCAGCACTGGAGAGTGACTTGGAATAGAGAAGAGAATGGGAATTTTCACTCTGTTCAGCCTGAAGCACCTAAAATAGGTGGCATAGCACAGGCTTTTCCCTGCACATCATGAAACTAAACTCCACAGCTTCCACTCACACGCCCATTCTTGTTCTGCTCATTTTTGCTAATGTTCCATGCTCTCCCTTTCTGCCCTGCTGTTCTACCATGGTGTTTCCATTTCCAGGCAATAATTAATGACTGCATGAACTATAGCAAATCTAAGCAATCAGAATACAAAGAAAGAAGGAACAGTGCATTGGAAAGATATGAGTTATTCCTTTCAAACATCAACCCACATACTAATTTTGACTTTCACTGGCCAGAACCAGTCTGGCACCTGGAACTTGGTCCAAGAGCACACTCCTCTAGAAATGATGTTCTCCAGAGTGCTCTTCATGGAAGAATGTGCAATGGTGATGAGCACATTCTGACAAAGACAGCTCTTCCATCTTGTCCCCTACAATCAAGTGATCTCAGACATTCCCTCTCAGCATTCCCCAAACCAATCACAGAAGTTGTAATATGCTTATCCTCTTCTCACATCCATGGCATCCAACCAGACCAACTCTTCCATACTGGAGTGTTTGGGCCATGTTGAGTGAAATACCTGGCCCATGGAGATTATGGCTTATTCCTTACCTCCACCACATGGTTCTCTGCCTTCCCTTGACTTAGCAGGTCACTCAGAAATGCTGACAGTGTCTAAAGGTGGTTTCTCTCACTTTGCTTTCCTCAAAACCAGCAGACAGAGGCACTTTCAAAGGACTGCTCAGAACACGCCTCTGTTTTCTTTTGTGTGCTTACTGTCCCTCTCTTTCTTTATTAACTAAACATGAGCAAGAGAGCTATAGGCCTCGACATGAGTTACCTTTTTTGACACCTTTCTGTAATCTTCAGGAATCTGCACAGCTTTATATGCCATGATGTGACTTCCTTCCCGGCTCCTCCACACTCAGGCATGCAGACACAGACATACATGCAAGCATTCCCAAAGCTTCATTGCTGCAGCCTAAGGGCAGATGAAAAAAGCAGCTTCGTGGAAAACCCCTCTGGGACTGACTGTACATTGAGCAAAACTGCCTCTACAGCAAGTAAATAAATAAATGAACAATGTGATCCTCAGGTTTGATTTAGACTGTAGTTTCCTTTTTAATAACTATCTGCTTTCACAGCACATTCACCAACTCAACAGTATTTAACAGCAGGTTCATACTATTTTCAGGGGACTTCAATTATGAATTAGACCGTAAACTTCTTCCTCTTTTTGCTTTTTTATTTCCTCTAACACTTTACTAAGTGGCAGTATATTCAAATTTCTCTTCAAACAGATGCATTGCTTCAAGATTTTACATCAGGGAATAGCACTATTCTCTTCCTGCCTGACTACTGTTTTCCTCATGGCCATCAGGTTACAAAAGAAAACAAAACTAAATAAACACAACAAACTGCATGCTAAAAAAGCCCAGGCACCAAACACATTGGCTGAGATGAATCCCATGTTTCAATTCTGCAATGATCCTTCACCTTGCTACGTATAGCATATTTAGTTGAAATAAATAGAAACACTTAAATCTCAGCCACCTCTGCCCATTTCAAATGCCCAAACACATCTGACTTTGAAATGAAGTGCAGAGCTGCTTATATAGCCTCCATGTTCTAGAATTAAGCAACAGACCCCATGAAATCACTCATTGCCACCAAGTCTCCTTATTAAAGCCTCAGGCAAGTGTAAGGGCAGTTAACTCTCTAACACCACAACTGCCTAGTCCAGTAATGACTTATTTCCAAGTCTTTCTTCTATTAGATATGCCACTCCTCACAGACCAGAGTTTTTACCAAACGCTTTAGAAGTTACATCTCCAACTGATCATTCATTAGTAAACATAAAAAGTAGATACATGGAGTATAGTTACTGGCAGAAAGCTGTGTCCTAGAAGGGGCAAACAACAGGAGAGCCTTCATTTAGAAGTCAGAGCCCCAGCCTCTAGGCCTAAGAAAGAGGAAACACTATCACAGAGAATGGGCCACTACACATTCAAATTTGGCAAAAGAGGTCCGGATCAAAGTGATGCTCTCAGACTACTGTCAATAGAAGCAGCTAGGCATGATGGGGAGCTAGCCAATCTTGTGGCTTTCCACTCCTACAGACACAGAGAACAAAGAAATTCCTGGCCATTTCAGCTCCTCTGTATAGTTCACATGTCAATTGGGATTGTGCTCAGCTGACTGTTACTTTGGAGGTCAAAGTAATAACCCTACTCCCAGCTTTGGAAGAAGGCAGAGATGTATTCTGACAATGAAAATGAAGAAGAGTTGAGTTATGCTTCAGGAACTCATACAACACTTGGTCTAAGCTTTGAGAAGGGAAATGTGAGATGTTTTATATTTCACTTCTTGCTCCAGCAGCATCCATGTGATTAAAAGGGACTCTGTTACTTGTTGTCATTGTCAGCAATGTGGTTGGATCTGACTGCACCTAACAGGCCAAATTCAGACTGGATTTAGGAGGATTTATGTGGAGGGCCATTCATGTCTTCAAGAACAGCAGGACAGAGACTGCTGCCTTAATTGTAAAGCAAAGTTTTGCATCACAGATTTACAAGATCACCTTCAGAAAAGGATCACAGGCTTGGTTCTCAGCAGCAAACAGAGTCAATAAATTATTTTGCTCATTTTATATTTAGTTTGTAAGTATATATTTAATTCTACCCCATTAGGTAAATATTTGAGTATTTATATATTTTGTGTCTTTTGTGTATACATGTGTTACAAAAACATTCTGGCTTAAGTTTATTTAGTAAGGTTCCATGGGATATAGCCCTGGAGGGCAGGGGGGCCCAAAACTCTTGGTTGATATTCAGGGATCACCTGCTACAAGCTCAGGAGTGCTGCTTCCCAACTAGAAGGAAGTGCGGCAGGAGGGCCAGGAGACCTCCTTGGATGGATGAGGAGCTGCTGAGGAAAATTCAAAGGAAAAAAGAGGCTTATAAAAAAAGTGGAAGCAAGGACAGGCGGCCTGGGAAGAGTACAGGGATGTTGTCCGGGAAGCTAGGGACCAGGTTAGGAAGGCTAAGGCCCAGTTAGAATTAAACTGGGCCAGGGATGTTAAGGATAACAGGAAGGGATTCTACAGGTACGTAGCAAACAAAACACAGACTAGGGACAACACAGGCCCCCTGAGGAAGCTCTTGGGAGAACTGGCTACACAGGATTTGGAGAAGGCTGAGGTTCTGAATGACTTCTTTGCCTTGGTCTTCACTGGCAAAGGCTCTGACTGCACCACCCAGGTCTTAGAAGGTAGAAGAAGGGACTGTGAGAATGAAGACCTTGGGCCCACTGTAGCAGAGGATCTGGTTCAAGACCATGTTAAAAATCTGAATGTGCACAAGTCTGTGGGACCCGATGAAATCCATCCGCGGGTCCTGAAGGAGCTGGCGAATGAAGTTGCTAAGCCACTGGCCATCATATTTGAAAAATCATGGCAGTCAGGTGAAGTTCCTGACGACTGGAAAAAGGGAAATATAACCCCCATTTTCAAGAAGGGGAAAATGGAAGACCCAGGGAATTACAGACCAGTCAGTCTCACCTCTGTGCCTGGCAAAGTCTTGGAGCAGATCCTTCTGGAAGGCATGCTAAGGCACATGAAAAACAACAAGGTGCTTGGTGACTGCCAGCATGGCTTCACTAAGGGGAAATCCTGCCTGACCAATTTGGTGGCCTTCTATGATGGGCCTACAGAACTGATGGACAAGGGTAAAGCAGTTGATGCCATCTACCTGGACTTGTGCAAAGCGTTTGACACTGTCCCACACCACATCCTTCTCTCTAAATTGGAGAGATATCAATTTGATGGATGGACCACTCGGTGGATAAAGAACTGCCTGGATGGCCGCACACAAAGAGCTGTGATCAATGGCTTGATGTCAGGCTGGAGACCAGTAACGTGTGGTGTCCCTCAGGGATCGGTGTTGGGACCGGTCTTGTTTAACATCTTCATCTGACATGGACAGCGGGATTGAGTGCGCCTTCAGCAAGTTTGCCGATGACACCAAGCTGTGTGGTCCGGTTGATATGCTGGAGGGAAGGGATGCCATCCAGAGGGACCTTGACACGCTTGTGAGGTGGGCTGATGCCAACCTTAGGAAGTGCAACCATGACAAGTGCAAGGTCCTACACCTGGGTCGGAGCAATCCCAGGCACTGCTACAGGTTGAGCAGAGAAGAGATTCAGAGCAGCCCTGAAGAGAATGACTTGGGGGTGCTGTTCGATGAGAAAATGAACATGGGCTGGCTTCAGTGTGTGCTTGCAGCCCAGAAAGCCAACCGTATCCTGGGGTGCATCAAAAGGAGCGTGACCAGCAGGTCAAAGGAGGTGATCCTGCCCCTCTACTCTGCTCTCGTGAGACCTCACCTGGAGTATTGTGTGCAGTTCTGGTGTCCTCAACATAAAAAGGACATGGAACTGCTGGAACAAGCCCAGAGGAGGGCCACGAGGATGATCAGGGGACTGGAGCACCTCCCGTATGAAGATAGGCTGAGGAAGTTGAGGCTGTTCAGCCTGGAGAAGAGAAGGCTGCGTGGGGACCTCATAGCAGCCTTCCAGTATCTGAAGGGGGCCTATAGCGATGCTGGGGAGGGTCTCTTCATTAGGGACTGTAGTGACAGGACAAGGGGTAACGGGTTAAAACTTAAACAGAGAAAGTTTAGATTGGATATAAGGAGGAAGTCCCTTCCTGTTAGGGGGGTGAGGCACTGGAATCGGTTGCCCAGGGAGGTGCTCCATCCCAGGCAGTGTTCAAGGCCAGCTTGGATGAAGCCTTGGGTGAGATGGTTTAGTGTGAGGTGTCCCTGCCCATGGCAGGGGGGCTGGAACTAGACGATCTTCAGGTCCTTTCCAACCCTAACTATTCTATGATTCTATGATTCTAAATGAAGAAAGAAGACTTCCTTTTTCACATATGCAAAATTATTCTTCTATTAATATAGCCTTTGAATGAGATGGAGATTGCTACAACTGCCAAGCTCTTAAGACCCTGGTTCTACATCTACAACCACCAAGCTGTTAAGACCACGGCTTGATCTAAGTCTATTTTCAGTTTTTCTGTTATACACCCAGAATCAATTCTATTTCACACAGTCCTAATACTGCTGTTCAGACTGCTTATCAACTGAAAGTTTAATATCACACACTAACACCACTGTGTGCTGTCAATGGAGTCAAAATATGAATATACTTGACAGCGGGAGGACTTATTTTCATATCCTCTCTAAACACACACACAGGCACAGATGTATGTATCTGTTGTACATGAAGGGAAGGAGGCAGGGAGGGAAGTGAGCTGTTCAAAGATACAAAGAGAAATTAGGTGCCCAGTACCTTTCCTTAGAGCAAAACCATACCCGTGCACTTAACTGCTTTAGAAATTAAAATATTTATACATATGTGTCCTGGGTTCAGCAGCAGCAGTCATTTTTCTCCTTCTTAGGAGCTAGTACACTGCTGTGTTTTGATCTTTTGGCCTGGGAACAGTGCTGATAATGCCGATGTTTTCAGTTGCTGCTTGAATGTTTGGTCTGGCCAAGGACTTTCTGAGCCTCACGCTCTGCCAGGGAGGAGGGGAGGCCGGGAGGAAGCAGAGACAGGACACCTGACCCAAACTGACCAAAGAGGTATTCCATACCACAGCACATCATGCCCAGGATGTAATGGGGAGTTACCTGGAAGGGCTGGGGACTGCAGGGTTGGACGAGGTATTGGTCGGTGCTTGGCTGGGGGGAGTGGGGTGAGTTATTTGTCGGCTGGTGTTGAGGTGTTGTATTCTTTCCTCTTGTTATTTCTTTTATCATTACTATTATTGGTGGTAGCAGTAGTGATTTGTGTGATGCCTTAGTTACTAAACTGTTCTTATCTCAACCCATGGGAGTTGCATTCTTTTCGATTCTCCTCTCCATCCCTCCAGGAGCAAGGGGAGGGCAAGAAGGTGGGGAGGGAGTGAACGAGCTTTTGTGGTTGGGTTTAAACCATGACAATATGAAAAAAACACGAACTAAAACCAAACCTGCCCCCCTGCCCAAAATCCCCAGAACCTGTAATACCTACATTCTACTAGCACTTTCAAACTTTTCTGCTAGAAAATGAAGCTGAGGTGGTGAGAAGTTCCTATTTTTACTCTGCTACTGACATGGAGAACAGTTGAGAGCAGAGATGAACACGCAGATACATGTATATATATGCTAAGGCAGACACAGAAACAAAATTCCTTGAGTTCTTTGGTACATCACAACTTCAAAGAGTTGCCAGTATTAACTGACGTTCATGTACCCTTCCCTGTTCTGAGTGCAGGGTGCCACTCACTCGAATGCTGTCGAGCTTGATAAAAGAATAACTGTGCCTTTTAGTTCCACGTGGGCTGAGCTGGAGCAGTTCGAGAGCATTATGCTATTACTTTAAATTACACTGAAAGGGGAGGGCTGCTGGGGTTATATGGGATAAGCAATGCTGCACAGCCACCAGTAGTAGAAGTAATTAGCTGGTGTAATGAAGAGCAAGAAAAAGGAGAGAAGCCTTGGACAGCAGAGCGTTGTACTGTCAGCATTATCATTCTCCAAGGCTTCCACAGAACAATGCACTGCTGAGCCTTTGGTAATCTCTACACATGGCTACCCATGAAGAGAGTAATTAAGAAATGTCATTGCCTCCTTGGGAAAATACCATCCTCTCTCAACATAATGATGATAATCTCCATAACAGCCCCATTCGCTCTCACTCTCTCCTCTCTTTGTTTTGGTGGGGAGTAAAAATGCCTGACAATACACTCGAAGCTAAAGGCGCTTTTGTTCTTCTTTTTGTTATGCATCAACCCAAATAAAGCACTGTGGTTGAGCCAAAACAAAGCTAGATTTAGAAGCAAGCACTTGCACTCCCCAAGTCTGTATTACCAGGCAAAGCCAGATCTGCATAGAGCATCCCTACTGAAAAGAGTATGTAAAATTCAAGTGTTGAGCGTAAGAGGGGCAAAATCTTACAAACTCAAGTCTGCAAAGAGCAAGACCTTTACAAGAGCTTGTGGATGACAAACACAGAATGATCTGGTGAAAGAGGCAGTGCTAGAGCCCTTGTCCAATGGCCAGGAAAGTAAGTCTGTGCAGTACTGCTGTTTCAGGTCTGACTGCAACCAAAAGGCAGCATTCCTGCAGGGGTGTGCAGTCATCTTACCTAGGAAAAAGATCAATGCTTCCAGGCCAACATAAACAAGACAATTGCTATTTTTCCAGCACTGGGCCAGACTCATGTCACCCTTCACTAGGTGACCTTTGTATCATACCCGTTCTTCGTCAATCAGACAGAAAAGACTGGCCCTGTTAATTGACACCATGCCTGAAAATATATACATAAAACTGACCTTAAAGGTTATAATCTATTGTTTTCTAATAAAGATTTTCCAGAGAGCTCCATACTGCTGAGGAGCAAAGCAGTCTGCACTGTCAGAAATGCAAAGGCCATTGCCACGAGTCACTGTGGAAGCTCAAAACATCTCTGCAGTTCCTCCTCTCCCCGTCTACTGGATGCGCACCCCTGGAAATGCATGAGAGCTGAAAGATATCTTGCTTGTCACAGCTGTACCTGTATAAATACCAAAAATCCCTTTACAAAAGGTGTGATTAATTACATAAGGAAGGATTTCTGAGAAAAGGGATTATTGCAGCAGTCTGCTAATAAGGCTGATCAAGTCAAATACTTCTTTTTTCCTTCCCCAAAATTTCATTCCAGGTTATTTACTCTGCTCTCTGAAGTTAAGCAGTTGTGCCTACACAGCTAACATACCGTTGATTCTCCAATTCACTGCACATTTGGATTGTATTGGAGGCAAATATTTGCAGCTAGAAAGTAGACAGCGGAGAGTTTAAATGTAACAATTGCTATTTCTGTTGGTTTCAGCCTGTTTCTCTGGTAAAACTGAACGGATGAGGTGAAACATAAAAGCTGTCTTTGGGTTCTGTGCTACACAGTGCAAAAGGCCCAGGTTCCCAAATCAGGGTTTTCAGACATGAGTACAACTCATAGTAAATACCACTACTCACGTGTTTTATTCTGGAAACCTTTAGGCAAAAATACAACATTGATTAGTGTTCTGAGATTCTGAGCAATTTTTTCTGCAAGCACAATTACATACAGAATTTTGATCCCATTTTGAAGGAATAAATAAGGGAAAATAAATCAAAATTAAAATATGTATTTTTTTCTCCCCAGTGTGCACTGATTGTGGTGACTGTCATTCTCCAAAGGAGCCTGATGGGTCTCTGTTAGCTATCTCTAGCTTCCCAATTTCAAGACATTATCTGGAGACACTGTTGGATTAGTCTGTCATTCCCCCTCAGGATACAGCAGAAATCAACCAGGTAAGTCATTAGGCAAAAGATAATCACAGCGAGGTTAAAAATATAATGGAAAAATGAATATTTAAAACCAGCTGAATACACAGTTTGGATGAAAGTGGAAGTGATTGAAAATCACAACTCCTCATGGGCAGGTTCAAAAAAGAAGGGGTAGAAAAAAGGACAGTTTGTGTAATGGCTTTTACAAGAAGCACTCAGTATTTTTAATTCTGAAATTGAACTATTGCAAGGATAGTAAAAAAAAAGACTAGAATCTGTTAAAAGTCCAAATGGAGAACTGCCTCTGCAGTAGGCATATAACCCTACCTGATAGGGATGCAGTCCCTGCAAATGCTTGTATTAAGTTTTGGCTTACTCTATATCTTTTCTTTGTCTCTATCTACAGCACATGACAACTTTCTTTAGCTACAGATTGTTCAGAGGGCATTTTTTACATTATTCCTATATAACAATATCGCCAGGTCTTTTATTTTTTTTAAATGAAAGTTGCAGAAAAAACGTAGGTATGACAGGGACATATTCAACTGATACATATTGAAAAAGCCGCAAGGATCCTAAATCTCCTTTTGATAGAATGTACAACATAAATTCTGAAGCAATGGGCTGTCCCTTTCTGCCCATTTATATTGATCTCAGCTGTTCTGTCATTGACTTCAGTAGACCCCTGATATTAATCCAGAAATGCCCACATGTGACAAAATACAACCATTTTTGCCTTGGATTATCAAGCCTAAACGTGAATATCTCGCTGAGAATTCTTGTGCCCCTGAACCAGGTGCTGACACAACCAGCCCAGATAATGCCATGAAAACTCTGGCTAACTTACTTATTTAGCTTGAAAAACATCCCAGAGATGCTTTGACTCCAACAGATTTTCCTCAAGGGGGAATTCACTCAACATGTTTTCAAAGGGATTTACAAGTCCTCTCCACTGTTTTGACTAAATACCTGACTGAATGGGAAGATGAAACTTCACTCTCATCTTTCTGTAAAGCCACTCCACTTCCTAAGATGGCTCCCAAGGAGCAAAGAACCACAGAGCTTCAAAGCAATGTAGAAACCACAGACCTACAAGCAATTAGCTGAATGCTCCAGGCCCCAGTTAGACAGACTTATTTTGTGGGCTACTTTGCTATGGTGCTGTAAAATGGAAAAAGAGAGAAGGGTAAAAAAATGCATGGGGTGGAGAGGGGTGGAAATCACATTTATAAGACAATAAAATTCTGTGTGACTCAGATCAAATGTTTGTGTCATTGCTGCCAGGCAAAATTATGGCAGATCAGTATTAGTGCATTCTTTGTTGCAAATCTATAGTCCTTCCTCTCATATTTACTTTTGGCAATGGGTCAATACCGAATCTTTAAAACGTACATATATGTATATGCACATAAGAGTCATAGTCAGTAATACTAAATTTGTGCGCATGCATGTGTGCATTTTGTTTCATTTTGCTCCCATTTGCCACATGAACGTCTTTTCAAACACATTCATTACTGTGACAACAGGTTGAATTCGCAATTCACCATCTGCCTGAACAACATTAACCTTCATGTAACCTCGTATTATTATTGTTAGGCTTTGTCTGAAATTTAAAATCATCCTAAAATAAGCTGGGGCTCAACCCTTGCACTTGACATCATCCCTTCTATTATAAGCACAACCATCCTTCTCTAATGCAGTTGGAAACTTGCATTTAGGATTGGTTTTACTTACTGAAACATGCTAGATTCTTTTAAGACAGCACTAGTGTGTTAGTAACTGCCTTGTACCACGGTACAGTGTTCAGACATCCTCTACACACACCTTTCAGAAGGTGTAACTTCCAAACAACACTGCTGGGCTGCTGTTGTTGCCAAATTCCCTTTTCTCCACTCCTAGAGACAGAAGCACACTATTTGACAACCAATGTAAGCACCACAGAGCTCTTCCTACAGAATTTCTTCAAAGGACATTGAGTTTCCACTGAAAAATACAGCCAAGTCCCTCTAGTGGGAGTATTAACACAGTTTGTGGTGCAACCTAAGCATGATAAGGCAGCTGGCACTGCATCCAGCACTCACTTCTTGACAGCAAAAGTATGGAATGAGACTAAGAAAGTTCAGTGAATGACAAACATATCACACATTCATCCTACTATTTCTGTGAGAGCATTAAGCCTTTCCATACACCCAAATCTAACCCTCCTGACAGAAAGCTGATTATTCATACACTTACAGTATGTGCACAGCTGGATAACGGAGCAGCTTTATTACTTTTAAAAAATATCTTGTATTAGAGAGAGTATTTTAAATCAAAATCCACTTAAAAAACTCTTTCCTGGAAGTATGTCACCGTTTAATAATTGAGGCTACAGCATCTCTGCACTTCTCTTCCAGAGAATAATAGAACGGTTTGGGTTGGAAGGGACCTTGAAGCTCCTCCAGTTCCAACCCCTGCCCCCAATGGGCATACTTCCAACCTGGCCTTAAATACTGCCAGGGATGGGGCAGCCACAGCTTGGCTTGGACCACAGCTTGCACATCTGTTTGCAAGTGGCATTCACTCCAAGCACCAGCTAGCCCTGAGAGAGTCCAGTTCAGGAAAAATTCCCTGTATGTGAAGTGGCACATTAAGCCATTAAGCACATGCTTAAGTTCGAGCATTTGTTTAAGGCCCTTTCCTCAATCACACCCAAAGGCAAAACACATTTTTCCATTACCTGATTCAGGGGTGCCTGAGGGAGGAGCAGAGCTTTGCCTGACTTCCAGTCAGCTGGAAAGCTTAAGAGCCCAGCTTCATAGACTCAGGGTCTATGCACAATGAAACAGTTACAGTCCTGCACACACCTATCTGCTATTGCCCTTATATTTCCAACTCAAATTTTTTAATATCATTTGGGCAATGTGTTTCAAATAAGACCACAGAAGACACAAGGAAAGAAACCCATTAACCATTTCATGGTTCATGTCATGGTTTCACTCTTAAAACTGCCAACAGGAAAGTGAAGCAGTTTTTCTGAGATTTAGAGATTTCTGCAGTATTAAAGGTATCTTTATACAAAATATATTTTTAATACTTTAAATTGTTGCTTTCCTAATTGCAGTAACTTGTATTGTCTGTCAAGTAGATACTCAGCTATACTTTGATCCAGAAAGGAGAAACTCGGGTTTGCAGCTACAAGCATTCTGAAATACAATACTTTGCTATTTTCCTTTTTATTATTTCTGAGATGAACATGCTGGTTCCTTGGCTTTCCAGAAATGTACAGCTTTTACCTTGTTTCCTCTCCTCACAGACCACAGTGCTCACGGCTGTTAGTCATTTGCTCAGTTCTAAACAGACCTTTCTACTGTCAATACCAACATCCATTAACAAAATGTTTTCATATTTAATGTACAATTTACTTTCATCATCCACTACTACTCTGTACTTAACATTCAAAAATTAAATTGGCAGTTACTGGTCACCATTGCTACTGCCTTTGAAATCTAACCTTTTACTGTGTGCCTCAGATGGGTTTTCTGCAGTGATGAGGTGAGCCCAGTTGCTTCCATTTTATCTTTCTTTTTTGCTTCCCCTCCCCCTCCTGCAATAGCACTGACACAAGAGAAAACTGGTATGGAATTAAAAGGTAGCCACTAAAATCAACATCCTTGGATCCCTGAGGAAGGCTGGATGTGGGTCTGTATCCTGACATTTCTTCTGGTCATGACCAGAATAATGACCTGGTCATGACCAGGATAAAACTTCCTGCCATCAATGAAAGGCATCACACCTACTAGCAATAACTGCAGCACTGGGAATGCTGGGATCCCAGTCCCGTAGAGGCTGAATGATGCATCTGAGGATTCAGATACCAATGATGGCAAAGATGTGTCTCTTTGAAAATAAACATCTTCGTTTTGTTTCTACATGCTTGTTTGCTATAAATGCTTTAGCTAAGCCTCAATAGCTATATTTCACTAGGAGAACATTATCTGTTGACAATTATGCAATTCTATTAACATCATTGCCTTTTTAATCTATGAAAGGTTACATTAAACAGAAAGAAGACACACAGGAGACTACAGAAAGGAAAGTACCTACCCTTTCAGGGAAAAAAAAGAAAGATTATTCAAATGATCATCCTGACATTTATTTTTATACAAAGGAAAATAGAACAAGAAACATAACAGGGTATTTTGGTGACCTGAATACCAACAGAAAGTAAATTAAACCTCACACAATAAATGCAAATGACAGGACAGATTCTTTCCCCTTCTTAGATATGTTTACAAGGGTGAGGCAAATAAGATTAACTGGGAAATAGCTATTTTGTGGACTTCTCTGCACCAGCCATTGCTGGCCTGCCTGACAAAGCACAGTGAAGATGGAAGAGGATGATCTAATGTATGCTACCTTACTATAGATCCTTAGCTGTCTAAAGAATGTAGAAAAATCTAAAGCAACCACTACATTTGAAACCTTAGCAGCGTAACAGCCTTCACAGCCATAGGATGAAACACATTTACCAACTCACATTTATGCCTAGGCCAGAGCTGGATGAAAATCCCAGCACAATTTCCAGCAGGCAAGCTATTCCTGTTGCAGGGTTTTTGCAGAGAGCAGAGCCGGCTCAAATGCACCCCCCGCCATGGGCACAGACCCCCAAGTGAGCCAACTAGAGCAAAAGGAGCTGCAGGCTTTCTCTGCAACTGGAGTTGGAGCATTACAGCATTACAGTACCCATGAAAACATGACAGGGGAATTAATTTGCTTATTTATTTCTTTTCCACAGAGGGGGAGAGGGGTAATGACCCTAATTAATTTAGTGGGTTATACACTGAATACTGTGCTTAGGTCTACCCAGAAGGCTCCCTCCTAATCAGGGCTACAATTCAAATTTGTCTCAGTGACCAAACATAGCACTGCTTTAGTTGCTTCCAAACGATCACCTTTCAGCCAGATTCCCAGGCCAGCAGCATATATAGCTCTTGAAGCTGAAGCTGGTAAATGCTTCTTTGACTGCCCAAGTACTTATGGCTTGTGGTTTTTAATAACGCTGGGAGAAGAACAGGCAAATACATGGGGAAGAACTGTGTACTCTGCTTGCTAAAACTGAAATAAATGTGCACATGTTTCTGATCAAGCACAGGCAAAGGACAACTGAGACAGCAGAGAAATGATGCTTAGGACACTGCAACTGACTGAGTACCCATTAGTTATTAGGAGATTTCAGAAATACCTGTTTACAACCATCATCTGTTCAAGTACCTCTGGATGGGCTTATGACCTTTATTTAACTGTCTCTTTGCATCACTCAAGTACTCTTTATCTTCCCTTTACACAGTGAACACAGTGTAGGAGAGATATGCAATCACAACCCAGAAAGCAGAAAGAAAGAAGGTTATTTTTTTAAATCCTGTCAGTGCTTGAGAGATTGTACACTAAATGGAAGGGGCACCTGAAGCAAAACACAAACATGAGGACATCTTGCTTGGGAGCTGATGCTGTTGTTCGAAGTTGAACGCTGGCCAAATTGCTAAGGAATTCTAGCAATTCCACCCCTATTTGACCTTAAGACAAATCACCAAGAGCCAGATGACTTCTTATGACGGACAATGCTTTACTCGATGTGTATGAACAGATGTATTACGAGCTGGTCCTCAGAACTCAAACTTCTACTAAGGAAATCACATTTCCTATGAAAATGTGCATATTCAGCCCTTCGATTTTTCACTGTTCCTCACTTGTTCTTTTTCTAAGTTTTCTCTTGAGAGTTGAGCTCCGCACACAGTTAATGTCAGCCAGAGGTAAAGAAAGACTAGTAGTTCAGTATGGAGAGCCAACGTAAGGCATTAAAGTACAAGAACACTTTCTATAGTTTTTAGCTATGACAATGTGTATTTCTAATGATGCTCCTCACAGAAGTATTATTTGCCCTTTACTAAGCAGTCAGAATTACTCAATGTAGAACTACACTTCCTTACCTGTTTTGTCTTCACCTGAAATGGCTGATTAGAAGACTGTATTTATAATACAAGTAAGGGGTAGTGTCTGCTACAAGTCAGTATCTACAAGGAACTAACACTTGAAAAAGCCTGTACAGAACTGAGAAACTTACACTAGCACACATGTTCTCCATGGAGAGCTGTTAACAGACATTTTAGTTAGAAAGGACCTCTGGAGGTCACCTTGTCCAACCTCCTTCTCAAAGCAAGACTATCACCACCAGTGTGGATTCTACTTCTCCAAGTACTTTTAAAGCAAACTGATAATTTGCAAACATTGTATTTTCTAAACAACTCATTTTTTTCATAGGCAATTAGTAAAAGATCTGTAAATAAAACCATTCATGAAGGCATGAGAGATCACACATCTCTGTCTAGCTATGAGAAGACCTTTCACCAGATTTGTGAGTTGACCAGTTGTTACTATTACTTTAACTTGAGCTCAAACCACAAACCAGCCTCTGGTTGGCCTTTATTCACAGGGAAAGCTGGTCATGGCACACAACTGTGTTTGTATGAAGACAGTCCTGCATTTCTCCATGAAAGATAAGGCCACACCACTGAGAACTTCCTATGTTCTGGTCAGTCACCACCAAGCAGATACCCAGTAAGTGGACAAATACATTTTCTATGTATGTGGGCCATTTCTATGAACTTGAGAACTGTTTCTATGAAAAACAACACTCCATTTGCAGTCATGTTATTTCTACCAAAGTCTGCTCAAAATAAAACTGAGGACTGAAACAAGTGGTTGCAGCAAGATGACAGAGTAACATTAAAGTTCAGAACATCACATTTTCTGTACTTTAGGCAGACATTTTTACAAAAGCCTAAGCTATTCAGGCAGTAAAATTTTGTTGGATTTCTAACAACTGGTTTAGAGAATTGTCACTAACTCACTAGCACCACCTACACATGCCAGTGGCCAATAATGATACACTTAGGCAATATTAATGCAGCCAGTAACTGCAGAAAAGATGATAAATTAGTCTGTGGGGGGGTATTATGGAGCTATAATTTCAGTTCAAGTCTCTATGACAGTACAAGCCAAGAGCCTGAAGTCTGAATCACACTGAACCTAATTAGAAATGGAAAGCTTTGGAAAACCACCTAAAACTTTCCTTTTAAATGGCATGCTGTACTAATATATCAAATGGGTTTACATGCCTTTTACTAGTTTCCACTAAGACTGGGTCAATTTCCGAACCCATTCTTTAACTGTGATGTTATCTGGAAAGAAGACTTTCCAAACGCCAAAGTAAATAAGTATCAGCAAGGTGATGGATGAAAAAAGGAATGTGCTCTGCAGACAGACGTCAGTATATATAGATTCAATTAAGTAACGTTTACCTGGGCTCTTATGTTCTAGTCCTGCTATAAGATCACCACACTTAAGCTCAGACACCTTCAAAAGAGTGTAGCTGGCCAGGAAAATGTGCTTCTGGGAATGGGAAAAGCTTTGGATACATAAATGTTCAGATTAAGTTTTCCTCTGACCGCTTACTAGAATGAAGAGCAGTGCCATCCAGCTCCATATGTGGTACCCAAGTACATCAGCAGCCTTGAAGCAGGATTACCAGATTCATTATATGGTGTAGCAAAATGTGTGACTCTTCTGGAGACTGCTGATGTTTGGAACTAACGGCTGTCTTTCCTTGGGGGTTTTGCTTATGTTTTCTATTTTCCCTTTCTTCCTGAAGAATTGCAATAAATACTTGGCAATAAGCCAGGGTTTCTGTTTGAGAAACTGTACAGATGACACCTACACAGAGATGTGTTTTCTATTATTGAACCTGTACTGGCTACTAGAGACTTTAGAAAAAGTACTGTTACAGATCTGCTGAAGCTAAAATACCTGCTGTTCCTAACAATCTCCAATTTGCCGCTGGACTCAAAATACCCATTAGCTGCCTCTCTTCAGGGCAGTGAAAGCTTAGATTACCAATTATAAAGCAGACTGCTTGTGAGTCTCTTCCATCCATGTCCTGTAAGTATGTTTCTTTGGTTTCATAAACCAACAATGAGCCATAAATGATGTGTTGTTGTCTGCGTCATGTGCACCTGGAAAGCTGAAGATTTAAATTAAGTGGTGTGACTCCAGATAAATATGTGTTCCTAATCATTCTTACAGTATTCGTGAGTGTTGTAACTGGCTCAAACACTTTTGACTTTGCCAAGCATCATTCCTGGTGGGAACAGAGAGATAATGAGAAAATGGTTGAGATGGAAATGAAAGTATGTCCGCATAACTTTAGAAAACTGGCTATGTGGCATATTCAACACACAGATTTCATTCTGGCTTTTATGCGTATTCCATTTAGATAGACATTATCACATCTCTGACTTACAGCCTGTCAGCTCTAATTTGATTAACACATTGTGTGTGCATGTCACAACCCACTGTGAATGCACAGTAAAATCAGTTAACATAAACCACCTTCATCTAAATGGTTTACCTAAAATGGGCCTTACCTAATCCCATTGTTGTGCAAGTAAAGAAAGCTGTAACATAGAATTGGCTACTGGATGTCAGCAACAGCTGGCAATTTATTAAGACAGGACAATTTGCAGGGTTTCAGGTAACCACAAACGTGAATGCTTTGTCTGAAAACTAGAATCTAACAATTGCACTTATCTTCAGATTAACACAAATAAACAAAGCTGTGACAGGTCTGGTGTACATAATCTTATGAAATCTTCTCATTCTGAAGCAATTGAGCAATATAACACTTGACACTTTTTTAATGCCTTTCATTACAGGATCTCCAAACACTTCATTTCATTAAGGGTTGCAAGTCCATTTTCTGAATGCAGTTTAACTGATGTGTCAAAACCTCATTAAAAATATAAAAAACTTCTAGAAAACAGCCAGAAGTAGAATCCAGCCCTTTCTAACTTTGTCTTGTCTTCTACCATAAACCAGGGCCTCTCATTTGAATCGCTGCCTTCTGAACTAAGTACAGGCACTGCTGAAGAACGGATGCTAGCAACTGGCTACACTAGGTCTTTGCTTAAGAATCAACAGCATTTTGTCATCTACTGCTTCAAAATGTAAAGTAATCTTTGCTTCACCTTAATTTGTTCTCGGGAAAACATTCAAGATTAGAAGTTGTATCCCCTCGCTGCATGCAGCCTGCATGGAGTGAAAGACTATTCATGGAAATTCATTCATGGAAATTATGAGAAGCTAGAAAGCACCGCCTGATGGGTTCTGTACACAAACTGGCTATGAAATACAAAATGGCCTGAGGTTATCTTTACTGTAAGTGCCAGATGACTTCACATGGTTTACTCCTTGGCTGCAAGCTACTATCCATGCTTCTATAGCATAATTTCTGCATAAGCAGGAGGCACGCATTTGGCTCTTATGCAAAGCTCTCCGCAATGCACCTGCTTTTCTGCTTCTCATTTTGCACATTTCCAGCTTAGACATATTCATCATCTCAATAACAGAACATTGGACCTGACCAAGAAAACAAACTCAAGAATGTAATAAATAATTTCTTTGTTTGCTGGGCAAAACACCAAGAGGCCTAACATTTTGCTGCCAGTACAGAAATCTACATGTCCATGCACTTAAAAAGGAACTATCACAGACCAGGCTGTTTTGTTTCTCTAAGCAGCTTTTCATGTAACTATTACAAGTATTCTGGCATATGGTATGTCAGTGGTAAAATCCTCATATTAATCCTTCATATGGTTAAAAGCTTTACAATTATTTCTCTCCCTTTCCTTAAATCAATGTGTATTATTTTACACTGTTATGACACATCTACTACCATAATCATACTGTGACACCATATCGTGACAAAATATAGTGGTCTTTAATGAAATTTTACAATATTAACAAGCATTAAAAGCATCTACTAGTTAAAGAAAACGGCAATAACTTATTTCTTTGTTAAAAGTATCTCCTTGCTTGTTTTGCAGTTTTATAGGGGCTACTCAGAAGTATCTGCTAACATTTTCTAATTATATTTTAGTATTTATATGTTGCGTTATGTCAGAATCAGGTATGTTATCATATGACATACTTGTCATGCTTTTCAGGAAATAAAGTCAAAATATGAGATGAATGTATTTAAAATGACCTTGCTTAAGTTTATTTCAAGATGAAATATACCAAGTGCAGCTCTCCAGCTTCTTTTTGAAAGTATCTTACTCATTATTGAAATGTTGGGATTCTGATAACTGGCCAGCTCTGTTAAGCAGAAGGAGCTTCTCATATGTTTTTCATCTGTTGTTTAAACCCATTCATGCAGCAGCCAAGGTAAAGACTGGAAGAAATTGAAACCAGCTCCAAAGAAGGTCAAACAACCACTCTTGAGATATTTACAAAAGCACAGATCACTGGCTGAACTGGACAAAACCACAAGCTACTTAAAACTCACCCCACATCTTAGACATGATTCTATCCCGCAGAGGAAGACTTTCTAACTCATTTGTAACAGACAGAGAACACAGAAAATAAGCATCATGTTGGACTGTAATGGACAAAGGGTCAGAAGCCACCTTACCTTACAGGTTCCTTATTTTTATCACTTTCTGTAATTTAATCCTAAAATAAGTGTGTTTCATTAAATCAGTGGCTGACCATCACTTAACTCTGTCCTTGTCCCTGAGGAAGAACAGATCGAAACCAAAGTCAGTCTTTTCAGTCACAGAGGAGCAGTTTGAAGCCTTATCCTAACAAAGCAAATCCTGGGTCTTCACGTAACAAGCATGACAACTGGGGGCCAATGGACTTCAGCACATTGATAAAGTTGTGGCTATGTCAAAGATGTATTTTACCCTGAAACTCTGACCGAAAAGGGGAGGGAAACAAGGATGTGAGAGAGGAACCAGAGCTGAATACGAAAGATACCCGCTTTCAAGTAAAATCCTGCCTTAAGGAAGGCAATAACAAGGACTTTTGATTGCTGGCAGGGCTGGGATTTACACAGAGATAAAACCCCAAACACCAATTCTCTAATGTAAAACAGAAGAGTCCGATGATATATAATATCATATATTATATACGTTTATAAATTAATGTATTTATAAGGAGGAAGTTTCCTGTTAGGGTGGTGAGGCACTGGAATGGGTGGCCCAGGAAGTTGTGAATGCTCCATCCCTGGCAGTGTTCAAGGCCAGGCTGGATGAAGCCTTGGGTGGGATGGTTTAGTGTGAGGTGTCCCTGCCCATGGAAGGGTGTTTGGAACTGCATGATCTTAAGGTCCTTTCCAACCCAAACCATTCTATGATTCAATGATGATGCAAAGGCAGGCTATTCATGACTAACTGAACATTTCCCTCAGATTAGTTCTGCAGGATTCTATTGTTGTAACAGAGTTTTCTGTGAAGACAAAATAAACACTTCCTCAAAACTGTCACCTCAAGATGAGTTCAAACACAGCAAGAAAGACTACAGTAACAAGTGATTCAAAGGTATAGGCTAAAAAAGAAATTAATAGGATTTAATTAACACACCAATAAACAGAATAATGTGAGGGACCTCTGAGGAATGAAATTAAAATAATGATCAACTTGGTAAAGTGAAAGAGCTTAAAGAAGGCAGAAGACCTCGCAACGCCTGACATATAAAAGAAATTAATGAGAAAAAACATCTTAATCTGTTATAAATCTCTGATTCAAGTTGAAATGTGCTCCTAAATAAGGCCTTGCTGAATATACAGGTACCAAACACTCCATTCCATTAACAACCTTCTGCTTGTTTTTTTTTTCCTTCGTTTTACATTTATAGAAACAGATTAAAAGTGGTTAACTGACATGCCTGGAAAACACCCTGAATCCCAGCTCTTCAGGTGGCACCACTCAGTGAGGCTCCATTGCCAATGTGTCCCGGCTAAGAGCCTGCTCAGTGGAGCACATTAGGGGAATGCAACAAAGAGAAGCAATGACCACGTAAAGGCAACCCAAAATGAAGCAGTAAACCCTCCCTCAGGTTTTGGAAGCCTATTTAGGATGTCCCACCTTGCACAGAAGGATGATCCTATGTAAGGGGTGCCAAGAACTGAAACCTCCATGGGTAAACGAACAGAGAAACACAGGCGCCGCTGGGAACACTGATGGGGTGCAGGAGGAGAGGACTGGGGGTCACAGAACCAATACATGGAGGCTAAACTGTATTTATTGCTCAAACTGAATTAAAGCTGCAACAACATCAACTGCAGACTTGGGGTGTCGCACAGATTCATCACTACACTGCTGAACCTTAAATTTTATGGCCAAGAACCCACAATGTGCACTCACGCACTCACCTAAAAGGGAGGCTCTCAACCCCAGCTGCAGACGCTGCTCTGAGGGGGCTGACTCAAAATGGCAACCATGGGGTTCCTGCTATACCCAAATGGGATCTGAGCTGCTGGCCCTGAGCCTGCCAGCGCCCCCGTGTGGCTGGGCACTGCCCGGCGGGTGCTGAGCGTTTGTGTTGTGCATCACTTGGGGTTCCTGAGTGCTCATTGATCCTTTTTTGTTGTTCTCTGTATTTTTATTACTTCTATTATTAGTATATTTCACTTAATTTCAATTATTAAGCTATTCAATTCAAATTCTTCTGTTTCTCCTCTTCATCCCACCTGGGGGGTACAGTGAGCAGCTCAATGGTATTTATTTGCTGGATGCACTTACACCAGGAAAGCTCTGCTCACCTCTTGGGCTTGCTGGTCAGAAAAGGGAGAGGATCCTTCATGTACAGCACAGCTCATGTTGCCCAAAACACTCCTAAACACACAGGGACCTTAAAGCTCATCTAGTTCCAACACCCTGCCATGGGCAGGGATACCTTCCACTAGAGCAGCTTGCTCCAAGCCCCGTCCAACCTTGCCTTGAACACTGCCAGGGATGAAGTATTCACCTGATGAAGATGTCCTTGCTCATTTCGGGGGTTGGACAAGATGACCTTTGAAGGCTCTTTTCAACCCAAACTCTTCTATGATTCTATGGTCCATACAAATGTCTGAATCCAGGCCCTTTGTAGCAGCATCAAATTACAAGACCAAGTCAGTGTAAGGTACTAAGGGAACTGAAACATCTTCTCAACTGTTAAGATCTGCTTCAGAAGCACAGGACTCGATTCAAAGGAGTGGGTTGTTTCACTTTGTTTATCATAGTGATGACTACAAATGCCTTTGCAATTTTCTATGAAAAAAAACCTTGCCACAAATTAAATCTATGCTTACCTCAGTTTGGGAGGCAAAGCAAAAGAAACCCACAACAGAGTACCAATACAGAGCTGTCAAAACAAAGTTTTTCTACCATTTCTATGATGAAATTTCCTTTCTTTCTAACATTCATCGCTTTAAAAGGAGATGTAAAAAGAATTATTATTAATCTTGCACTTCAAGATACACAGCACTGTACAGAGCATAACACCATTATTAAGATTTTAGTTTTTAAAAGACAGAACAGCATATGGGAAAGAAAGTGAAGTAAGAGCAAAATTGGAAAGATTACAGAGGAGGAGGTAACAGCCTGTACTTCTTAGAAGCAGATTAGAAAAGAATTTATAAGTAATGGGAGGGACAGAAGAACTGTGGCAGGTGAACTATAAGACATTATTGTCTGAATAGAGGTAGTCCAAGAAGACGTGTACTTCTGACTATCTCGCAAGAAACAGAGTTAGAAAAGACTGGAAGAACACGGAATAAATTCCCTCTTCAATGAAATATTGTCCAGGTTAGTGAGCTCTGAACTATAATGAATATTTTTAAATGTAGCCAAAATTAGAGACACTATTATTCTGTCTTGTCCCTGTACCACCAGTTTTGCAAAAGAAATGTTGCAGGTCATTAGTCTCCAACACAAACTAGAACACTTCTGTTTAAATGTAATAAAGCCTTCATTAACTTCTGTTATGTGTGTGTTTTCCACCTACTGTACACATACTATGAATTACTGATAGCAAGCCTTAGGCAAAGGCAAGAGGAAAAAAGAGAGCTGAAGTGAAAGCTTCATTATTTTTTTCTTAGGGTGAAGCAGGCTGAACACACATAAGATTGATTCTGATATGTTTACTCACAAGAATAGCATCATCACTGCATGAATAGGCTGGCTAATTTCAATGAAAATGCAGAGTAATGCATTATTCAGTTCAGCTAATGGAATCAGAATCTGATTTAATTTGAATTAAGAATGAGTAAGGTGAGCGAGTAAGAAACAGAAAAACAAGAAACAATACAAACTGCAAAATACAACTCGATCTCGTATCTCCAGTAGTTCCACATTTCAGACCTGGGCTCTCTCCCAGCAAAGTGTGGGAACGTTTTCCTTTCATTGTTAATTTCTGCCCTGTTACTACTCAGCTGCAAACCAGGGAACTAAAAGCAAACATGCCATCTAATTCTGCCCCTTGAGAGCAACCGTACCATTCAGTCCAAATCTGCTTCATAAACTTATCAAACTCCATCTTAAAAGGCATTCATTATTTTGCCTCCATTATTTCTACTCAAAGGTTTGAGAACCTTACTTATGGTGGCTATTAACTCTCTTCTAATCTCCACTCCAAATTTATTTGTAGCCAGTTAAGACTTATTCATTCTTGTGCCAGTATTGTCCTTTACCTTACATACTTGCTTTCCTCTTGGGTATTTAACCCTGCTAAATTTATAGCTAACACTCACCATCCAAAACCTGATTTAGTTAAACTAAATACACCCAAACATTTAATCTCTTCTCCTGTGCTGAACTTTGTGTGCCCCCAAACCACTACATCTTTCGCTATGTGATTTTGCTTTTTGGATACAAGTGGATGCTTTTCACTGTTACCTAGAGGAGGTGAAGTCAAGAGCTTCATACAGTAATAATGACACATCCTATTTTTATCAAGAGTGACCTGGCTGGTGTATTTTAAACTTAGTCTTACATTTATGTGGGACTCAAAATTTTGTATGTAAGTGTGAAAAAAAACCAACCCCACCCAACCCAACCAACTCTCCCTCACCTAATTATAGAAAGAATCATCTATGCTCCTTTCAATTCAGAAACACCAAATCCTCCATTTGTCTTGTCTATATAAATAGCACTTATGCCTTTTGGAAAGAAAAGATTGTTTGAAGGTTAGGAAATGAACCCTAAATTTGGAAAATTTAAGACAGCTGCTCCAAGCAGAGTCCTGATACATCATCTACTAAGACAATTATATTCTCCTGCTTTGCAGACACACGGACTGCAAGGTAGAAGGTAGTATCATTTTAAGGGTGCCCAAGTATGATAGGGTAGAGCAACAATGATAATGCAAAGCACAAGATAAGATGATTCCAAGCTAAGCTGCTTTAACTCTAACATTCAGAAATGCTTGCAACCAGGTCCCAGTGGTTTTCACATCACAGCCCTGCAAAGTTCTTTTATGTCTTAACATGCACATGAGGATAGGCAGCAATAGGCCAGCAAACAAGAAACAGGACTCTGCATCAATGTTTCTCACCAACAGAACCAGTGCTGCACAGAAAGGTAGTGCACAGGGATCCCAGCATCACCCACTCCCAAGGAGCACCTAAGATACAGTACCATGTCCTGCACCACACATGCCAGCAGCCTGAATTGACACAGTCATTTTCAGGAGTCAGTAAGGAATGGGAACTTCCTCTTATCTTACCATCTCCAAAAGCTCTGACTTAAAATCACTGTCACCTATCATTCAGCGTTACTGTTCCAGTCTACTCACAACATCAGATTCCTCCTCCAGTGACACCCAGCTCTTGAGCTATCTCCACTCTCAAACATAAAGAAATTAATGTACCTTTGTCCTGGGTTCAGCTATAGCAGTTATTTTTCTTCTGCCTTCTCAAGACCCCTTCTGGGACTTCCCCTGCCTTCTCAAGTCCCCTTCAAGGCCCATCTACTTTATCATTCTATCATGACATTTCTATTGGTTTACTTAATGCTGACATGAGAGATGTAGCTATAGGCAAGTCCCTACGTAAAAAGAGTTCATGATGCAAGTAATGCAAGTTTAGCCTAAACACAAACCCAAATTGTATTACAGTGTAGCAGTTTAGTTACAGATTTCCTAAGAAATGTTTGGTAAAACAATATTTTTTGACAAATAAAGTTACTTTCTTTAAAACTGACCTTGGTTTTATGTGTGAGGCAACCTAGCAAAAAACAGGTCAGAAGGAACAAAAATGGTTATAAAAATCAGCTGTACATTTTCTGGTTTGTTTCAAAATGACTTGTTACAAAATTACTTTTAAAAAGTCAGCAGTATAAATCCAAAGACATTTCAAAGGTCCTGAAAAAAGTCTTCCTTTGGAAAATTCAGAACTGTTTCAGCTCAGGACAATGCATTCTTTCATAATGCTCAATATTTTTCATAGGATACATAGAAGCACGGAATGGTTTAGGTTGGAAGGGACTTTAAAGCTCATCCAGTTCCAACCCCTGCCAGGGGCAGGGACAACTTTGACTAGAGCAGATTGCTCCAAGCCCCTCCAGCCTGGCCTGGAACGCTGCCAGGGATGGGGCAGCCACAGCTACTCTGGGCTCCCTGTGCCAGTGTCTCACCACCCTCGTAGTGAACATAATCCAATCCTGTTTTGCCTCTAATCAGAAGGTATTAATGCATTGCAGGACTTCAGATTTAAGCCATGCATTGTGTGGAATATGATCCTCTCTGTTTGCTAACATGGACAGTTAGAAAACAAAAAGAGAAGCAGTAAGGATGTTGCTCTGGCCCACAGACAAGTGTAAAGTTTAAGGAAGCACAAAGGTCACAGGATGAAGAACAAAAAACAAGCTACAGTGAAAACTGCTCCTTACTGAGAGATAATTTGCACAAAGAGGCTAGACAGAAACAGATGGGATGTGGGAAAGTGGGAGAGCGTTGATGGATGACACCTGACTGCCAGGTGACCCTGCAGGTTTGAGGGCTGGCATGGCACCTGAAACGGTGCCAGCAGCCACTTGAACTGCCCTCTCTCCTCTCACATTTCATTAAGCAGACTCACCTTGGTTTACTGCACCGCAGAGGAGCACACACAGAGATCCCAGCATCCCCAGGAATCAGTTTCATTCAGCTACCCCAGTTTATCGAGGATCTGTTTCACTGACTGCTATTCACTGCTGCGGGTGCACTCCTTTGCTGCAGCTCAAGGCAACTCTGGTTCAGAAGATTCTCTGTGTCATATATCCTGTTCTGGTGTTTTTGTAAAACTTGACTTTGGAATGGAAGGAATGTACCAGCAAAGCACCAGGATGTGAAGTGCTTCCTTCAGGTCTCATTTATGGCTGGAGATATACCTCAGCAGGGTTTCATCAAAGACTAACAAGTGACTGCTATTTTGGTATGTTTCTCATGGGCCCCTGATAGAGCAAGTCATGCTAGGACAGAGAGATAACAGGCTTCAGTCCGCTGCTACTCCTTGCTCCCACTTGGAGACAGAAACAGTTATACATGGAGAGTAGACAGTTCTGGGGTGCTTGATATACATCTAGATTTGTGCCATGGTCACTAGCTCTTCTGCTAATAGACATCTGTTACGTTTGGTCAGATACTTATGGCCCCCAGCCCTCATCTGGAATGGCTTCTGCTGAGCATCTCCTTTCCAGTAGGCCAAATCTCATATCTTGTGCGAAAGGCTACTTTAGTTATGCCTGAGCATTGGACTGCACAGGAGAACTTGGAGATCTGGCCAATTGCAAAAGCTAAGTTCCATTCAAATATAGACACATCCTTTAGAGACTCAGAAACTTTTGCAAATGGCCTTGCAGAATTTCCTCAAGATCCTTATGTGGGTTTAGGAGCAGGATTTTATGGGACACATGCAAACTGTGGTACTCTGCAAGAGTGTGGGGGGTCCTAACTTTAACCACCAATGCTTTGGTCATCCATTTTTAATAGTTATCCAAGCTGGATAAGTTATCTTATAAAATACAGTGTTGAAAGAAAGGTATTCACCAGGGAAAAAAGACATTTTAATGTACGGGTATAGACAGAGAAAAATCCAGCTTTTGTTTCTGAACTCCAGCAACTCAAAAATAGCCAAATACATATATCTCTTGAATAAGAATAATAATAAAAATGTTTTGGGCTGAGACATTTTATGCCAAGTCACAGTCCAGAGCGGAATTTTATGGTCAAGTTATAGACCTGAAAAATATGGGCTTATAATGGAAATCCTGACAGACCATAGTAGGCACGCCTATAATATCTTGAATTTGATTAAGGAGTGGTTTTCAATAATGCTTTCCCAAGCCAGTCTGTCGGGGACTGCTAGGAAAAATACCTAAGGTTTCATGTTTCTTTTTCCCGCAGTGCAGCTCAGTGTACTTGACGATAAGCTGCTATGATCAGGCAAAGCCAACCTTTTGGGCTTCTGTAGCCTCCAGCTGGCAGGTCCCCAATATCAGAGACCCTATAAATGTCAGTGCTAAGTGCACCTTTCATTTAACAAAATGTAAGATGTCTATCCCTGTGCAATAAATTGTTCATTCCTGTGCCTTTGCAAAGGCTGCTGTGATTTGTAAATGGCTGGAAATCTGCCTCTGCTTTTTTCCAATAACCATGAAGCACGGAACCCTGGATTTTTGGGGGAAGGGAAGAGGAAGTCTAGATAATCCAGAAACCATCAGATTAAGGAAGGAGAATGAATGATTACTACCCACTAGAAATCTCTCCTGGTCCCTGTCAAGCTGAAAGCAAGTTAACACCTTGCTCACAGGACTTTACTCAGTACAGAGGGGTATAGCTCTCTTACACAATATGCAAGATACTGTGCAGAAATCAGCCACACTTGTGTCAGTAGTTCCAACCGTAACTTAGTCCTCCAGTACCTGTTTTGTGTGACCTTGTCATCACCAGCACCCTTCACATTTATCCCCCTGCAAATTAAGCTGTCAGAAAGCTACAGGGTTTGCCTACGCTTGTCTTCCAGACAGCGTCCTGAGTGGAGTCACCTTCAAAGGTTGAGTCATTCCACCCAGCTCTACAGCTAATGACCAAATACAGACACACTGAAGACCACAAACAAACACTATCATAGTGAGGTTATTACAGCATGCAAAAGAGCCTTTGAGGGTCAGAGGTAAGAGCACAAAGCTGGAAGAAAGATATCTCTATAATTTTTATATAAACCCAAGCCTACATTTTTGTTCCTGTGATTCTGATGCAAGTTTTCACATTCAAATATCCCTCCCCCAGAACAATACATGGGGTTCATGGAGTCATCAGTTAGCTGGTATTAAAACCCTCAAAACCAAATGCATTACTATGAGAGAAATGAAGAAATTGAGGCGCTTTCCAAACCCTGTGATGAGACACAACATAAAAACTCTGGTGGGTGGCAGGCATAATGCTCCTGTGTTCTTTTAAAGCACTGGATAGGTACCAGCTAGAGGGAGCCAAGCAGCCAGAGAATAAAAACAAAGAAGAAATGACAACTCTGAAGAAAGAGCAACGGGATACAGAGGTTGACAAAGACACTATAAAAGTACAGGAAAGACAGGAGTAAAGAAAGCAAAGGACAAAATAACACAGAAAGAAAGAGCATGAATTTGGGAAGCGGACAATCAGTCTGAGATGAGAGGAGAAAGAAATTAAAGGAATGGGAAAAACTTGTTCAACATTTAACTTGATGAATTTTATTGTGCCTGCCTTCATTTTAATATTTTTCAAAGCAAACTTCTCCTGTCAACAACTGTATTTGGTAGAAAAGATAAAGGTGTTACTAAACCGGTTCAGTACTCCAGATGAAATGACTGATGAAGAAATGAGGGATCTGCATGGGTATCTCCATAAATACGTACATAACTACGCAAGCAAACATGGAATGCTGTGCCCTCCAAGGAAACACATGAAGTGCAGAGATATTGTAATTATTTTTACTAGGATCAAATTCCCTGATTTATTTGGAGAATTATGTCAGTCACAGCAACTAACAGTCAAGAGGAGAGTCACCAGGCCCTGATCCTATATATCAGTATTCTAGTAATGACTGCATTCAACTGTGCCCCCATGGAAGGTCAGACAACATGAACAAAGTTCTAACATTTATTTACTGCTCTGTGTTGATGGAAAAATCCCCCCAGACTTAGTATCTGAAATGATCAAAGGAAACTTCTTCAGTGCCTCACAAAAACCCAAGACAGTCCAGTTAACCACAGCAAGAAAGGAAGCTGTCCCCTTCCACCACTTTGAAGTTAAAAGCTAGGATATAGGATTCTACAAGATCCACCTGTATTTTGTTCCAATGGCTTCTCAAGTTCAAATGAGCTTCTGTAACCCAGGGAGCTACCCAGCAGGTACCAAAAAAGTCCTAGGGTATGGACAAGGTGGGGTAATTCCCCTCTGAGACTTGATGCAAACCCTCTTTCAGTGACAGGTCTCCAGCTACACCAGAAAAAAGGCCTTTCATTTCAATCTGCCATCTGGGGATATTCAAGCTTTCCAGCATGGTAAAGGAAATGGTCAGGATGAATAGGAATAAGAAAAGAAAACTGCACAGAGGGATTCAGGAAAGTAAAATGGTACCTTCTCCACCTTTGGGCCTCTAAACAACTAAAGCCTTGTTTCAGTATGACTTTAATTTCATAGCCCTTGGTTTAGGTTCTACTCTTCTATACACTGCACATCCTAATAAAGCAGCCCCATTAGTAAACTACATTTATGCTAATGTACTCGCTTACAGTGATAATTATCACAGCCCTTAGCCCTGGTCCTTGCCAGTGTGAGCACGTCAGGAGGGGTTGGTATAGCATAATTATACAATTAGCCTTGTCATGGCAAGGAGCTCTGGGAATAGAGACATCTTGAAGCTTAAAATGTGGACAGCTGATAGATGACTGTCATTAAACTCCTTTGTTCACTCCACAATGGAATAATCATTGAGCTGCAGGGTAGTCTTCTTTAATGAAAAAGAAAGACCTTGAACCACAGCCACTATCCTCCACCTCTTCCCAACCTGTCCTGCCACCCCCAATTCCTCCCACTTCACACAGCTTCTCCTTCATCCCATCTGCAGCAAAACAACAAAAACTGTCTCTAACAAGTCATTCCTAATCTATCAAGTCCTGGTGGATGAGAAAGGCTCCTCACCTCACAGTATAGCCAAGGGAACCTCACTTGCCTCTGCCCCCTATGCTCAGAGCCTCCCTCCCTCCATACATGAGGAGAGCAGGCTTCTCAGTTGCATAAATCGACATAGATCCTTTGAATTCCACATGGCCTGTCAATTTACATCCAGTTGAGGAGCACTGCCCTGGGGAGTAATAAAATACATCTTTCTAAAAGGCCTGGCACGGATACAGGCTTTGGGAGCAGGCAGTGGACAAGCCCCTTTGCAGAATGGCACTGAGTCCAGTAACACGAACTAGCTAAAATGAAGGGAGTACAGGATGGCAGAAAGAAGCAGTACAAAGGCTTTGCAAAGTGCCATTAGCTTGATAGCTCACGGAGACTCCCAGCTGCAGATCTGCACTGCCTGCAGAGAATTCTTAGAGCAATGAGAAAAGGAGACTGAGGGGGCACCTTACTGTTCTCTACAGGTTGTAGTGAGGTGGAGATTAGTCTCTTCTAGGAAACAAGTGATAGGACAAGAGGAAACAGCCTCAAGTTGTGCCATGGGAGGTTTAGCTTGGATATTAGGGAAGTTTTCTTCACTGAAAGGGTTGTCAAGCATTGGAACAGGCTGCCCAGGGAATTGGTGGAGCCCCCACCCCTGGATGTATTAAAAGACCTGTAGATGTGGCACTCAGGGGACATGGTTGAGTGATGGACTTGGCAGTGTTTTACAATTGGACCTGATGATCTTAAAAGTCTTTTCTAACCTAAATGATTCTATGACTCCAAGTGTGGTGGAATAATACTCAACAGGACTGAAGATGTGCATCTGCTTCATTAAAATTCAATCCCCAAGTTCCTCTCTCTTTTTCTTTCCGAGACTGTTTTCAAACGTTGTTTTCCTGCATACCAGGATAACTGCTGCTGTGCAGGGCTTTAGTTAAGGTAATTTGAGAATTTTTTTATATTGAAAAGGTATAAAAAATAATCCCCTGAAGTACTTGATTTTCCTTCCATGACATTCCACTGTATCAACTTACTTCTGCTTTACCTTGTTAGTATTCTGAAGGGCTATGAATGAATTATTACATTTCAGAATGCAAAAACCAGGTCTGGCAGCCCCTGGGGGATACAGGGCAGAATAGAATGGGGCACTGGCTAAGACCCAGGAGAGCTGAGCTCTCCTTCACAGGCTATGGGATCACAGGGAAGCTGCTCTGTTTGTGGAAGACTGCTTCCCTTCTCACTCTTCCTCTACATTCTTCAGGGCAGGAAAAGTTCCTCTGCATTCAAACACTGCTCAGCAAAACTGCTGCAGATGTAAAGCAAATCAATAGCTGAAGAATAAAACCATAACTGTACCAAAAAAACCTCAAAACCAACACAGTAAAACAGCAGATGGGGCTGCCTGGGTTGAGTTTCCATGCTGAATTTAGCAGTTGCTGCATGCAGCATTATAGAAGCAAACATGCATTGCTGTACGCCCTTCAGAGAGAGGTTGGCAGCACAAAGCCCCATGAAAATAATTCCAGCAGGATCTAGGCTAATTTTTTCCACTAGAGTAACAGTGAGAGGTTATAGCCTCAAATACAGGTGCCTTACAGTTAATCTCACCTACCAGGAGAGTATAACCAACTCCTTCTGACTAGAATCCACAAGATGATTCTTCTTTTGAACACACTTCAATAAGAATGTCACCCCCACAACTCCAAGTTACCAGGGAGTGTGTCTGGGCAGCCCTTGCTGAGAGAAATTACATCAAACACATTGAAATGTCAATGCACAGTACTTTTTTTTTTTTTTTTGCTGCATGGGGACCTCAGAGCAGTTTCCAGTATCTGAAGGAGGTCTACAGTGATGCTGGAGAGGGACTCTTCATCAGGAACTGTAGTGATAGGACAAGGAGTAATGGGTTCAGACTTAAAAGAGGGTAGATTTAGGTTGGATATAAGGCAGAAGCTCTTCCCTGTGAGGGTGCTGAGGCGTTGGCACAGGGTGCCCACAGAAGCTGTGGCTGCCCCATCCCTGGCAGTGTTCAAGGCCAGGCTGGACACAGGGGCTTGGAGCCTAGTGGAAGGTGTCCCTGCCCATGGCAGGGGGTTGGAACTGGATGATTTTAAGGTCCTTTCCAGCCCAAACCATTCTGGGGTTCCATGATTGATACGTATCTGTCATACACCGGCTGACACAGGCATAATGCACTAATTGAGAATTCACTTCTAGGCTTGTGCTAACCTTAACAGAATTTGATTCTCAATCCATTCCTCAAGTAGCCAACACTATGGGCATCCACAAAGTACTACTCCATCCTTGCATACCCTAAGGCCACCAAGATAGTCACTGTGGCTCCTACTCTAGGAAGTATCTTGATACATGGGCATAGTTTACTGCTTTAACTGGACATCAAGCTCCACATAAAACTGCTGTGAACTCAGAACAAGAAGGTTAAACGTTCAGTCCCTAAGTGAGACAGTACCCATAGAAGCAAGACACAAGGAGATGCCTTGCATATTTGCAAAGCACAAGGGAAGAAGCCCCTTAGACGCAGCTGCTGTCTAACAACCCTGTTTTATGCAGAACGCTTGGGGGCTACTCTATTTTTATAACTTCTATCCATAAAAAAAGAAGCTACAGCTTCTGAAAGAAGAACACAATTACCCTACAACGACACAACAGTCAGAATAAATTCAACACAATCTGTATATGCAAAAAGAAAAGGCATCCAAGCTTCTTTCAATTGGCAGTAGATAATACTTAATAACTGCCCTATTGTCAACCTTCACAAATGATCTCCAGAGCCATATGCAGGTTGGCAGCCAGGCATAGAGCCTAACTACTTTATGCATCTAGTTGTACAGAAGTTGAGGCATATGGAAACGAACAGTCTGGCAGAACAAGTGAACTCTGAAGCAATGACTCTGATAAATAAATGCTTGCTAACTGGCAGATGGAGAAAAGCGCAGTAGGGAGGAACAGTATTGCAGCAGCAACTTGATTTTAAACCATTCGTAAAAATCAGCCTGAGCTTGGGCATGGAGACATTCTCCATTCCTTTGGTTCTTGTCAGGGAAAATTCTCACCCTAAAAAGAGGGAAGACGAGAATAGAAAGATGTATCCAACAGAAAATACCAGAAAGTGCTTCAGGGATCAGAGAACAGGACTGGGAGGTGACTGAACATTTTTGTCTCTTACTACATTGCTAATCATGGTTTTGGTAGCTTTCGGAAAGATACAACCAATCCTTACCTGCAATGTAGAAAAGCAAGATGTGGAGAGACATTCTCAAGCTGTATGGCAGATCCTGAAACATGAGCACAGTGGATACATGTACATGGGATACACAGACATTTCCCATGGTGAATGGAAACTCGTACTTGATGCAATAGCCACCTTCTGTACTCATTCCTCTGGAGACCAGTCTATTTGTAGGCAAATTGAATCTTTCCTATTTGCAGGCTGCAGACTGATTCCCAGTCACTGTTAAATGTGACAGATGAGTGGAAAACAAGTATTGCTGCTCCCCTGCTGCTAGCAGGGGACTAGCACGTTATTCCACTTTTTGTGATAAGGGGACTCCTTGTCTGGTGATCTCAAAGATTATTTTTCCTACAGTTCTGAAACATTTTCTTGTGTATTTCCTCTAACCCCAATTGACATTACAATCTGAGAGAGCACAAGGGAATAGGCATTCCTGTATCCCACCAGCAAGCACAGTACAATACAGGAAATTCTGTGCAATATTTGCATTACTTATACACTGTGTAGTGTGCACAGCCTCATATGCCCCTATCTCTCTCCTCTCTTCACTGATAGCCTCCTATATAATATGTAAGATATTACAGCTGCAGCCTGACAGGGAGGATTTCCAACACACAACTGTTACTGAAGGTCTCCAAAGATAAGAAGAAAATAAAAAGCATGTTTTTACTCTTTGGAGTCTAATCCCACACTAGGATTGCAGAAGGAGCGCAATGTACTTGCAAATGTTGACATGGTGCGCAAGTATTCATCACTTGTGGTGCCCTCCTCAAGTATAACAAGCCATCCCTACCACTACTGTGCACACTAAAGCAGCAAAATGCAGAACTCCCTGTCAGATGTGCACTGACTCTCTTAAGCCCAGTACCAACCACTGCAGGAAAAATAAGAGAAGTGAAAGACACATGAAGAAACCGAGGAGAAAATAACCCAGACAAACTGTGATGGCCCAGAGTTAAGAGGCCAGCCATGTGTACCAGTTACTGCACTTTTCAAGGAAACAGCCACTTGTTGCTGCCCCCATTATGAGTAGCCAACTGAACGAGCCTCATGCTGTAATGTGAGGCCAAAGCAAAATAAACCTCATGATTATTGTAATGCAGAAGATTAATTTAATTAAACTTCAATAAACTTCACTAAAATTCCCCTCGATAATACCCCACCTTTTGTTATAGAGAAACTCCCTTTCTCTTCCTGACACTTCATCAGTTAATATTACATGTATAATCTGACTTCGCTGTACTGCTTGGTTACCCACCATCTCAGAACTCAAATATCTGTAATACTTCATCTTCTCCTCCCACATCACACAGTGATCAAGAAAAGTGGCAGGCAATGATTTTCAAATCATTCTACCCAAATCCAATCCCCACATTACACTGAAACCACTTACAACGGAAATCAGTTTAGAACCTGTTTCACTTTGATAGGAATCATCATGGGGAAACCATGACCTGCCTTCCCCAGACCCTCCCACAGACCTGTCAGCTCTGTAAGCCTCTATTGTGGATCACTAAATCAGCTGCCCACATGAAGTCCACAGCAAAGTACGTCCAGCTATCAGTCCCATGAGTGAGTGGCCATATACATGCATGAAGTGAAAATAAAGGTGGGTTATCTTTTCACATATGCCACTGTGCAAACATATTGTAATAAATATTAGCAGCCACTATCAATCAAGAGAATGGAAACAGATGGGAAGGAGGTTGTGTTGAGAGAAAGGACTCAAACAGGAATATGTATTTTCTCCCCCACCTTCCTCAGTCTGGTAACAGCCCTAAATTAATCTTTGCACATCCCCAACAGGGTGTTCCAATGTTCCGTGCAGCTCTGGCTGCTTTACCACCACAGCACAGCAGAATCACAGATCTTAACACACCCACAAAATGCTGCAAAACATCAGAATGTGGGTTTGGGATTCCCCCCACCTCTTTTATGGATCAACCCCTCTACCCAGTATCATTTCATTTACTGTAACCTTCAGGCAGGTTTGACAATAGGTGTGGTCCTGGAAAGAAAATAGTCCCTATTAATGATGAAGCCCAACCCCCTCCTCTCCTTGAACAAAAAGTCAGGCCTGGATGAAAAACTATGGCTCTCTGCAATCCTATGTCTTGTTACTTTTTACAACTGATTGGCAGTAACTTGTGCTTACTACAACACAGAATACCTAAACGTACCTAAAACATAGATAAACCACCGTGCAAGGATTACATTAGGCCTGCATTCATGTTCTGCCTCAGCTGAAGCAGAGTCTGGATCTAAATGACAATAGTTTCACTCTTGCTCCCAAAACCCCAGAGGAAAGCAGAGAGCATTATATCATGGCAAGCAAAGCAGGATCCAGCCCTTGAGATTTCCCATTCTGCAGAGAGGAGTAGTATTACCCTCCAGCCTCAGCTGTTGTGATAGGTCTTAAACACTGCAGAACCATGATGGTTCCCAGAGGAGTGACATGAAATGAATATTTATCTTCCCAGCAGCATGGGGGCAGACAACTGATGGCATATCAGAATTTAACTGGCAATGCAGATTCAGAAAGGTTGAAAACTACGATCAGGTTAAATCAGTACCTATGAATAGTGAACAGCAGAAGAGGCTGAAACATCATTCTGTGCACAGGCACAGATGTCTAACAGGGCACTTCTTCCTCCACCCCCACAAGGACCCCCTACAGGTTATTTCAAGACCTACCCAACCTTCTTGGGAGGCAAACCATGCCTGAATACAACCCAGAGACAAAAACAAAAAAAACAAGCAACGTTTTTGTATCTTCTTTTTGTATGTCGTGTTTTCCAGTTAGGTATGTAACAGCATGAATTACATACCTTAGCTATTTGGACACACCAGTTTAGCAGGAGCTGGGAGCCAATATTATCCTTATGTTCATGAACGTAATCCAACAGGCAGCCATGAGGCATCAGCTGAGTGACGAGTTGAATAGTCGGGCTCAAGCAGACACCCAGGAGTCTCACCAGGTGTGGGTGGTCCATGCTGGCCATGATAAGAGCTTCCTGCAACAATAAAAGTGACCCAGTTACTTCAGTGTGCTGAAAGGCTCTAAGTGTAGACCATTTCCCATCACCAACAGAACATTTAAAGAGGATCAGCATCCCCTTGAATATATTTTCCCAACTTGTGATCAATCCACTAGGCATCAGGGTTTTTTTTTATGCAAGCAAACTATGCCACTTGTCCACTTGTATATAGCAAAAAAGGCCAGTTAGGCCTCATTTGGCTAGATATTTGAATAAACTGTGCTAAAATGCTTTAGTGGATCACAGATTTTATGCTTCATATTTTATAGGCTTAAGCAAGTAACATTTATATATCAACTGAAGCTTTCCCAAAGTTCAACCTGCAAAGGGTTAAGAATCAGGTTTAGTGTGAACTTTTCAAATGTGTCTGATGCTCGTAAGTCCTATTCAAAGTCAGTAGATTCGTTAAGCCCTCAGATATGACCTGAAAACTAGTGATTGTGATAGTCCAATAGTAGCCCAGTGGCAGCAGAGTCCTACCTGTCTCCTGTTGCCTCAAGTAGACTACTACAGAAAGCAGCAGCTCTCTAATCTGAGCCTCTTAGCTCAGATTCTCATTCTTCCAAAGTCTTCTCCCAATAGATGAGTTATTTCTGGTTTTACCATGCTTCAGCTTCCCACAGACCAAACGGGAAATAATAATCCTTTCTTTCTTCTACACTTCATTTCTCAGATTCTAAGTTTTCAGAGATTTTCAGCTAGCGAGCTAACTGTCCAATACTAAGGACCAGAGGACTTCATCTTGGCTATGCTATGCGGCCCTAAAGTTCACACCACTGACAAAGAGCACAGGAGCACTCTATAACAAACCCTGCATACCTGTTTCTTGGAGGTAATGCTGCCATCTCAAACAAGGTAGAGAGAAAGCTTTTCCCTCTTTCACCGAGTCCTCCATTTCAAGACCACTTCATTATGGCAATGGAACAATGAAAACTGAGATGAAACTGCGGCTTTGTAAAGCTATTTTGGTTCTCTTTCTTTCTCTAAACCCCCCATGCGACAGCTTTCTGACAACTTAAAAGAATAACAGCTGTAATAGTGCCAAAGGAAGAAAAAAAAGGATGAGAAAAAGTTGGCATCAGAGCAACGTAGCATACCCCCAACTCATCGAAGTTTGGGGGTTATTTCCTTCCCTATATTAAGGCAAAAAAAAATGTCCTGGCAAGTAGGCTGAGTTTGTATTAAAGGAAATTGCTCATCATAGTACAAAGAATATTTGAAACCAAATTGCAGAGTATTTGCATAATAGTTCTCTCTTTCTTTCCCTCTCTATTTTTTTTTTTTTTAATGAAAAGATGAACAAGACACTAATTGTAGGGTTCCCCCCCAGTAAGAAAAGAGCAGATGGCCTCCACTGGGGGAGCGTCTCCTTCCTTTTTCTTCCTAAATGTATGTGAAGAAATAAAATCAATACATGAATAAAAAGGGGCTATTTGATGTGATGGCTGAAGGAGGAGCTCCAAGGAAGATTCCAAGCAACAAATCAGAAAAGGGATCCGAATTCCAGCAGTCTTACTCACATTCCAATTAATACAGGTCTCTCTCATGCACCTCACATGTACAGGGTCTCCTTGAAACAATTTTAGCCTCTCTCCTGCTGTCACTAGAAAATGTCACTGAAGGCCACCAGAATAAATACCTGTTGACAGCTGCATTATCCAGTTTCAGAGTGCAAAATTACTCTGCCTCCTGTTTGCTTTTTATCCCACACATTTTTTCTCCTACAAATGCAAAAGGGAACAGTACTTGTTGCCCTTTCCCTCCCTGAGTAAAGGTAAGACTTCCTGCAGGAAATCGGAGCAGGAGGGCTTTTCTCTATAATGAGACTGATCAGAATATAGGCAACAATACATCCTGAGGGACTAGACGGAAAGCTTTGCAGCACGTGCTCCATTAATCTCCAGCTACTTACTATTTACAAGTCTATCTGAGTCCAACAACAAAAGCAAGCAGTGCCATTTGCCTCTGTCCTGGGTTTAGCAGTAGCAGTCAGTTTTTCTCCTTCTTAGTAGCTGGTGCACAGCTGTGTTTTGACTTTTAGCCTGGGCAGAGAGCTGATAACACCGATGTTTTCAGTTGTTGCTAAGTAATGTTTACCCTGACTAAGGACTTTGTGAATCTCACGCTCTGCCAGGGACAAGGGGAGGCCAGGAGGAAGCAGAGACAGGACACCTGACCCAAGCTAACCAAAGAGGTATTCCATACCACAGCAAGTCATGCCCAGGGAGGTAACTGGGAGTTACATGGAAGGGCACGGGCTCTCTTCAGGGGGGTCGAACTCATTCGGCGGTGGTATCGTATTCTCTTCTCTTGTTATTTTCTCTTATCATTATTATCATTGGTGGTAGCAGTAGTGATTTGTGTTATACCTTAGTTACTGGGCTGCTCTTATCTCAGTCTGTGGGAGTTACATTCTCTCAATTCTACTCTCCATCCCTCTGGAAGCAGGGGGGATGGGGGGAAGGAAAGAAAAGAAAGAGGGAGAAAAAAAAAAAGGGGGGGTGGAGTGAGTGGACGAGCTGTGTGGCTCGGTTTGAACCACGACAGCCTCATGCTGCTGTTATAGGAAAGCACATATTCTTCTAACAGTTTTGGGCAATGGTTCCAGAAAATACCAAAAATGTTGTTAATATTATAGACTACTCTGCAACGAATTGAGATACACAACAGAGAACAAGGAAGCCTTCATTATAAGTCACTAATGGATACTAATTTAGCATGAATCCTGGCTTCATACAGTTATTCTCATTAGTAATATGTATTGTTATTTTTATTGCACTTGCATCTACAGGAGAACCAAATTCAGGGGCATGTCTATCTGGCATAGCACAGAAACAAAGTAAACGAAATTGCAATTGTTCTGCTACAGCCTTATTACACAAAACAGACAAACAACAGCAAAAGAAACATTATGACTTTGCAGCAGCTCAAAAATCTCTTCAGCAAATACAAACACAAGTCCCTGTTTTAAGCCCTAGCTGGACATGAAGGACCCTGGAGCTCCAGTCTTCATGGCACTCGGGCACTCCACAGCCTGGTTCCCAATTACATTTTGTAGAACATTTAATCAGGTAAGGCACCAAAACTCACAGACTTGGCTCTCTGACACTGGCATCCTTCAAAACCACCCTCTGCAATTCCCTACATCTTTTGGGTGCCTCACAGCTGCAGATCTTGTCTCTACTGGCACAAATACACAGGTGATTTTGAAATTGTGCCTATTCTGATTTAGAGGAGAGGAAACTGAGTTACAGAAAAGCACAATCTATCCACAGTCACACAGGAAGTCTCAAGCAGAGGTAGGAACTGTGCCCCAAATCATTTCATCTTTCTCTCCAGTCCTTTGAAGGCTGAAATAAGAAAGGGAAAGAGGAGAGAGAAATTATTAAGATACGGTATTTTCTCTATCCCTTGGGAGACCTTGTAACATCATGTGCTCACACTAGCATGTGAGAAAGGACAGGAGTGGTGACAGTTTTGAAAGGCTCCTGTTGGACATCAGACACCTTCCTTTATTGATCTGCAGCAGCAACAAGTCTTACCACAAGAGTAACTCACCAGCCAAATCAAATCCCTTCCTGGAGTTTCTTTATGCTGTTGCTATTCAGGTATTAAATATCACAGCAGTGTGTGGCAGCCATACACAGGGCAGCTATAAACCAGTCAGCTTAGGCACAGGTAGCAACTGTGGACCTCAGCTTGCCCTTACCTCTAGGACTTATTTTGCAGCCTATGGTGAACCTTGACCAGCTGAGGCTAGGATACTACAGGATCTCAACGGAGTTACTTAAAACCAAGGCTGCATACGTACATTCCATACACAGCAGTGCTTACGGTGTTAATTTCCTAGGGGAAGGCTGGTAAAGAAAGGCCTTGATGCAGAAGGCAGCTAATGCCACAGGTAGCTTGGCAGGGCCATTGTTGTGTCCCCCCAGTGTCACCATAGAGAGAATAGCAAGTGACTTTAATTGGGCCTCCCATGTTTGACTCATTATTATACTTCCCAGACATGCCATTTTGCATAAAGAAATCATGCCACATTGATCATTCCTCTTTGCTGTCCCTTTTGAGTGTAGCTGAGTTATTGCCACATTAAGCTCAACTCAAGTGAGTTACACAACCCGGTATTAAACAAGAGGTAAATGTTACTCCAATGCTTTACGCTGATCCATGGTGCACATTTAGTAACACAGTAGCATACTCAAGAGGAAGGGGGAGTTCACAGATCCCATTCAGACATCACCAGACCTGGGACTCTGGTTTCTGTCAGCACAGCTCTATCAATGGGGGTCTGAGGAGGTACAATTGCTATCCCCACAGCGAGAGGCCAGAAGAAGCCCTCAGACTGCCAAAACATGCTTAGACAGAGCTTACTTAACTCACGAGAGCTGTCTGCCACTGTGATGATACAATGCAGGGTTGCATGCAGCTAAAAGCACTTGCCAACACAGATGATGAAGGGAACTAACCACTCGCTTCTCACAGGTCACTTAAGTCGCCTTCATTCCTTAAACAGCTTTGAAAATCCTGCCTGTTTCCTGATTTATCCATAACCTGCAGTCATGTTTGAAATACTTTTAATTCGACTGCTAATTCTGAAAAGTAACTCAAACTCCAACTAAAGCAGGATTTACATTTCAGCCTTACAGGGTGAGGAAGAAAAAACAGTTCTTATGACTAAGAAGGAAAGGGTGCTCTGAGTATCACCTGCAGCACACCTTATGAGATGATATTTAACTTCTCCCTTTCCTACCTTGGTGCGTTATTGCTGACAATTATAACTGACAGCTGAACATAAATATTAGCCAGCCCGATCATAGGATCATAGAATCATAGAATGGTGTAGTGTGAAACATCCTTGCTCATGGAAGCAGATTGGAACTGGATGACCTTAAGGTCCTCTCCAACCCAACCCAGTCTGTGATTCTATGCTAGAGATAACTCTGAGACCCCTGAGGTCCTGGAACCAGGCAGATCTAACAGTGGGCCATCACCCTGCTGAGTCCACAGCCATGCTCTAAAGAAAATCTGAGCATCAATACAGATTAAGAGACCCTTCCTCAGGTGCCTAAGAAGGCTCTGAAACACGTTAACAGGTTGTGTCATTAAAGAGTCCTGCCCTGTGTGGTGGATCCCAGTGGCTTCTAAGACAGGGCTTGATAACTTCATCTTCTTGATGCTGAACACTTCACCTAGCAAAAGAATTAGCATTTGAAGCAATATTGATGATGTTCTTATATTAGATTTAAATATCTGGCAGACGGAGAAGATATTCCTTTTGAAGACTTGTTCATTAACACTTGAGCTTCCTGAGCACCATGACCATACCACACAGAGCACCAGGAGAAGCTAACTTACAGATAGCCAATGTTCCCTTTTAGTGCTTTATATACATGTGTTATCCTGCAGAGCAAGGGCAGGAGAAACATGACAGACCTGCTGCCCCAATTCAGCAAGTTGAGGGTCAATGTCACTGCTCCAAATGAACATACATAACCAAATAAAGAGTTCAGTAAGCAGGGACAAAGTCTGAAAAATCTTTGGTTTCCTTACCTTCTAACTATATATAAATTAGCCATAATTATTATATAATTATATAATATATATAATTATTATATAATTAACTCTGTAAAATGCCCTCAAACAATACAAAACAAGCCAGAAAAGCACAGTCCTTCTGTTTTTCCTAATCATTGCAGAGTAAATAAATGTACTTAAAAGCTGACTTCATACTGTGCAGTGCATTTTCCTGAAAGCAAGGGCTGTGCAGTGCTAACAGGAGATACTACAGCAAATACACTGCTTTTTACATCAGTCTTACAGCGTTTCTGATGGCCAAGTCAAACACCTGTCTGGAATGCAGGCCTGGCCCAATTCAGTGCAGATCCAATGGCAGCCCAACATATTTTCAATGCCTTTTATTTGAGAGGTCTTGAACATCTTCTAGGTTACAGCTGACTTAGCCTATGCAGTTTGCACAAGTACTTAAGCTGAAAGACAGCACACCGTATACGCATAGCCACATCCATCATATGACAATGATTGCTACTGGTCTATTTCCCCTGTATTTCCTATGCAAGATTCTGTTTTCATTTGCTTTACAGCATTGCTGCAGTTTCTCACCACTTGGGCAGATACTCTCTGGAAAGCTTCTGTTGAAATGTCTCAGCCATTTCTGAAAATGAAAGATGCAGTCATAGAGACCAACAGGATATCAGAGCCCATAGTGGGATAGTAGCAACAGTGGGACAGTAACTGCACTAACTGCCACAGCTGCATTTCCATGAACTGTTGTATACTCATTCGGAGCAGACAAATTGGGGAGGGGAGGGAAGGGGAAGTCTCTGGCTGAGCCACTGCTAAGTGGGTGCACAGCCTTTTCTGGAGGCGGTGTGTGTCTTCAAATGTGCTGCATTTCTCAGAGCAGACATACCCTCCGAGACCCGTTTGCTTGTCACAGCACTTGCACACAGCACAGAGGGTATGTAGTCTTACTGACTCAACACTGCAGAGGCTCAGGCTGCACACTTGACACTTAATTCAAATGCATGCGATTGCCCCATGTGATTCAAATTCCACTTTCCTCCAAACACTTAGATGAAACTATCCCAATTCAGGGATCTGAAAGCTCTCCCTCTTGCGGGTGATGCTTACGAACTGCTGGGTCAACATTCTGTGCCTACCTTAGAGAAGCAGTAGGTCCTACCAATGCAGGAATAGATACCTTCATGTGCTTATAGAAGTGAATCTGTCTCTATATCTTGAAGTAACACAAAGTAAAACCAAACAAAAAACAGTATCATAATCCCTGTCCTGCAAACACTGAGGGCATGGGCAATCATCTGACTCCATCGGGGCTCAAGTGCTTATAGTTAGGCGTAGGAGAAGCATTTCTGTATAACTCGCACACCATATGCTCCTTATTTCTTCCTGCTGACTTTGTACCAAGTAAATCTCCCAATTCATCAGAGACCATGTTAGGCAGCTGAGGAGGAATCTCAAGTCTAAAGGAACAGACCTCTACGCACAAGCAGCAAAGTGAAGATCTTCCATCAAACATCCAAGTCAGGAGACAACTCCCACCAGCCTGCCTGTGAATTCTGACTGAAAACATCGAGTCTCATGATGAGAAAGCACAATCTAGCCCATTTCCAGTTCACTTTCATGCATAAATGGTCAAGAGTTCAGGGCCTCAGCAACCAGAAATGTTTCCATTGAAAGACGTCAGGAGAAGTAACAGTGGGTTTCAGACTGGCCACTTTGCAGAGCGGATTCAAGTGCTTTAACAGTGTGCACAAATCTTGGTAAAAAGTGTTCTATCATATTGTGACAAATGTTTAACTTACAGTTTGTGACATGCGTCATTATTTCAGAATACTCTGTCAGAAGTGATTTGTTTCTTACTGTTTTCATGTAACTAGCGAAGATATCTGAAGTCTTAAATGTACAATCTAATAGAGCAATCCTTTCAAACAGACCTTACCACTGACCAGCGTATAAACATGTTCAGCCTTAGCTGCAGATTCCTTTCAGGAGGAGGGAATTATTGCTTTGGTTTCTGATTTAAGTTGAGAGACGGCAAGGGCTCGAGAGTGAGTGATAGAGGGGGGAAAGAAAAATCCATCAAGATCTCACTCCTTTCTGAGGAGTCTTGGGACATTGCTTTGAAATTTTCTGGTTATCACTGAAAAGCTTTACTTTATAATCACGCACTCGAAGCTCCCTCTTCCTTCAAGATCAATTTAAAGGGATAGCATCCGACTGAAACATAATTTCATCAAATGTACCATCAACGTTAAAAGTTGCTTTAATCAAAGATACGTTTTGTGCATAACCCAGGTATTTCAACTCCCACAACTGAGAATTCAAAGTAGATTCATCTCCATGTTTCCCTCATCTGTATTCAGCTGCGTAAGAGCATCACACTCAGGACTCAAATACTGCAAAGGGACCATGATATTTAAACAAAATAAAAGTTTCACTGGACTGTTTGGTTCACTGTTAGATTTATTTTTTAACAAGCTAGTGTCAATGAACCACAAAGTCATCAAAAGCTGCCACACATTTCCTGTAGTACATATCTTTCTTCCTTTCAGTATCACTCTGCCTACTACTTTCTTCTGAGTTTCTACAGCTCTTCCTCCACCGTTCTCTACTTTTTATCATCTCATTGACCTACTCTTCTCCCAAAGATAAAATTAAAAACCTCTGTAAAATATGACACCACCACTGACACCACCAAAATTCATACACCTCCCATCTACATCATCTCTTCCAAGTGCTGTGGGGCTGAGCTCTGCCCTGTGCTTCACCTGCCATGTCAGAACCTCCATTCTGGACGAGTCCTTCTCCATCCAGTGATGTGGTCCTTACCCCTGCTGCTGGGTAGGTCTTGACCAGCCTCAGGACACTGCTAGAATAGCAGATATAGGGAGCACAGGGTGCACGTGGCAGGACTGTGGTAGCAGAGGTGCTGCAGAAGGAAGAGGCTGAATAGTATAGAGCTGCTGCAGGCAGCAATCAGCCAGGAACAGCTGACTGGAGTAGGGCCAGGCAAAGGGGAAGAAAGGTGTTTTTTTTTCACAGACATTCTAATGTGGGATTGTGTTTTTCTGTTTGCCGAGTTAGCTATTAAATGTTTATGCTAATTGGCAATAAATTCAACTCCCCAAGTCAAGTCTGTTTTGCCTGTGACAGTTATCAGCGACCAATTTCCCTATCCGTATTTTGAAGCAGGATTTTCTCCTGTTCTTCCTGTTTTCTCCCCAGTCCTGCTGGGGCTGGGTGGGATGAGCAAGTGGCTGCAAGCCAGGATGGCTCTTCCATCCCCTTCCATGGCCACCTATGGGATGATGCCCACGCAGTTCAGCACCCTGGCTCTGAAAAACAGCCAGAATTTAGGAAGTCAGTGCAAAGGAGAACAAAGGCAGCCCACTTCCCTCGCCTCTCTACAGATACATTTCTAGGAAGGGGCAAAAGGAGAGGGGGATGGCGTATGGTGGTTCTTATAAACCTTAAAGACTGGTAGCTTGTCTTATGCTTGAATCATAAGGTTTCATATCCATCCCTAATATTTGAGTATGTCCTACTGTCAGGGCAATACATACATATATAACAATATAATAATACTGATTTTTTTTTCATGTTTATAAAATCTTGGCATCTGCAATAACCCCCACATCAAATACTGACTGATCTGCGATGTGTAGCCATGTTCAGGTCCAGATTGCTGTCAGGGTGAGCTAAACAACTCCAGGAACAAACCTGCATGAATGAGTGGCCAACTGTCTGCTTCCAATACAAAAGCCTCAGATAAATCAATAAATACAACTGTATTTATTAGTTTGTCTTTGTGGTTGTGTAGAAACTTGTAAAGACAAGATCTCACTGAAGTAGGAAGTCAAGAACATAAACTCATGGACAAGCACCACTTAAACTTGCAGTATTGCAGGAGGGAATGCTGTTTCATAAACAATCTGCAATTTCAGAGTGGCAAAATAGGCAAAAATAATAATTTATGTTATACTTTTGTTCTCTTTTGAGAATTACCACAGTCATCCCAGGAACATTTAACTATGCTGGTATGATGGCATGGTATCAAGATCTAGAACTTCTGAAGGTCTATTCAACTAAAAGGACTGGACAAGGCAAAACCCAAATGTCTTTTGCTAGCATTTCCTACAGCAAACTTCGATAAACCTGACTAGGGGGAATCTGCTTTTCAACAGCCACTGATCTAGGAAAGAGAGCAAAAAAGGCTCCAAGTGACACTTCCAGGGAAACTTCAGGCAAAGGAAGCACAATCAGAGAACCTGGAACCCCTGACTACATAAGCAGAGTGAGCGTCACTCACTTTTCCAGCACCAGCTCAACTGCAGGCCAGAGGGCTGATCTGCAGTTTTAGTTGAGCTAGAAACTTGTCTATGTTGACAAAGTGTAGTTTAAGACACTTTCTGGAGCCCTGGGACACTTTGAGAGCTTGCCAAGCTGTCACTACCATGACATCAATAACTCTAGGTAGTCTAGAGTTTCACTCGGATCTATGTTCTCATATGGATGACAGCACTGTCAAGAATGTAAATTGTGCTCTCACCTGATAGATTAGTCACAGAGGAACCAGAAGCACCTCTCTGCTCTGCTTAAAATCAGGCAGAACACAGCATTTAGCCCCTCAGACAAGACACAGCACTGGAAAACATTCCCCATCCTGTACTCAGCTAAAGCCAAAGTGCTCAGTCCCCCAACTCCTTCTGCCTGCTGTCCACAACTTAATCACACATGAAAATGTGTAATACTGCGATTTGGATTTGACAGCATTCCTGCCTAATAAACAGAGTCTGACTTGTGAAACAACCAATGGCTTCAAAACAGAAACCCACCAGAGCTCATTCAGAAAATGACAAAACAGGTATTTCAATCACTATCATATTTCTAAAACATCTCCTAGCTGAGGAATTCACTGGAATTTATCTCCTGCTGAAAAGCTTCAGCAGAAGCTCATCCTTTTCATTCCTGCAAATTAATGTATTTTACCAAGAAATATCTGTTCAATATCTTGCCAAGAAAACATTTAACCAAGGAAAAACACTTTCTTTCCTCATTTCAAACCCCGTTTCTTTCCAAACACTTTCATTACTAACATAACTTCTCAGAGGACTTCTATTTTCAGGAGGTGACTGTAGCCATTGACCTAAACCAACACTTCATTTTAAAGAACAATTTGCTTGGCGTTAGAAAACATACAAAGAGCTAAATCTTGCTTTTATATACACATACAAATGATCCCACTGAACTCCATCGAAAGACACTGCTTGCCCACCAGACATCCTCAATCCTGGGAACATTGCGTAATAGATTCAATCTGGTGGTTGCTTATCCACTGACATTACCTCCACCCAGTAAATTGAAGCCTGGGGAACTGTTCCATGTTCTACTTTATTGAGGTCTTACATATCCATCACATAAACTCTTATTTAACTTGGCTATGTCCTACCTTTGCATTGGTAGTGTAATAGAATTTACCTATGCAAGTGGATCAAGGAATGCCTCTGAAGCTCATACTGAGCAAATACAACACAGCTGCAATTTCTCAGCATAGCTCAAAAATCTACATAGCTGTATTTGCTTAAACATTTTTACGTCTTTTATCATGTAAAGCATTAAGATAACAACAGGCCCTGGTCTCTCTGAAACTCATGCAGTTGTATTTTGCACAGTGTATATTTGTCCACGTAATCAAAAACCTGATATTCTGTATAAAGCAGAAATCTTCAGGACACAATTGTAATCACATTGTAAGTAACCAAGAGGTAAGCCTATCTATTCTCTCTCTTCTGTTGCTAATATGCAATTTGCCATCTCTCAAGTGTCATTCAGCTTCTTTAAAATATCTAACTTTGGGGAAAGCACTGACTGCTAACAAGAGGTATTTGAAAAGAACACTGGAGACGTGTTATTGGTAAGACACAGTTTTGTCTGAAAACAAACCTCATACGGTATCTGCTTTTGGAGTGCAAACACTCCAAGCCAATTCAAAACCAGAATATGACTCAAAGTAACAATTAATAAAAAACGCAATAAACAATTAGCTTACAGGTGATGAAATCTGTGTTGCTATTCACATTCTATTCCCACCTAGAAGTGGGTATATTAAAAATGGACAATGTGTGTATTTGTATGTATAAAACAGTGTTGGATTGGTTTTCCTCACTACAACACAAACCCCCTTGATATCTCTTAAGCTGACTCGGCACTTTGGCAGTTTAAACCCAAGTATGACAAATATGATGCCTTGATCCTCCAGGGCCCTTTGCTCTTGCTCACTTTGTGCATTGTTGCTGATCTGTGAGTTGCAGCATGTGCTGGAGCTCGCACACAGCCCCATCAGTCTCCTTTCATGAAAAAACTGGGATGTAATAGCCTATCCATCTGGCACTGAACTAAATCACAGACAAGTGTACTTCAGAAATGATTACCCAGCATATACATGCAGTTTTACAGCTGACTTAAATATCGAGACATTTCTTCTTCAGTCTTCTCCTGAAACCTCATTAGGTTCACCATTAACATCGAACTAGTGATGGCTTGTTTGGGATGCATTACAGTTAAGCCTGTGGAAACAGTACCTCTTTTTTATTAACAGAGGTCCCATAAAAACCTGCATTTTTTATCAGTGTGGCAACATTCTGGCATAAGCACTGCCCTTTAGGAACTTAAACATTAATGTATGCCTGTTTTCTATTGCTAATGTGAGCTAGGGGCACAAAGCAAAAACACAAAGCAATATGAAGTTTCTTAAATACAGGCTTCTTGAATTCAGTTTCTTTTAGTGGTTAGTCAGCAGTAGTGGCCCAATTCTGTGTGCCCAAGTCTGCTATAAAACTGGATATCTGTGTCAGCTTCTTCTCATAACATACCAAGCATTATTCAATAATCCCATCTTCCATCTTCCCAAGTTTTGTCAGTTTCATTTCTGCATTTTGCATCTGAATGTCAGAAAGACTCTGCAAAGAATTCCAGTATCCCAGTCACTTTGCTGACATTTAAGGAAGGCTGTTTCTTATTGTGTGTAATTACAAGCCCATCAGCTATAATCTCCATTGTTGCACTCCAGCAGGATCTGTTCCAGCACAGGTAACATCTCCCCCTCTGCCTTAAATCACACCATCCACTGGTTTTGCCCAGGAGAAGACAGGTACCTGCAGGCACTATCATGTTGGAAGGTGAATTCCCCAAATTACAGTATCCAGTAGAATTTTTTACTGAAGTGTGTAAGATTGCTCTCCTAAAGGCCCACATCCAGATACAAAGCATTGAAGTCCTGGGAAAGTAAAAATCTGGAGGAAAGCATTCCTGCTCAGATCCAGACCTAAATATATAGTATAGGGTGGCAACATGAAGCACAATGCCAAGAACTAGAGACCCATGGGATCATAAGCAACAGAAAACTCATAATGGAAATACAAATCCCAAGAGTTTGTGATTAAGTCTCCCACTTGAACTCTCCTGTAACACTCTTAGCACTGCTTCTCTGCCTAACCTTCTTTTTTTTTTTGTATTCCTATCTTTTGCCTGTTCGATTTCCCAGGAAAAAGGAGCAACTACAGGATCCTGACCCTCATAACAATAACACACACAGAGAAGCAAATAACTTCATGTTTCAGTAACAAAGCTCAAATGTACACTCCAAAGCAACAGGCATCAACCATGTTATTGGTGTACCTCATACCTTTAAAAAGAAGTCATGATATAAGATGCCATTTTGAACTGTTTCCTCCATAGGCACACAAACACATTTTACAGCCAAAACTACATCTTGAGTTGGATTAGGATTTTTAGTGGTTTCCATTAATCCCCAGCTATGTTTTCCAGTGAATAAACTAACACTCCTTCCCAATCTCCCCACTAACAGCTTTACCGAACCTTACGCAGGGTTTCCAAGTCACAATGCAATACGAACTCTCAGATTTTCTGCCACTGCCATCAACAGAAAGCTTCTCAATATACTTCTGAACTCATTTAGGAATACCTTATACCAGCAGTCACTCACTAAAGCACATGATTCTCCCTTAAACCTGTGGCAGACTTGGAAGAACGATTCCAGAGGTAAAGTCCTGGCTCTGCAGAATTCACAGCTCCCATTGATTTCAATGGGGCTCAGATTTCCCCATCACCAGCAGCAGGCAAACTCTCTTTCCCTCACTTCCAGTTTGGTGTTATGGCTGCAGAATTGTTTCCAAACAGACCGTGCTGGCTGGCTATGCTTGTACTTCATTCCTTCTGTGTATATACTTTCTCTGTACAGCCACATGCTCTTGCATATGGAAACCTGACACACATGCACATCTTACCCTCTATACTATAGAAGGAAAAATTACTGATGTAAACATATAAAGAGAAAATTACTACTTAGGATGGTACTAACACAAATGTGGCCTTGAAACAGTTAATCTTTGGATGATTCAAAGCAGTCAACCTTCAGTAGGGATCAGATTTCCAGCTTCTGTAGAGGCTGATCACTCTGGGGGCTTGCACAGGGTATGCAGAGCTCTCAAGGACAGCTTGATTTCTGGCATCTCTGGACAAGCTGGAAATTGTAATTGCAATCACAGTAAGCTTCTGTGCCTGGAACTGACAAGCAAACAGTTTCCCCTCCTAAGTGGCTACACTTACAGAGTAAGTGGAAGGAAAGAGGGGACACTGCACAAATGGGAGTCTACAGTCAGATGAGTTAGGTCAGCCCTTGCTGCCTGACCCCAGCAACTTCATATGACGGAGAGAAAACCTGTGTGAATCACAGATGAAGCACACTGCCAGGCAGGACAGCAACATTGCTGTTCATCATCAGGTATTCTTAAAGGGATGCCTGGTAGAAGGAAGGATGTTTACAAAAATGACAGCAGAAGAACATAAGGAAAAAGTCTCACTGCTGCCATAAAGGATTTCATTCGAGCCTAAAGCTGCCTTTTAAATGCAGGTTCAAGATTAACTCAGTTGTATTTCCCAGGCAGCCATGCAGCCAGTGGAATGACTCTGGGGTGCCTGGATCCTGCTACTGTTAGCACCAATGTCTTATAGAATCATAGATTAGTTAGGGTTGGAAAGGACCTCAAGATCATCTAGTTCCAACCCCCCTGCCATGGGCAGGGACACCTCACACTAAACCATCCCACACAAGGCTTCATCCAACCTGGCCTTGAACACTGCCAGGGATGGAGCACTCACAACCTCCCTGGGCAACCGATTCCAGTGCCTCACCACCCTAACAGGAAAGAATTTCCTCCTCATATCCAATCTAAACTTCCCCTGTTTAAGTTTTAAGCCGTTACCCCTTGTCCTGTCACTAAGGTCCCTGACGAAGAGTCCCTCCCCAGCTTCCCTATAGGCCCCCTTCAGGTACTGGAAGGCCGCTATGAGGTCCCCATGCAGCCTTCTCTTCTCCAGGCTGAACAGCCCCAACTTTCTGAGCCTGTCTTCATATGGGAGGTGCTCCAGTCCCTTGATCATCCTCGTGGCCCTCCTCTGGACTTGTTCCAGCAGTTCCATGTCCTTTTTATGTTGAGGACACCAGAACTGCACACAATACTCCAGGTGAGGTCTCACAAGAGCAGATTAGAGAGGCAGGATCACCTCCTTCAACCTGCTGGTCACGCTCCTTTTGATGCAGCCCAGGATACGGTTGGCCTTCTGGGCTGCGAGCGCACACTGAAGCCGGCTCTTGTTAATTTCTCATCGACCAGCACCCGCAAGTCCTTCTCTGCAGGGCCTCTCTGAATCTCTTCTTTGCCCAACCTGTAGCAGTGCCTGGGATTGCTCCAACCCAGGTGTAGGACCTTGCACTTGGCATGGTTGCACTTCCTAAGGTTGGCATCAGCCCACCTTACAAGCGTGTCAAGGTCCCTCTGGATGGCATCCCTTCCCTCCAGCGTATCAACCAGACCACACAGCTTGGTGTCATCGGCAAACTTGCTGAGGGCGCACTCAATCCCACTGTCCATGTCAGCGATGAAGATGTTACACAAGACCGGTCCCAACACTGATCCCTGAGGGACACCACTCGTTACCGGTCTCCAGCCAGACATCGAGCCATTGACCACAACTCTTTGTGTGTGGCCATCCAGGCAGTTCTTTATCCACCGAGTGGTCCATCCATCAAATTGATATCTCTCCAATTTAGAGAGAAGGATGTGGTGTGGGACAGTGTCAAACGCTTTGCACAAGTCCAGGTAGATGACATCAACTCCTTTACCCTTGTCCATCAGTTCTGTAGGCCCATCATAGAAGGCCACCAAATTGGTCAGGCAGGATTTCCCCTTAGTGAAGCCATGCTGGCCTTCACCAAGCACCTTGTTGTTTTTCATGTGCCTTAGGATGCCTTCCAGGAGGATCTGCTCCAAGATTTTACCAGTCACAAAGGTGAGACTGACTGGTCTGTAATTCCCCGGGTCTTCCATTTTCCCCTTCTTGAAAATGGGGGTTATATTTCCCTTTTTCCAGTCATCGGGAACTTCACCTGACTGCCATGATTTTTCAAATATGATGGCCAGTGGCTTAGCAACTTCATTCGCCAGCTCCTTCAGGACCTGCGGATGGATTTCATCGGGTCCCACAGACTTGTGCGCGTTCAGATTTTTAAGATGGTCTCAAACCAGATCCTCTCCTACAGTGGGTCCAAGGTCTTCATTCTCACAGTCCCTGCATCTACCTTCTAAGACCTGGGTGGTGCAGTCAGAGCCTTTGCCAGTGAAGACCAAGGCAAAGAAGTCATTCAGAACCTCAGCCTTCTCCAAATCCTGTGTAGCCAGTTCTCCCAAGAGCTTCCTCAGGGGGCCTGTGTTGTCCCTAGTCTGTTTTTTGTTTGCTACGTACTTGTAGAATCCCTTCCTGTTATCCTTAACACCCCTGGCCTAGTTTAATTCTAACTGGGCCTTAGCCTTCCTAACCTGGTCCCTAGCTTCCCGGACAACATCCCTGTACTCTACCCAGGCCGCCTGTCCTTGCTTCCACTTTTTATAAGCCTCTTTTTTCCTTTGAATTTTCCTCAGCAGCTCCTTATCCATCCAAGGAGGTCTCCTGGCCTTTCTGCCGCACTTCCTTCTAGTTGGGATGCAGCACTCCTGAGCTTGTAGCAGGTGATCCCTTGAATATCAGCCAACAGTCTTGGGCCCCCCTGCCCTCCAGGGCTATATCCCATGGAATCTTACTAAGCAGGCTTCAGAAGAATCTACACAGATTGTTGAAGAGCTGGGTCAAACACTTGGCTAGGGAGCAGGAAATGTATACAAGGAATCGAAAATAATTCAAGGGACAGGCAAAAGTATTTCTCCAGTCACCTACATAGTCATGTACAGCAGACTCAGTGTAAATGCATCTGTCAACTAAGAAACTACATCACAGTGTCCACAGGGAGCTCCCCAGGGCTCTGTGAAAGCCACCGGGTGCCAGAGAAAGCAAAAGCTTCCGCTTAGAACCTTCCTACGTCTAATGCCAATGGTTTTGAGGACTTGCCTTTACTGTAAGACAGACTTGCAATTTAGGAAAAGCTGTTTCTTTTTGCAGGTCAAGACATCCGACTGCTTTATTAATTCAGTCAATTAGGCAGACATAAAAAAAAGATGTGGGTATCATCCCTTATATGCAGCTTTAATTTGTTTGCTGCACACCTGGTGGAGGTCATTGTCACTTACCTCCTTTGCACTTCACTTAACAAATGCTATCCTGCACAGTGAACACTACTCCTAAAGACAGCGGGGGACTACAGTAAGTCCAGGCAAAGTCAAGAAGCCCCCTAGATCTTAATTATAAAACCATAAAAGAAACCAACTGCCTCGGAAACTCTCTTACCAGGAAACAAATGAGAATGGGAAATTTATTTCCAACCATAAATCCCGAACCCTTCAGTTTAATTTTTCCCAAGTTAACTTTCTCACCTAGCTAAGCAGCACTGCCTTCTATTATTAGCTTCTGGCCCAGTATCAGCTGACCACCATCAGTCAAGTTGTCTTCATCTCAATGAGCTCAGGGACTCCCAAGGAACTCTGTGTATGCTGACTTGTGCTTGCAGCTTCTAATTATTTTCTAACAGATAATGGAGCATTTAAGTTGAGAGAGGACAGATTAAACTTGCAAGTGGATCAAAACCCTGGACAGATTCACAGCTCACAGGATTACTTCTTGGAAACATCCGAATTTAGAGGGCTACAGAGGAAAGCCCCTCATCAATTGTCTATTTCCCCATGACAAGTTAGTTTCACTGGGGTTTTTTTCAGCCTCAAAATTGGTTTGTTATGCTTTCCAACTGCAGCGTGACTTTAGAATGTGTTACATTATGAGTCAAGCATCTGGTTTGATGTTAAACCATCCGATCAGGCCAATGGCTACTTGACTTGTTAGACAATCATAACAGCCACACAATTTAAGGCTCAGGAGAGGAAATTGTTTTCACAAGTGAAATTGTAAGTCCCTGTAAGTATCCTCTCAGCTACATATTTACCTTCTTTCCCCACAACAAGCCTCTTCCCTCCCTAAAACTCAGCACCCTCATATATTCTGTTACCAGACCTAATGTGAGGAGCAGAACATCCTTCTCTCCTGACAGCCCCTGCGGCCACTGGTGAGTCCCCTCCCACACTAGCAAGAACAACTGCATTCTCAATTCAATTTCAGCACCTTCCTGGGGACGACGAAGTGTGACCAGCCAAAGAGGAGAAACTACGCCCCACAACTTAAGCACCTACCCATTTCAACCCCCGAAGGGAAATTCTTTAGGCTGTGAAATTATTACAGAAATAATATGTATTCAGAAATATGTGCAGAAAAAGCAAACCTACATTTTACAAAACAGTAGCAATAACATTTGCATGGTAAAAACAAACCCACAGAAGTCACAGAATCATGAAATCAACCAGGCTGGAAAAGACCTTCAAGATCATCCAAGACCTTCAGGATCATCCAGTCCAACCATTCCCCAGCACTGCCAAGGCCACCACTGACCCATGGCACTGAGGCCTCGTCTCCACGGTGTGTGAGCACTTGCAGGGACAGTGACTCCAGCCCTGCCCTGGGCAGCCTGTTCCAATGCCTGAGCACCCTCTGGGGAAGAAATTGCTCCTCAGCTCCATCTAAACCTAGCCTGGTGCAGCTTGAGGCCATTTCCTCTTGTCCTATCCCTTGCTACCTGGGAGAGGAGACTGACCCCCACCCCACTACAACTTCCTGTTAGGCAGTTGTAGGCAGCGATAAGGTCCCGAGCCTTCTCTTCTCCAGACTAAGCTCCCCTTCCAGGTCCTTCAGCCGTTCCCACATGTACTTTCTGCTTCTATCCTGGAGAAGGCAGCATGGGTTACTTCATACTCTTCAGACTGCATTGTTGTAACAGACACAGACTACTGCAGTGATAAAAGCTATGTATGAAAGCAGGGAGCAAGTTAAAAGAAAAAGAACTAGCTAGGAATGCGTGGAGAAAGCTGGGTAAACAAGATTGCTGCAACTCCCCAAGTCAAAATTCCAAACAGTGGAATAGTAGTTTTTGATGATAGCCAATTCATCATCCCCTGATGGAAGGAAGGTGGGAGGTGTTTGGCCATAGCAGCTGCTAACATCATGCATTATATCATTATAGTCATTACAGATCCATTAGTAGGTGTTCAAGATGCTGAAATGACAGCCCAGTAGCCAAATTGTTGTTCTTTACTCTTTTAGCATAACATTTAGTAGAATTTCAGGAGCTCACAAAGCACTTTTAGAGTTACATTCTGCCAACATTAGAAGTTGTAACCAGAGCCTATGAACAACGCCACTAACATCTATATCAGCTCTTTCTGTAGATGCTGAAGTGTCCCAGGTACTCTCTCTGTACACAAACCACTGGTTACAGGAGGCTTTGCATTTTCCAGAGCCTCTCTAAAAGTATTGCGAAGTTTTACACGCAAGTACAAGGACATACCAACTGAGTAAGAAGTAACTGTTGACAAAACACACCTGTACTTGGCAAGTCCAAAATATGAAAGTCAAGGTGTGACTTGTAAACAACCCCAGCTTCCCTCTAACCTCCTCTTCCTATTCACAGCCAACATGTCAGACATTTATGTAAGAGTTAACCCCTACCATGTTCATAATGGCACTTGACCGCCTCTATACCTGTAAAATATCTGATACAGCTGTTTTTAACCAACAGCAACTATTCATAACACTCTTTTACTGGAATCACAACAGATGCATTTTGCTTTCACATGTATGCTTAAATTTTTGTCATAATGCTCTTTCTGGAACAGAGAGGAGTGGTCACATTAAAACCATTGATCATTCTCTTTAAAACAAGGTGGGCTGCTTCAGGGAATAACTGCCTAGGTTAGGAAGTGAGGATGGCAGGAATGTATGAATGATTGTCTGAGCAGCTATTTCAGAAGAATGAAATTAAATCATTTTAGCAGAGGATGTTACAGACCACTGTGCCTATATCAAATGCAGCATTGATACAAAGCATCTTATTTTTCCTATTGTCATTATCAACTAATGATGAAATCCAATTCTTTAGGTTATTATTAACCTCTAGGGACAAAGAAATAACTTTAACTTCTCTCACCTTGTTACAACAAGGTCAAAGAATAATGAGAAACCGTTAATTTAAAGAGAAACCTTTCCTAGTGTGGGTGTACCTTACATAGCTGAACTCCCCAGAGTGTCCAAAAAACCTTCCTAATTTCTGAGCCATTTATCAGCTGTTATGTGCATAAACTGGAGGTAAATGTGGTCCAGTGAATTCTGCCAACTCATCAAGCTGAGCTATGAAACTTCACACAAGTAAATTTGTTTCTGAGCAAGGATCTTAGATGTTCCTTGTACAGTGCTTTAAGGCTAATTGATAACAGAGGAGAAGATATTACTATTGTTTCTCTATCAGCTCAGGGGTCAGATCCTCAGCTGGTGAGATCCTCCAGCAGCCTTGCACTCTGCATATTCACTTCAAAACATGCTGAATACCAGCTCTCCTCTTTCTGCAGCTCTGCCATTAACAATACTCTTGACCATTATTTTTTCCATTAAGCAAACATCTAATACCCTTTATCCCTTTAGTGTAATTCATTCCTTTTGGAGAAGGCCAAAATGCCTTCTTTTTGTGAAATTTGTGCACAATGATTATTGAATGCCATCAACATAAATGTGCAGTGCTCTGAAGAAAAGCAAAGGAAATCCCTCCCTCTGTACAGCCTTTGTTCAATTGCTTAAGAACTCACATGTGGTAATTTGTCTGAAATACCTAATCCACAAACTGTCCATTTCTATCCATTTCTAGATGGAAGAATAGACTATAACAGGAGTACATTCTCCTTGTGGTTTACACTCATTAATGCTAACCAAATTAAGCCTATACACTGAACATATCTTCAAGTCCTATGCAATTTACAAGCTCACAAGAGGGATTTACTAAGAAGTACAAATGTCCATGATTTGTCAAAAAATGTCATCAAATGGGACAGGCACATTCGCAGTGTTAGTGAGGCCTGATCTTGACACAGAGCTAAAACTGTGTGAACACAGAGAATTCAAGAAAATTATGATCTTGACCCTCCTATTAACAATCTTTCAGATTAGTAAAGCAAACGGCCTTTAAAATCGAGCATTCTCCTCACTGATATGCTTTGCTGCTGCTGACAGCTCCAGACTCAGTGCTCAGTTCTCAGGAACACCAAAGCAGAAGAAAGCTGAGGTTAATTTGTGTTTCTGTGAGCTCTGCACCAGTGAAGACTCACATACACAGTAAGATGTTCCCTTACAAATCCTCCTCTCATTTTTCTCCAGCTTCTCTGCCATGGAAAATAAAGTATCTAGCACATGAGTCAGAGGAGTTTCAGCCTTCCATTGATGGAAGAACTATTAGGAAGAAAATCCTAGGCATCTTATGGTCCATGACATCTACATAGCAAAAAAAAAAACCAGCCCTTCATTACCATGGCACTGACTTTACCCTGGTAGCCCAGGGTTCTGGAAAGAAATTACCTACATGGTGAGCTCTACAGCTTCAGAAAAGCAGCACTGACCTACCTGAGGTGTAACCTTGGTTGGTTGGTTTTATTTGGTTGTTTGAACATTGCTGCAATAGAGAATGCTATGGATATGCATTAATACTGCGACAGTTTCTCAAAGACTAAGAGAAGGAGGGAAATATACACAGAATCTCCACAGCTGAGTTTTTGCAGGGACATGATATTGTAGCACTCACTGAACATCAGCACAATAGGTCCTGTGTACAAGCCTACTTCTACTATTTAAATGAGGGAAGAAAACAGGCCAAAATTCATCCTTACAATCTCTGTGGACTACAGAAAGACAGCTCCTCACCCCACAGACAACACCCAAAGACACTGATCATCTCTTACTTACATCCATAAACTCCACATTGGCTTTTGGACCGGTGGTCTCATTAAGGATCTTAATAGCCACAGGAATCTTTACAGTTTCTCCCTCGGGGACCCAAATACCCTAGAAAGAGAAAAAAAAAGATGACAGAAGACTATTAAAACAACAATTATAAAAACTGCATTCAGAATTACAGTTCCTTTTGATGCATTCTGTGACATTATCCAGATGAGTTTTGAACCTCAGAAATAAGCTCCAAAATAATAAATCCCACAAAACAATTTCTTACACCAAAAGTAAACCCTTATGTAAAATGAAAGAACTTGTCAACGTCCTCATCATGCCCTCTTGATTTTCTTTTCTACATTCCTAGAGAGTAACGTCAGTACACAAATGATGCACATACTTTTTCCACTGACTACTGATTCTGATGAAATTAAATATCTGGACTTTCTATCTGGATTCTGATGCTAGACTCACGGAATACATCAGGAAAGTCTCAAAACCGATTATTACAAGTCATACTATCATGCAGGGAGAGGAGGTTCCTGTATTGACCTAAGTCATCTTCTCTACTTAAATGGAAGAAACAAAATGTATTACAGATTAGCTAATGACAGTATTATTTTACAAGGTGTCATTACTATTACAAGACCCATGTGGTACCTGTGAAATGATAGACGAAGTTTAATCTGGCTTTCCAACACTGTACTGTAAAGCCACTATGTAAAAACAGAACGACAAACTGATACTGCATTTTAGTGTCAAGACAGCCCAGATTGCATAGTCCTCTTGCATGCAAGAATGATGGTGGCTGACAACACTCCTTTTCTCACCAAGAGAATATCTGCATATCTTGTTAAAACTGAAGCCAAAATTTGAGCCTGAAGGTGAGCTCCTACCACACAACTCCACTATCCCGAGTTTCCCAGACACATAGGGCTCATGAACCCATCACAGTACAGGGTACTTTGCAGAACTTGACTGTTTCAAAGTTACATAAAGGAACTCACTGCTGTATAATGAACACTCTTACCTTGTAGACAGTTCCAAAGGCTCCAGAGCCAAGAACCTTGACTCGTTTAAGCTCAGTTTCCTTCAGGATACGAAGCTGTGCTTGGTTGGGTGCTGTACCACTTGGAGTCAAGGGTTCCACAAGCTATGAAGGAAAATCCAACAGTCTTAAATATTTCAAAACCCATCAGAAGTTTATACTGAAAACAACCAATCCAACTAAGTACTGGACTAAGACAGTGGTGGGGTCTATTGACCACTGATCTGCCAGCTTGAGGAGGGCTTTCTCATCTATGAAACCAAGATATGTGGTAAAGAAAATTCTCATTCAACATGTAATAATTTCCACCAGAAATTGCATGATGGGATTATGAACTGGAAATTGAATTGGTGTCACAACAACACACCCAAGGGCTCCTGGTAATGGAGGCAGTATAAATATTTTCTACATGACAGAAATACAGCATTTATTATCAGTGCACCACATTCTATTTTTGCCCATTTTATTGTCTTTTAACTTAGCCATATTTCTTTTTAACAGCTCTGACTTAATGGCTCATCATATTTCTATTCTGTTCTGGGGAAGGGAACTTCTGTTACACCACACAGGAGGCCAGCTGTAAGGAAAAGAAACATCTTATAGCAGACAATTAATTTATAACAGCCACTAATTTGCTAAAGAAAAAAGGCACAATTAAACAATTTGCTCAAGATGCCCCAAGAAACTTTTCAAATGAGCCACAATGGCACAGCCCGTTAAAAATGTTCTCAGATCCCAATGTTATACTGTCTCTGCCAGAAAAAGTGCTTCTTTAGAAAGAAATCAAATACACATGGAGAGGACAATTCTCTAAATAAGGAGAAATAGCCTCTTCCTTTACAGAAGAAGGAAAATAATTCAGGGCTACTCCTACTTGAATTGGTTTGAAACCCCCACAGCATTTCAAAGTTATCTGTTTCCAAGGCTCAATTCACTATCCTCTGCAGTTTGAGAACTACTCCTATGGCAGAGCATCATGAACTAATGAATTAGCTGACCAGACTAATTAGTTGTGTTTAAAAATACCAGTATCTAGAAATTATCAGGGTAAGAAAACAACAAAACCAAAGAGCAACAAGTCAGGTTATCACTGAAGTAATGTGTGCTGGGCTTTTTTTAAGTCATTTCCCTTTCCTCCTTCCTACTTTAGATGTCCAGTATTTACACCATGAAAGAAAGAAGGTTTACTGTAAAAGAAAGTAGATAGACTGGCAGCACATATCTGTATTTTCAGTTTGTGAAGGTTGAAAACAACTTCCATGCCACTGTCTACCAACACAGGTATGGCAGGGAGAAGCATTGGGGGGGGTCTAAAAAAGTGCTTGTAGAGTTTTATGGAGAATGATCCATGAAAGAATAGGTCTGGTACAGCCTCCAACTAGGAACTGAGACTGAAGTTACAGTTGCTTGTGTGTTTGTCTCTGGATTCTCCTGATTTAATCTTCATTTTCTAAGCCAAGACAACAACTTTCCCACGTGTCCAGTAGAAGGCCTTGGTCCCGCGGGAATTACTGTCAGCTGCAGCTTTTATCTGACCAAGTGGAGACTGAGAGCTGGACTTCAAAGCAAATACTTCCTAAATGCTTAAAATAATTTATGCTTAAGCAGGGGCTGGTACACTGGCAATACACTGTTGAGCTTTCTATACTGCTGGACAGTATTTAGCAAGCAATACAAATTCTACCTAGGTATAAAGATACTTAGACAAATAGATTGGGGATGCACAGATCATTTGCTTCCAGGCTCTACAGTGGAGATGAGTGGGAGCAGGACCCTTGGAAAAGAAGCTGCTAAATCTACTGATGATCCAGGCTCATCTGACCGATCATCAACTGATACAAGTTCAGCTCAGAGCAGGATGGGAATTCAGAAATCTGGTGGAACATGCCTTTCTGATTATATAGATCTTTTTTGGTCTTCAGACACCATGAATCTCCATATGTACCGAAAACGACTATCTTCAAATAGCTTCATTCATCCCATCGGTTTAGTCCTGCAGAAGTTAGCAAAAGGTGTTCCTACAGACCTGAAAAACTTAGCATCTTGAATAGAAAAGCAGAACAGCTCTACCTATCCTTTCAAATGCAGCCTCACCTCAGTCTCCAGGAATCTCCTCAGTGCTCTCTTCTTCTTAATGCTTTTGCGCCGAACGTACACAGCAAATGTCAGGCCCAGAATGACGATAATGAAGAGGCCACCAATGACTCCCGCAGCGATCAGAGGGGTTCTATCAATCAGAATCACAGACTATTTTTAGGTAGAGCAAGAGACCAAAGAATGGTTGGGTACATAAACCACAATACTTGGAAGGCCTATTAACTGCCTTATGACCAGGATTTCTAAGTCAGTCCAAATAGGAAGTCAGGGGAAACACATTTCCATACGGTATTACTTTTCTAGTGCTCAATCAATACACCAGTTCTACTTTCTTCAAACCGCCATGCACATGTGAAGAGTCGTGTGGACAAGGAGAGACAACATGCACTTTGATGGTAAACACAAATCTGCAATGGCAAAGTGAGGATACAGGTACCTGCAGTTTTCCTGCAGGAGCTTTAGCTATGCTTACCCTTTGGCTCCATCTAGGTTAACTCATGGATTGGTGTATTTAGGGGAAAACAAACTACTGAAAAATACCCAAACTACCACTGTCATGTTCCTTTCTGAGTATGGAAGAAGGGAGAGGCCACTTAAAACGTGGTGTTTCACAGACGTATCTGGAGGCATCATATTCGTACACCTTATCGAAGTAGAGGATATTTACATTTTAACAACACAATTCATGACTAGAACCACACACCCTCTTGGGATTCATTACTACATTACACAACATTTTGGTCAGGAACTACGGTTACACCCACTGGTTTTGCTGTGGCTCTTCAGCACAGCCAAATCCCAGACCAAAAGACTGGTGTGTTGGAGCCAAAAACCTGCTGTGAACAACACCAAGCAAGGCTCAGCTTCTGCACAAGAACTGTCGTCCCCCGACTACCCCTTTCAGCTTTCCAGGCTCTTGAGCAGCATGAGCTACAGTTACTAATTTGTTTTTTCCACAGTGATAGGATATGGTAGGATGGCATCATGGTAGACACTATACAAGCACAAACCAAAAAGAACGTCTCAGAGAGTCACTCTGCGTTAGGTGCCCACATTTGGAGATCACCTACACAGTCAGTGGAGAGAAGCAAGCTCCCTCTGAAGAAGTCAAAGCAGTAGGTGCTCTGATGTAGTCTTCTTTCTCCTCGTTTCATCTCTAAAGAGCAGGCAGCAGCCTCCAACCCAGACTCATACATTAGGCATTTTCACAGCATCCCAACATAAACACACTCACAGCATTTAAAATGTCTCCAACAGCAGCTGGAGAGTAGCTTAAAACACGGGTAAAAACAGACAGCAGGACAACTGCAGATTATAAACGGTGCCAAAACCACTGCCTGGTAGCTACAGGAAACAGGTTAACTACTGTCAAGACCGTGGAAATATCACTGCTATGCTTTAACAGACTTCCTTGGTTATTTCTGAGTGATGATGAAAGATACATTATGGCCTACTAATAAAAATGTACCACACAGCTATTGAAATTTTAAAGGACTCTCCCACAGAAATAGTAATTTGATTTATCTGACACTTTATTCTTCTTTTTACGTTCTACCACAAAGCGGAGCAGTGGGAAGCAGTGCCATTTAACTTGGTTTGCTATATTAAGGTGTCTGCTTACCACTGAGTACAGTTTTGAAGCCCATCTCTAAACTGTCCTAACTGTCCCTTGTCACTGTAGTTTGTTTCAGAAAGGTCTTTAAAGCAGACAACCTGGAAACATTTCAGTTAGAAACCAGAAGATATGTTTCTGGAGTACACCCAATGTGCTCCAATCTCTAACTGGCATTAAAGTCCATAGGATCAGACTACAGCTAACCTAAAGAAATACCCCTTGCAGCAAATACAGCCTAGATGTTAGGACCATTACATATTTCATCCTCCAGATCCAATCCTATTGTGTCATTCCACATTAACAGAGACAAAGCCTCATACTCCCACATCTACTTATTAAAGCACTGTGCTTAAAGCACCACTATTATGTTTGCACAGGGAAAACACATTAACCTTACACATTGCTGTAAGGCCTATTACAGTTCAAAGACTTTATGATGGAAACTATAAAGCCTGCAAATAAAGAAAGCCGGATGCTGTTTGGCTGCAAAACTGATTATGATGTTTGGGAAATACAAGTCCAGTACCACCTACTCCTCAGGCACAGACACTCCTCCGTCACATACTTTGGCCTTAAGATACATTACCCTTCTAATTATGTTGGTTACTCAGCTTATTTTGAGTGCAAAGCTCTAATTAAAGGACCTGGCATATCCACCCAAAACAATGCTCTTCATTTGCATGTGCTTTCCGTGATGCTGATGCAAGAAACTCTTTAATAGGCAATTATCAAAACCATTGGACATCAAAAGATTCTATGGAGCTAACACTGATTAATGCTCTTGAGCAGAGGATTTTTCTTTTAATGCTGTATGAGTAATCATACTAACATCACCAAACAACAGACTGATGAAAAGACAGGAGATCTCTCAGCTTTAAAGTGCATATTAATAACAATCATAACAGCTGTCAAAATAAATAGAGTTACATTCCAAACAATATTTACATGATAGACCATTATAAGGAAATGGTTCCAAAGGAGACATAACATCTAGTGAAGAAAATAAAATGAAGTTACACATTCCTTGCAGCCCTTTTATTGTTATAGAGTGCAAGATGAAGCTTTATGATCCATTGTGATCCTCTCACTGACTTTAAAAGAAAGTCCTCATCTTTTTAGTAGTCAAATGAAAAAAAGCAAATCATTTTCAGAACCTTCACCAAATAGGCATTTAGTCATTAACATGAAATACACTGTAACTGCATTAGAACTGAATTTTTGGAAGGTACCCTTTAAACACACTATTAAGCAAGATTAAAATGGGAGTGTAAAAGGAATGATAGAGCAGGTGAGAAAAAACATATTTAAATGCTAAACAAATAACCGACATACAGAAAAAGTTCTGTTTTCAACCCAAACAGTGATCAGCTGCCTTCACTTCTAAGTCCACTATCCTTGCATAAAAATCATCACACACATCACAGACGTAAATAGATGATGCTGTGATTGTATACCATGCAGCTTCTCCTCACTCTGCTACTCAGCTAAGCCCCAAAGTCAACAACCATGTGTTTTATTTGCTACATTACCAAATGACAAGTCACTGCCTTCAGTGCTTTTTGGCATCACTGTTGCTTTCAACCACACATGGATTATTTTCCAAGCCCAGTTTTACAGGTGTTACCACCTTTGGGTTCGTTTTACTTGTATTTGTTAGGCTGAATTTGCCTTTCATTCTGCTATCGTTAATTCTGCTGTATCATTTCTCTACTATTTTCCTGTTTGCAGTGACTTCTATTTAATCTCCTGGTGAACATCATTTACATGCTGTTTACCTTTCTTTTATGTAATTATTAGGGTTGTTTATCGAGGATCCCTGCAAGGTGGCACTGATCAGAGATGTTGCCGAAGACACAAAACCTTTCTCCCATTTTTTTTTTTTTTTAATCCTATCCTTTCTTTCTTCTTGTATATGCACCTATCAAGGGTTCAGCTTCACATACAGCTGGACACACAAATCTCCTTATCTCCAGGGCATTAAGGGCTTAAGCCACTTACGGTTTCATTATGGTACTGTCCCAGACCACCTCTGTGAATTCAATTTGCCCACCTCAGACTATTGTCCTCTTAAAACTGATTCCATGAAAGTTAACAGGAGCAACGTTCAGGCAGAGACAAGTTTCACTACCCCATCCCTCTTTCCCCCCATGTTGTTAAAAGTAAGAGGCTCCATTTGTCTGTTAAGGCTCAGCAAGGCTAAAGTCAAGCAAAGAAAGGTAGTTCCATATCAGTCCAGCACAAATAATGACCAGGCAAAAGCCAATCCCAGATCAGATTTCTTTCATCTCCATCACAAACCCAGGAAACTCCTGATAGAGCCATTACTTCCCTTTAAACACTGAAAATCTACCCCAGAGGATGAAAAAAAAATCTCTGTTTCTGGACTTCCAGGCTCATCAAAATAGACTGAGCAGTCCAAGAAATATGACCCTGAATCATAATTCAGCCCCACAGAATTAATTTGCTGTCCCCCACCACTTCCCTCAGCTAAGGACAGAATACCCCATTAATGACTGTAGAAGGTGCAGCAGGGGAGGCAGTGGGAGGGAAAAAAAAGTCACAATATGGGAAAAGTCCTGCCTTTTGAACAGGAAACTCTGCATCTGTGGCTAAAAGTTGCAAGTAAGACTCTAGTATTCCCTTATGAGAAATGAATAATGCATATTTGTTACTAAACATGTACTGTGTGTTCATGTTTAGAAGCATGCAACACCCATTCCCACATATCACAGTTGAGGCAAAAAGTTCTAAACTAGTATTCCAAGATGGACAAGAATGCACAGCAGAGGGGCTCGTATCATTCCACCCACTCCAAGTGCTTTGAGACCAGGTATTAAAGCCTAATTACTAATGTAGATGAGTACATGGTCTCATACTATTGATTGGCAAGTGCAGCAGAAGGGGAAAGGAAAGAGAATAAGGGTCCATGGAGTAAAGCTGAGAAAGAACACCAATTTTTCTACATTTGGCTTTAACCCACATAATATGATAAGTAAATAAACTGAGCTTTGAAGCTGAGTTGTTTGAGGGCATTAGGTTCCTGCCTTGACCTTCCACACCTTTATCTACATATCCAAACAGGATTCACGACATCCTTGAATATGTGCTAAGTAGCTGCTTCTTGTAAATCAAAGCATGATTTTTTCCTGATGGACAGTTCGTATGTTCTGCATCCCTCACCCTTTCCAGCAGTGGGGAGTTCAGCCGACTTTGCAGCTGCACTTTTTGAGATCTAACAGATTCTGCTAATCCTGGAATGGTAATCTTAGTATTTAAAATATACAAGATAAACAACCAGACTGGGAAGCATATTTGTGTACATTTTAACAGCTTCTCTCTGCTGTGCAGCACTCCCCTGGCAGAGCTCTACAACCACAACTGCCAGAGTGTTCATGAAACGGTGCTCCCCAGGGGTGGGAAGAACTCATCTAATGTTATTCACATTAAGATGTGCTTTGCTTTCTATTTTTCTTTTGCAAGAACAAGGCTCCTTTCCTCCTTTATACACCTACTCTGAGGCTGTTTGAACACTGGCAAATGTCAACATCTTATAGGCAGATTAGGAGTTTTTATCATGTGTAAACACAATTTTAACTCCCAGCTGATCTCATGATTACTACCAATTCTGACATTAATCTAGATGTGGGCAAACTGCATTCCACTGTACTGGCAACAAGCTGTCATTAAACTCTGGTGGGAGGCAGTTCTAGCCAAAACTTTTCAATATGCTGAATGACCATAATGTTGCAGTCAATGTCTAGGTCCATTCAGCTGTTAAACATCAAACAGAGTTTTCACTATCTAGAGTCAAAATTGCTTTTTTTCTTTACCCACTCTGGTTCATACATAGAAGCCTTCCTCGAGTAAGTATTTAAGCACATTTCTAGATCACTGTAATCAAGTTATCTATATGCTCAAAGTTTCTTCACCAGCTTTGCCACATAAGAACATGTGCAGAACTGAGACTTGCAATCTCTAATTGACAGTGTACACCCTTTCCCCCTCTACTGTACCACTAACCAAGACGTGCTGTTGAGAGCAACTATTAGGATACATCAAAATATTTAAGACAGTTAAGAACTTGCACAGTGACTTTGTTTTGAGGCTTGTGCTTTAAGTAAACAGATTAATGTTCCTTGTAAAATATGCCAAGTCAGGCACAATACAATTTAGATTGATTTGCGACAGATAGGCAGTTAAATGCACTAGATTGGACCTGCAGGTGAACCCAGTTCACCAAGTAAAAGAACAATCCTCTTTATAAACTTGTCATATTTCCCATTTTCTTTGGGAAGAGTAGCATTTTGCTTTAAATAAAGACAACTAGATCTGTAATGATCATGGGTGCTGATGGACTGCTCTGAGACTAAACCCATCAACATTAGCTCAAAGAGTTTCTCTCTGCATAAAGCACTCCTGTTAGAAGCAATAAGGTCAGCCTGCTTCTCAGCAACCAGCTGCAGTGGACTGGCTCCAGGATTATGTCTGTGTACATGAAATTGTTAATAAGAAAATCTGCTTTTCTCAAATAGAAACATACAGCACATTATGATATTATATGCTGAGAGACTACTTTGTCTGGTGGCACTGCTTTCTATTCATTAACTGTCAAATCCCAAAGTACCACAGAGCAGCACAGTCTGGGACAGTGTGTTACATCACTTGAGGAGCTGGAGTAATACTAGATAGTGCCCATATTAAATGAGTAGGGAGCCAAAACATTCAGTGGGAGCTGGGTCACATAGAGAATACAAACCCTAGCACAAAATTAGCTATTGAAACCAGGTAGGAACATTCCTTCACTCTGCAGCAGGCATTCAGGGCAGATATTTATAACATTTTTTTCACTGCTACATTTTGGTTTCTTTTATATGTTCTAGCAGACATTGGCAGGCCAATTACCTTCACACTCCATTCTGCACATCTTCTCAAGCAGAAGGCTGATCTCGAGCCTAAATGGCACAGAAACTATTTCAAACACATCCTCTCCTCCCTCCCCAGCTTGGCTCCACCAGTGACTGTACACCTCAGTGAAGACTGCATTAACAGGCATTCACTAACATTTCAGGTGGCAGCTTGAGTCAGTCTAATGCATGATGGTTTTTCTTTACAGTTAACTAACAATTATGTAGATAGGAGGACATTTGGAAAAACAATCAGATCTGTGAGGACACACATTCATGATGAATTAGACATTCATGACTTCGTTCTCTAAAATTCTTGGTACCCAATATTTGGTACAAGACATGGAGGGAAATTCGCTTCAGTTTAATAATTCATAACACAAAGAACAGAGAACAGGAAGGGATGTTTGGGAGTATTTTAAACAACAGGAGGAAACCTTTTAGAAAAACTATGCTCTTCCTTCTGCTATTTTTAACAAACACTTTCCAAACTGCACTGGTGGGAAGTGCTTGTCATTCATTTGAGTTCCAGTTATGTGTTTGATGAAATTGAGCAGTTTAACATACCAAATACCCAGGAGCTCCAGGAGTATTTCACATTAGGGACCCTTCATTTGGTGACCAACTCCGAGATTCTGTCCTGGATTTCCTCCTTCTGATGTCTTATGATTTTATGCTTCTCCTTCGTGAGAACAGATTCTTCACATTAAAAAGAGCCCTAATTTCTGTTGGACCACGTCTGGACCAGCTCTGTATCTAGACTCCCATGAGCCACCTCACCAAGGAGAACAAGCCTCTTCACATGCGTGAGCAGTAAGACTAAGGTTCAGCACTGGACATTGGCAGGAAGAAAACCTCACAAACATCATCAAAACAAAAATGGGACATGATAAACTGATGAGAACAGAACCGTCACACTGTGTTCCCAATCTTCAACTTTCTGGTCATATACAATCATTTGTTTTGTGGTAAATGTAGAGCTTACATGGGTTTCAGCTGGGCTTTTTTTTAACAAGTGGTGGTATTAAAGCATCTTTTGGACCTTGTTTGAGACTAAAGTTAGAATGCATGGAGGATTTGTGGGAGAATGTGGTTGGAAATATGCCCCCATATATCCTGCATGTATTACAAACATTCATATATACACACATCTGATTAACATTTTTTCCTTCAAAGCGTAAATCCAAATAGGAACACTTTGTTCTGCACTGGTATATATGTATATATAAATATAGCATTTGAGACATTTATTGGAATACTAGTAATGGCCATGATGCTGTTAACTTCAACATATATTTTAGCTACTCCTCATTTGAGTTCTAAATATGCAGAATTTATCTTTGTGGAGCATAGCAGGGAATAAATGCAGTCAGTGCTCATAAATATCAAAGAAAAGCAGTGGTAGGTAAATAGTGGGGTAGAAGGAATTTCTTTCAGAGTGTGCCTGATACTGCTTTCGGATTTATCACTATTCTATTACAAGGACAGAATTCTGTCTAAATGTCTATATACACGTTATACCTGTCATTATAAAATCCCGTTTGATTATGGGGGTAAAAAAAAATATAAATCACATGAAACTGAAGTCTTCCTTCTGACACAAGGCTTACACAGGATCATCTCCTCTACAATAATAAGCCCCCAAATTCTTCTGTGTCCCTAGCCTATCAGTTATCTTCCAGTAGTTCTAATGTTACTAAGTGGAACAGAGAGAAACTCTAGTGGATCTTACAACTCCTCTTTGTTCTAATCATCATCCCACTGCCAGCATTTCCCCAGAGGCCATTCAGAAAAGAAAGGTTCAACTTAGAAGTCCTGAATCCACTCACCTTTACTCCTCTCCTCTGTACCTACAGCCACCCAAAGGAATCTATTTCACTTCACTGGTTGAAAGTGAGCCAAGGCAAACCAGTCTTTGTGAATATTATCCTCATCTTCTACTCTCAGCTCTGCTGAGGATTTTTTTTTGTGTCTATGTACACAGCAACCTCCTATCATCTTGATAGTCACAGATGTGCCTTGATTAGAAAAACAGCTTGTGTCCATGGTGAGGATACTGCTCAGAGTAACCTAGACTCTGTAACAGCTGTTTCATGATGATTATTTTGCAGTACAGTATGGCCCATATAAAGGCAAATGATAATTTAGTAAAACAGCTCTTCCTTCTCCCAAATTTCAGTATGAAAGAACATTCCAGAATTTATTGCAGATACCGCCTTTTCTATGCATCCTCCTCTCCCAATAGCTGCTCAACTCCCAGAACAGAGCAGGCTGAGCATCTGGGGAAATGGTGATCCAGCTTTAAAACCTCTTCTTTGTCTTTCAGCCACAACTCCCTTCCTTCTCTCCACCCCACCAAACCTCCAGACCTAAGCACCAACGTCTTTGGCAGACAGTGGGTCCTGCTGACTTCTTGTGCTTTTGTTTCACAGCTTCTGAAGCTCATTAGGGCCCAAGAAAAACAGAAGAGAGAAGGCTCAGACATCTTTTTTTTCCTGCCTCTATCAGAAGGGAGCATGAAAAAGCTGATGAAACCAGCTAGAAAGAATACACACAAACATACTGCTACTGCTATAATCTTGGCTTACTTTCTTAGTAATTGCCTTTTCCTCACTAGAATTGTCCTGAAAATTGAAAGAACTCCCTTATTTTAAAAATCCCTTGATAAAAAGGCGACTCAAACTTCCCAAAGTTTGGAATTTGGAGCCTGAGCTCCAGGATCAACCCAGGTCGATCCAAGAAATCAAAGGAAAGAGAGTTCACACAAAGCTGCAGTGGTGAGACAGCACTGAACTGCATCCACGTCATTTACATGCAGAGGATATTGCTGCCACGAAGGAGGGAAAGACATATCTACAGGAGATGGGACTATTATAAAGCTAGATCACTATCCCTTCAATCTGTTCTTTGTCTATTATCCTTACTGTGATTGTGACTATGCATATTAACAACTAGTGGCCCATTTTTAATGCAGGAATACTTTCTACTTGTTTTTTCTTTTCCTGTATCAGACCATTCTGGGCAAGGAAAGAGGTAATATCTCAAATATAGATATTTTCTTTCAGGATGGTTATTCGCTCAAATAAAGTAATGCCCACTGATACAGCCTATTGAAATAAACTGAAAATACCCCATGGGCTGATTCAAGCCTGCTGGGAATTTAGAAGAGACCAGTTTGACCACTGCCACACTGGTGAAATGCCCAACTAGAATTAGTCTTCTTCCCTCCAGTCTACCAGGGCATCGCTGTCTATTTGCTTCTCACCAACCAGCCTGCAGGATTCTATATCATGGTCCGTGCTCCCAGGACTGTTTTCAGATTAATTTGCAGATTAACATGCTATACTGCCAACAGTAGGGATTGCAATGACTCATCTCCTCTTCAGCATGACCTCTAAGACTATACTCAGCAGTAATGACATCAAGCCTCCAGGTTCTAACCAGGTTTGTTTAGCTGGAGCAAACCAAATGGTAACAACTAATTAAAACCACATTCTCTATTCTTTTGTTTGCTTCTGATTTTCCACTGTCACTTCTTTTTTACACCAATGTTGCTTCACAGACTCTGTGCCTCCCAAGAATTACCTGTGCTACTTAATTTCAGTAACATATCTAATCATCATTAGGTTTACTACAAGTAGACAGCTGTGAGTTAAAACGAAACAGTGAGTAAAATTACAAACATGTAACGAAAAACCAAGCAAGCATTTTAAGAAGTAACACCTTGGTGTGTTGCTTTGGTGGACTGTGTTTGTAAGTCTACAGACTATGTCACAGGCAGGGTATTGGGAGTCTAAGACCTAAATCACCTGAGGAAATGGTTCACACTTCTTAGTCGTTTGCATTTCAGACAACTGTCTTGCAACTACTACCACAAAAACTTCATCTAATTTACAAATGGGGATTATATCATGCCTGGACCATGTTTAACCAAAGGCTGGCCTTTGTCCTGATGATAAGGGTGAATTTGTCTCAAATTTCTGCATAAACACCTTAGTGTTTATGTTTAAACACTATAAACTCTTCAGGATAAGCTATTGCAAACTGTCGAGAGACGTACCAGAAGAGACAAATACACAGTAAGCTCCTCACAACTCTCTGCCAATGAAAAGCTCAATCAGAACTACCCAGCACCCAGTTTTCACATTATCCCCATTCTTTCCTTGCCTGTTTGAGCACCTGCTCAACCTCAGATAACTACAGATATTACTTGCATTATCTTCTATTGATTAAACAGCCAGTATGTCTGCAAAAGAGCTGGTTCACCACTGTGGGAAGATGTTGTCATCAAAGCTTTACATCAAATTGAAAAACACGAAGTTTTTTGACAAAAGTACTGTCCTCACTACACAGAACTTCACTTTCAAAGGTAACACACAATAAAACCAGTATCTAGATACCACACCTTCTAAAACTTCACAGGATCAAAGACATGGCTCCACCAAAGCATCTTCCAAGAGAGGAAGGGAGGGACAAAAAAAGGGAGAGAAAGAAAAGACAAGAAAAGGAAGAGTCTGCACTGCAAAACAATATAAGATACTTCAGTACTTAACTAGTATCTAAGGTTTAGAGAACCCTATAGAGATAGACAAATTTGACCTTCGAATTTACGCCATTAGTGAAGAAATACAGTAATGGGAAACAATTTGCCTTCAGTTGTAGGACATCAAATAAAAATGATGAACCACTTACACACAAAAACGCTACTCTATTTATTCAAAAGAAATCTCATTCAAGTGAATACAGGCACAAACGCAAGACAGTTCAGTCAAACAGGTAAGATCTGAAAAAGTTTCTCCTCTCCTGTAGCAAAGGGCAGTCTGAAAACTTAGAATTCTAACTGCTAACCAACAAGGATAAGCCAGCATAACAGAAGCCTTGAGGAAAGTAACGTGGAACTCTCACTCTGTGCCTCACCGTAGCTGACAGAAACTAAAGCCCAATATTCAGCAGCTAGGTTTGCTTGCCTGTGTCTATACTCAGTACTAGGAAGCAAAATTCAAATGAGGAACTCTGGGTCCTAATCTTACAGCATGAGCCAAGAGCTGACTGTAGGTGGAAACTATCGTCTCAGACATGAAAGTGCTATGTCACACACTGTAAACAACCACTCAAGGAACCAGCAAAATTCTCTGGCCTGAGTATCCCTGCAACACAGCCTGCAGCTTGGCTCAGATCCATCATGCTTGCAAGAGAAAGTTCCAGTCTTGATTTTGTAAGTCTAGTGCTGGAGAAAGGAACATTAGCAGGAAAAATCATTCCAGGCATAATCCTCATTAGATAATGCACTGGCATTTTGTGGCTTTGCATGTGTCTTCCCTCAGATTTGACCTGTTTCATTAGCTCACACCAAACCCTCCTGTTCAGTCTGCTAGACCAGTACCATCTTTAAGCAAACTTTCATTCCTTATCTATCTACTTTTAGATGACAGGCTCTACACTTCAATCTTCAGCCAAAATAAGCTTTAGCTGTTTGAGGTCTCAAACTTCTTCACTACAAGGCACAATGTGCAAAGCTTTAATTATTGCTGGTGGCTCTTCCCTAAAGCCTGTTTAACATATGGTCCTGAGGAAACAGTCTTTCTGAAGATACAAGGTCTACATTCTTGTCCATCTCTATCCACTACCATTACAACGACGTAGAGAAGAGGTAAAATACCTCTATTTTACAGAAAAGAGAGGCAAAGTAGGCTGAACTCATGGAGAGAGGGCATTGAATGGGAAATGAATTTAGTATTAGGCCCCCTTTCCCACTACAATTTGAATGTAGCTATTTGAAAGCCTTCATACAAAAAGCCCAAAGGCACAGAAAATTTACATGACATTTTCCCACCCTGTTACTTCACTTTACAGTGCGACAGGAAAAAATTATAGTAAGATAAAGTAATTTGGTCTGATAGCTCAATTTACTAATACTGTATTCCTGCATGGTTTCTGCTATTAGTGGCAATGCTTTCACCTTTGGTAACTGCTGCAGTACAACTTCCCACGTGTGGCACCAATGGACAGAAGCTTGTTAATTCCTTCAATCCTATAACTTGTTTTACAAGTTTACCCTTGTGCTTGCAGGCTACACACTGGTAAAACTGGACCCTGTCTTATCAAATTCAAAGCTGGTATTTCAATTTCTGCAAAAAACAAATGAAAAGACTCCCTGTGAACGGTATTATCACCATTAAGAAGTTATCTGCTCTTTTTAATCTAATGCTGGTAAAGCTGTTGCAAATTATCTGATAAGTAGAACATATGCTTTTGTGTGTAAAACAAAAAAGGTAAAGGCAATTGCAGAGTTCAAGTACAAATCGTCATCAGCATCAAGTCATTCCAGCAAATATTTAACTGGTGTTAAATAGGCAATGGAAAAGTATGCATGAGAGAATATTCTTGCAAGATCACTTCATAGATACCAGAAAAGAAGAAATCTATCCCAACCCCAAATGTGGTTGATTGCATGGCTTGACATACTAACTTTGATCTGAAGAGATCTAATTAAGCAGGTTTGACTGTATACATGCAACACAAGCACACCACTAAAGAACCCCAACCAAGAGCTTCCCATTTTGTGCAAGAATTGCAGCTCCTTTATTATCTGACATGTTACGGTGGGTAAGCCAGAACACAGAGAATTAAGTCTTGGCTTGACTCAAATACATTTGTCATGTCCACTGTCTACATATAAAAGAGTGACAAATCCTGCATTACACAGGTAGACTGAAGTAAGGCTGCAAGCTTTAGTTCTGATTTACTGTATGTTAAATATTAATGAATTATTAAGGAATCATTCACTGAGGTTTAAACAACACTACTTCTTACATATTTCTAAAGCTCTGCTAATGTATTTTTAATAACAGATAATTAATTTATAACAACATTAAATCTAAAGTAAATCCTCATTTCAAGCCATAAAAGAAACCCATTGGAGAGTGATGAGATATATACTGTTGCTCTATAATAAGGTCACTTCTTCAGTTTATTTCTGCACGATATACCACTTGCATAGCCAAACCAGTACAGACACATAAGGCAAAACTTATAAAGCCTGATGAGCAATAAAAGCAGTGACCTCTGTAATAGGGTTCTGTGTTGCTTTCCATTCTAACAGTCCATTTTCAAACTGCATTCCATAATGCTTCTTGTCCTTCAGCAGTGACCTACCACATCTGGCTTAATCACTTATTTTTTCTGCTCATTGTTACAGCACAAATAATTTAGTCAGCTGTCTGAACAAATAATTTTCTTATTCTAAATGTATCTGAAAACCTATTTTGCAGCTCCAGTCCTTGGTAAATATGGTGTTTAGTACATGCTGTATATTTTCCATGACATGCTTCCTAACACTGAGAAGCTTGCTGTTAAAGTGGTTCTGAACCAGCTCATCACGTTGGACCTTACGCTCAAGCCACAGAGGGGCAGGACTTCAACACTTGGCATGAAGTTCTGGATGACAGAGATACTACAAAATTCATGATAAGCCAACCAAATGCAGGAAGTCCCTGCACCTTTTCCGCAAGAAACCTGCTCACTTGCTTTGTGAGACTGGGTGCTAATGTCTTTTCAGAGCTCAGTGGCTGAAGAAGGCACAGGGTTGGGACATACCAAATGAGGCAGTAATTACTGCCACACCTGTATCTGCAACTAAACCCATCAAACTCTGCTGAGAAACTGGTCTATAAGCATCAACAATCTCAATATACTGCAGGAGCATTTTGCTCGTATTTCAGTCTTTGTGTAACAAACTACTAGAAAAACAGATTTCTGGCCTTATTCTATCCTTTGCAAGCTCAACAAGACCCTCCAACTACTGAAGCCACAAACCAGATTTTAAAAAGCTCTTGCATGACAACTGCTTCTAGTTCTTTCACTCTTCCAACCTTAACACTTCATTTCTCTTTATACCAGCAGAATCTACCAAATCCTTCCATACTATGAGACCACACCAGCCAGCCCTGCTGAGTAAAGCAGATGAAGTGGAAACCCTCAGAGATCCCACACAATTCTTTCCGAACAGAAGTTTTAATACAGTGAGAGGGGTTTTATCTGTGGCCAGATCTGTACAGCAGAAAAGAAGGAAAACCTGACCTAGCCCCTTTCTTAAGGAGACCAGTCTCACTAAGAGGCAGTTGTGAAAAGCGGGAAAGACCAAGAAATCACTGCAGTTACTTCCATTCATGTCACAGGGGTACTCAAACTGTATTCCTCCTAAAGCTCCAGGCAGTGAAATGCTGACACAACAAAAATGCCCACAGCAAAGGTCTGTTTGAGAACCAGTTCAGAAGCACCAAGTTCTCACATAGAACAGGAATTTTTCTATCAGCATGTCCTAAATAGATGAAGTGTAACCTCTATCCATCCCACAGAGGCAGGATCAGAAACTGCCTGTTTTTCTAGTCTTACTTCTTAATAAAACTAAATCTTTCTTCCATTGCTCAATTCTAATACAGCATCAGAAAGCTCCATATTAAGTGTCTCTAAAGAGTAGCATCTTTTACCAATCAAGTAATGTAGCTTAGTTTATACTTAGATCCTATTTTTCCTCTTACTTTATAGAGAGATTCTCTTCCTCTTCCCCTCCAGAATGACCATAATTGTATCTATAAAAATACAGAGCATATGGAACACTTTCCTCCAAGCAACAGAACAGACTGCCATAAAAGCAATGAACATAAGCAGTTTATTAGAGGTGGTTTCCCTTCCCCATCATCTCCTCAGAGCTGCTGTGAAATTCTATTGAAGTCATACTGCGCAAGGGTACAAAACAGCTATGAAAGAATTTGCCTGCATTACATAGGGTTTACTGGTAATTAGCTCTTGTACACACACGCAGTACATAAAGACTGCTTTTTTTTGTTTAGGAAGTGATGATGTGTTAAGAGGATGTCCTTAAAAAGCTCACATCAGGATTATAATTTAAGTTAACATCTACACATCATTTTATGTAACCACTTGACAATGGTGGTCCTGGCTAATTAGTTTCTGTTAGTTAAAAGGGAAATGTGAATGACATTTTCTTAGGGCATAAAGAGAGAGACATCGGCTTACTCAGACTAATAACATCAAGGTGCTAGTTCTTTCCTGTCATATCTACCACATGCTTCTGATCACATCGTCAGATCTGCAATCTCTCACGCACCGGAAAACGGAACCTTCACTCCTCCTTTGATGATCTCTTCTCTCTTAGTATTAAGCTGAATGAATCACAGGAAGGATGAACACATCTAAAATCCGTATTTGAAGTAAAAACTTTGTCTACAGCCTCGCTTCAAGAACAGAGTTAGCCAAACTTTTCTGGTGGACTTGGAAGCAGAGGAGTGTGGAAGAGCCAGCCTTTCATGACTGCCCAGACTCATTTTCTTTATGAACAGCAGAGTATTACTTTTACTGTTTTTCAATCTCCCTTTCAGGCAATGCTTATCCAAACCCTTGAAGCAGGCATACTCCTCTTCTTGCCCTCTGTTCCAGAGCTAGTAGGTATGCTATTTCACTTGAAGAAGCCTCTACAACTGCCTCTACAACTGCCAGAACAGGAAGTGTCATTCTAGTAAGGGATGGGAAACAAGGACAACTAATTCCTTTGGGCACCCTGGGAAATTCAAGCCACCATCTGCTTTTCATCTTTGCTTTAGTGATTTCTAGGAAATTTTGATAAAGAAAGGGAAACCCAAAGTGAAGTCTTAGAGTAACAATCTAGTACCTATTCCTCTGACCTCCAAAAGGCAGAGAACAACAGGAATTGCTATGAGCGCTAGAAAAGATGCAACACAAGGCTCTTGTCTCCTCTCTGTTCCCTGAGCTGAGATTTTCGGCACAGCAGGGAAGTAAGGATACAGAAAGGACAACAAAGAAGCAGAAACATTAGTTACATGCCACCTCGCATGGGACATTCTCTGCTGGCAAGGCCTGTCCCATTCCTTCTGGCCTCTCTGTGATCTGAGCAGCCTGAAGAGGTCAGCCAGAAAACCTGCTCAGCAAACTGACTCTGTGATTCAAATGAATTACAACCAGACAACACTGTGATAGGGGCGATACACATTAAACATGGTATAAATACAGAGTATGTCACAAATGTGAGGAAAGGCTTTTCCTGTCATATCATTTCAACCACAGTAAATCAAAAGCTACAATAACAATAAGCAGAATTTGTAACTAACCAGCAGCAGGAGAGGCACTCATTTCTCCTGTGACTTCTACACCTTTACAGTTTGAACTTTTCCTGTCAGTTAGGAATACAGTGAAAGCCTTTGTGAACATAAGCTCAACACATTGAAAATAAATGTGGGTCCTCCCATGGAAACAAAAGAGGCACATGAGATCCAGCAAGTAACCTAACAGTCACTTGATGAAATCTATCAAGTAGTCTAGAGGAAAAGGAATAAAATGGCCTTTATTCATGGCACTGAGCTGGAAACAGGAAAAGGGTTTCCTCCATCCTTTTGGACAGAACTCTACTGAAGCTACAGGCTTTAAAAACGCCAAATACCTGTGCAGAAAGACATACAATACCAGAACTGAGGACTTTTTTTCTTACAAAATATAAGGGACCAAACATAAGCAGAAAAGCTGGAGTTTCTCCAGTTACCTGGAAAACAAGCCATGTGATTCACACCTGATTCATCTTTATTAAACACGGCAGTAAGAATCCCTTTGTTATTCTACCAGACTCTTACAAAAGCCCTCATGTCAATGGATCATGGCAAAACCAATTTGCAAACTGCAAAACTGGAAAGAAAAGCCCCACTGGTATGAAAATGGAAATAGGTGAAGATGAGAAATATCTTGTTGTTTCCAGTTAGAGCCCTGCTCTCACTTCCAGCTGCCTAAACAGCAGAAAACTCTGCCCTTCAACTCACTGCTAGTTCACATCAGTGGAAAAAATTCAAGTCAACAGATAAAGGTAAACCTGACTATTAATTACATAAAGGTCTGGAAGTCAAGGGAGGGCGCACAGTTGCTAAAGGGACATAAAGAAGGTTCTATCTAAAGTGAAACACATCCATTTTTTATTTACACCCCTAACATAATAAAAGCATCACTTTGCCAGTGCAGTTTTGGCCATTTTTAGCCCAAACAAAATGAAGCATTTTCAAGACACACACAAAAAAAATTTAAAAGCAAAATTTCACTAATCTAATAAAGGTATGAAATTTCCTTCTTTGGCTTAAAAATGACGGAATACATATATACTGATATTTAAACAGAGTGCAGTAATTCTCCTAAAATAAATTCAGGAACAAAACAAAATAAAATCCATCAGATGTAAAGGAAACATTTGAGGCTCTTCCCCCTCTGACTGCACGGAGCTGGAAATCATTCACTTGAGCAGAGTAAAACAATGGCTTTAATTTCCATCCCCCTTAATAATTTACTTTAGAACCTTGACAGTGAACTCAAGGAGACAAACCCCATCATTTATACAATATAAAATACCAAACAGGCATTGCCTGCTAACATGTGGCTTAAACCTGGCACCCCACTAGACAACACTTTATGTTGTGCCATCATGTTTGAGGCTCCACTCCTTTAATTCCACTTCTAAATACATGACCCAATCTAACACCCAGTGTGATTAACAGGAGTCTTTCCATCAAATACAGAGGATATTTGGCAGTACCTCCAGAGGCTTCACTCCCACTCCCACCTGAACATTTTCCATGCAAAGGTAAGTTTTGGAGTTATACTACTTGAATTCAGTGAACAAGGTCTGGCTTTTGGGCTAACAGAGGAAGCTAGAGCAAGCAGCCTGGCATGCTGTAAGAGAGTTACACTACACCCAGCGAGCTGTCTTCCTAGTATAAAGCCCTTCATGTTCCCTCAAAAACTGATTAAAAATCCAACTTGTTTTTAAATTGGTTACTAAAACAAAGAACTTCAGCATGGCTTTTGTTCTCTGTTGTTTAGTAAGCTCCTTGAACCTAGAATACTACATGTTCTGTACTTGTGCTTTGAATGAAGCGCAAATGGAGACCTTTAAAACCAATTGCTTATTTTGGGCAGCTCAGTTTGGATGAGTACATCCACAGAAGTATCTCAAACTGGATATCCCAGACCAGAAAAATTAAAACAACATACTGCAATATTCAAAACCTCCTTCATTGGGTCCATGAATTAAGTCAGAACTGATACTGATTTACTATACTGATTAATACAAGTATACCATTTGATAGCATTTATAAAGTATTGGTTTTCAAGTCTAAACATGTTCTCCATCAGCAGTTAGAAACAGGAATATTCACATTAGGCACACAACTAGGAAGGAAAAGCACCTTAAAATCTTTCTTTTAAAGACAAGAAAAACAGCCAAAGTAAAATCCTTAATGAAGCGAAGTTGAATGAAATGATCTATTTTTCATCCAGTCTTAGCTCAGGCCAATAATCCCAAAGCCTGGAAGCCATACTAACCAGTTTGAATTTGAACATCAACTGAATTGAATGAACATCAACTGAAAAAGAATGCAGAGTGTAACTGCAACGTTTTGGGAGTCTTCCTACATTTGTTTTGACCATCATTACTAAAAAATAAACCTGATGTAAGGTTAGGATTTCTCTTTTTCCTAAAGAGAAGAAGAAAAAACCCCAAACCAACCCAAACAAATAATAGTGTTGTGTGAGTTAAGGAGGAAATTAAGTTTTGCCGAAACATTTACTTTTTCCTAGAGAAGTATGGAATGAAAAGCTTCATTTGCTTTTAAGAGCTGCCTTAAACAAAAAATGAATAAAAAGGGAAAACAGTGAATTCCAATTTAGCTAGTTTTCACCATGTTTACTTTGAGTAAAATTGCATCAAGAAACACGTGTGTCTGCAGAAAATGCTGGAATTAAATCCTTATTGATTTCAACTAAAAAAAGCATTTTCTAACCAGCCTGAACAATTAAGATATTGAATTGGCTTTTCAAATGGAAAAGTAAATTTGGATGTTCATATCTCACTTTAGGATGAATTATATTCTCCCTCTCATTTGTGTTTCTGAACAAACTGGATAGTATAACATTCCTGTGGTAACCCTGTGTGCAAAAATGGAGAAGTGGTGGATGTTACCTAGCATGTTGTGGTAAAGTGGACTGTCGTGTCCATGGATAGTAAATGCAGTCATGACTAGCAGGACCTCTACACCTGCAGGCAATTACAGAACAAAAGACGTCATTTGCCATTCACAAGGACATGCACATGCATTCGCCCTTGTCCACACGTGGAAGATGGAAGACACACAGGGAACGATCACTCAGCAAGTACCTATCCATCAGGCCGATGCAGTCCTCAAGACGTGGCCCGATGCACCTGCAGCAAATCCAAATTGAAAACAGGGAGAGAAAGAGAGAAATCAGTTATTTACAGATCCCAGCAGCAAGAATCCCCTCTTTGTGACAAAATCTTAATTGTAATTCTCAAGAGAGACCCAAGTCGCCACAAAATTATAGCTTGTGATAAAAACAAGCTTGCGATGGGAACACTAATAGTAACAGCACTCGAAGGCTGGACACATCTTGGCTCAAAGGCAGGTTTCACCTGCATACGTGGGAGTCGTGACAATAGAGCTGCTTTTTCTGGATGTTGTCTGAATCATTAAACTGGTGATTACTGCACACAAGCTGCTCATTTGCAAGACGAGACCCCCAGGAGCACAACACAAAACTTTCTTGCTTTCTGTAACTGATGCAATTGTTCATTCTGTTCTAAGCTCCCAGTTCACGGAACTCTAGGAATATTTTGGAAGCTGATGGTACTTGCATCAGGGAAACCCAAGGATGAACATCCAACAGCAAAAATCAGAGCAAAACAGTTGCTGATTCAGGCATTTTATTCTGCTTTCCTTAGGTGCTGCCAAAAGTCCTCCACCTCCAAAAATCAGCAAGTGCTCATCAAACAAAAATGCAGGGAATCACTCTATGCAGCACCACTAAAGCATAGCCATAGGGAAAGATACTGCAAAACACAGCTATGCGAGGATTTTCCATGCCCTCATGACACACAGTACCTGAAGTGGTGCCCTATGTCCTCTGTGTTCAAACAGCAAGTCAATTACATATTTACACAGCAGTCAGGATTCTCAGAGACTTCAAGTTAAGCTTTTAGGGGTTAAGACAACCTGACACCCTTGTGTTGAATGTCCAGCTAGTACATCTGCAGCCATGGAGTGTACTGAGCTTTCTGCATTTTAAGGAAATGAAACCACTTCTTTATCTCTTTTTAAGATCCCAGGGCCATCTTATTAACAGGCTCTTCGGCTTTAAGTCTACTGTAAGAGCAGGTGATCTGATGCTTTGGTAGACTGAAACTCACTTCTGTTGAGGCAGTTAAAATTTAAAGTCCTCTGTTTTTAGTTTGGCTTTGATAGACGAATATGCATGTCAAAAATCTGAAAGAGTTCAAATACGCTCTCATGGGACCTTTCCTTTTCACCATCACTTGCCACTCATCAGCTTTTGTTGCTTTTAAATTAGCTGTTGCTCTGCCATTGTAAAATAAATTCAATGAATTCAATTTCCCCTTACCTGCCCATCAGGGAGAGAGGAATGATAGAACCTTACCTCTTGTTTGTTTACTTGAATTCTTATTTTAACATAAAAACTGCAACATGCAAACACAAATTGGAAGGATTTCCTCAATAATGGTTTCCTTCAGCAAATGTGCAGACATAAAAAGGATTCATTAAATACCCAGGTGGCCAGATAATGCATAAATGGAAAGGGAAGATTTAACTGCAGTTCAAAAACTTCATAGAGAAAACTCCTGCTGGGTGTTTTTTGAAATGTGAGCTGTCCTTGGCTTCAGGACTTCAGAGTTCAGGACTGTCTGAATGCTAACCAGCCTCAAACGCATCCAGCACGTCTTCCTTTCATGGCATTCTCAGCAATTTGCAGATAACCAGTTCAGTAATGAAGGAGGCTGGAAAAAAGTTGTTCAGATCTTCCATTTCCTAGCACGTCAAGAAAAGCTGAGCTCTGACTCTTGCTATAAATAAAAAGAAGGCCCTCTTCAAATTAGAGGTCTGAGAGCCCATTACTACTAGTTCAGACAAGTGGCAGACCAACATAAAGAACCTACTGTCCTGGAGTCATTTCGCTTCTGTACATTTATTCTGTCTGGCGTTTGGAGAATAGGACTTGGATCCAAGGAGAGAATGATGTTTAGACCTCACCCACTCCAAGATGAAATGCCACTGATTTTTATTTAAACCTGTCATCTTCTTCAGTAGGTTTCCCAGCCCCAAACACAAAACTCCATCCAGGTGCGACTCCCATTATTCCAAGTCATGTTGAACAGCTTCCTACTCTCTGACTGTCTGTCCTGATTTCATGCAGTAAATTACAACACTGAGTTACGGCAATAGCTGTTAGGAAGTTATTTTGCATCATCAAGTCATCAGTTATTTTTCCTCTGGAAGTAACTTCCTTGGTTTCAGGCTTTTTGACAAAAACCACACACAACACTGGTACTCCATATACCCTGAGGGTTCCTTTTCCTGCTTGGATTCTGGATGATACTTTCACTTCCAAGTTTGCTCTGTAAAATGAACTCGTTAACTAATACATGCCAATTTACTAATGATATATTCAGTACCATATAGCAGTCCAATACAGCTTATACAAAATCATTACACTTGGAGCTCATCCTGGTTTTACAGATAATCATCCCCTGAAAGAAAATGACAAGTTAAGATAGTATTATAAACTGGAATAGCAAATGTTTTTTCCTGAAACAATCCTTTTCCCCTCTGTCACAAATACTGTCTTTCAGCAATTTGCATGAGGATTGAAAGACAGGATCTGAACTGTTCACAGATGTGGAGCAGTGAAGTCATTTGCAGTCAGATGAAGTCTCAAAAATCTTTGTCATTAGAAATAATCACAGAATGGTTTGGGTTGGAAGGGACGTTAATGCTCACTCAGTTCCAACTCCCTGCCACAGGCAGGGACAGCTTCCACTACAGCAGGTTACTCAAAGCAACCAGATTGCACAACTTCTCAAATATGATGGATAGTGGCTTAGCCACTTCATCCACCAGTTCCCTCAGGGCCCATGGATGCATCGCATCAGCTCCCATGGACTTGTGCACCTTCAGGCTCCTTAGATGGTCTCAAACCTGATCTTCTACAGTGGGTGGTTCTTCATTTCCCCAGTCCCCACCATTGCCTTCTGTGACTGGGGTAGTGTGGCTGGAGCTCTTGCTGGTCAAGATAGAGGCAAAACAGTCACTGAGTATCTCAGCCTTCTCTACGTCCTGGATAACCAGGTCTCCTGTTTTCTTCCGGAGAGGATCCACATTTTCCCTTATCTTCCCCTTTATCCCCGGTGTACCTATAGAAGGTTTTTTCTTGTTGCCCTTGATGTCCCTGGCCAGATTTAATTCTGCCAGGGCTTTAGCTTTCCTAACCTGATCCCTGGCTACTCAGACAATTTCTTTTTACTCCTCCCAGGCTACCTGTCCTTGCTTCCACCCTCTGTAGGCTTCCTTTTTGTGCTGGACTTTGTCCAGGAGCTCCTTGTTCATCCTTGCAGGCCTCCCGGTGTTCCTACCTGACTTCCTCTTTACTAGGATGCGTCACTCCTGAGCTTGGAGGAGGCGATTCTTGATTATTAGCCAGCTTTCTTGGGCCCCTCTCCCCTCCAGGGCTTTATTTACCCCATGATACTGTACTCATCAGATCACTCATGAGGCCCAATCTGCTCTCCTGAAGTCCAGGGTAGCAAGCTTCCTCTGCACCCTCCTCACTGCTCCTAAGGATCTCAAACTCCACCATTTCAAACAAAACTGATTATACAATGGCATAAGCAGATACACTCTGAACCCTTAGTTCTGGTGATGACCAGTCATGCAACTATTGCTATGAATAGCCAATTGAAAACCGGGCTGTTACTTAGCTAACAGGAAGGGCATTCTGATAGTGACAATAAGAATGTTGAACTGGGGCAGGAGATTGGGAAACATTTTGCATCAACAAAATAGTAACAGTTTCTTATTCAGTTTATTGTCATTAAATTTGTACTATCTTTTCCTATGAAATTCATAATGCTTTCCTAAAAATACACCTAACCCTTAGGGGCAAGGCAGTGCTTCTGCCTTCAAATCCCTTCTGGACCACACAAATGTTGATAAGGTTCCCATGATTTCTTTGGGCTTGGCTTAGAAGGAAAATAAAGTTTTGATGAAGAGTAATACACTTCTTCCAAAAAGCTGTGTGAGAAAATGACTTTCTATGAGGAGGAGAGGTGTCCAGTGAGAACTCCCACTTGTGTCAAATGCTATTATATAATTAGCATTTTATTTCTGTGAAAGTGCTGCATTTTGGCTCGCTCTGCAACAAGAGGTGCCAAGTGCTGTCTGACTCTTGAATTAAATGGGATAGCTGTCCCACATGCCCCAGATCTGCTCCAAACTGGCTTCAAGTAGCTGATGTTTAGCATGGGGATGTAAGGCCAAGAGCATAGTTGTTACTTCCAAGGAAGTCACTCCTTGATGGTTCTCCTAGTCAATGCAAGATCATTAACAGGGCTGGATAATTACACACCTATTAACAGAAGCAGCCATTATCACTGAATAAGGGAGGAGAATGGTCTAGGGTTTAAACCAATCATCTGCAAGGACCATGATGAAATTATGGCAAGACGCTCCCAGGAAACACAGGGATGGGACAGACATCTTCCCTGGTGACAACAGGTAGGAGTGACTAGAAACAACATATGGGAACAACCCATTCTAGCAAGCAGCCAGATTCAAAGGGAGCAGCACTGCAGGAATGAGGTAATACCACACCAGGAGCACTGCTCTGCAGCAGCTCAACACTTTTTGATGATTATCCAAGCTGTACTGAGAGGGCATCAGTTTTATTCCAGCAATTGATCTGACAGAGAGGAGAAAAGACATGCTAGATAAAGTAGAATTACAGTTTCTCTGTACCATTCAGTCATGAGCCAAGTATCAAGATGTGTTCCCTCCACAATCTATCTCACTGAACGATCCTGACTGAGGGGAATTTAAATACTAAGTTTTAAAGGAAGGGTATGAAATTACAGAATTCTGTATTGAAGGAGAAAAGGAGCAAGAGTTTGCCTTCTCTCTGTGGGCACATTCAGCCCCTGACAGCATTGGCAAGAAGACGGACAACCCATAAGCCCCAGACGTCTTGGGTAGTCATTAACATAATCATATACCAGAAAGTCTTTAGAACACTTACAAAAAATACCCAAGCGCACCCAGACTTGGGGGGTGGCGGGGTACTGTTTTTATGAGGGATAACTAAATACCTAAGAATAGATGCAACAACTCTTTAATAAGAGCATAAGGATTTCCATGAGGAATAGTATTTTACTCATGGCAAAGGGATAGCTCCTCACCTAGGAGATAACCACACCTTTTCTTATGTAACCTGGGTGTGAAACCTCTGGTCCTTTCACTAGTGGCAGTTCATCAGCTCTCTGGGGATTGACACACAACGCTAAATGAGACATTCTTTTACCAGCTGCAGAAAATAAGAAGGGTTAACTGCAAGTTCAAGGCTTAAATGGTAATAAAGGAACACTATGTCACCAAGGGTTGCCAATGAATACCTGCTACAACTGCCTAATGCCTTTCCTGTTTGTTTATGAACTAGAACATCAGATTTTCATCACACGATGTAAAAGTCTGCCTTCTTGATCCGGTTCTATCCAGGGAGATAAAAACAAGTAACACTTGCAAACTACTGATGCCTATGAAGTGGAAAGGCATGGAAAACATTCTGCACTCTTTCTGGACTAGGAGAAATACAGTTGTAACATGAAGATTAGTAACACTTAGACCTCCCCAGAAAAGAGGAAGGAATGAGAAGTAGTATTGCATCCTTGCCTTCTGAGAGGCCAGCAGAGCTGCAAGGCACTTCTTAAGCAGGGTGGACAGTAAATCTATCATACACTGCTGGGCTTGTCAGACTTGATCAGAATTGGCACTTACACCATTTATTAAAGCCAGGATCAGAGCTCCTGAAGCTCATCTTTTCATATTGTTTCTTTTTACTCTCCTCTTCCACAGTAGCATCATTTTTCTTATTGCATAACTGATTTAAAGGGTCTGAGAGGAAGACAAATCTGTAACAGATCCTGGCTGTGTCTTTGCGATCTCACTTTCATTTCCCTAATGGCTCTGTTGTAATTAGATTTGCAAAACCAGCAAAAGGTCTCATTTTGAATGGCAACAGCTGTTGACATCAAGATTACATTGAATAATTTACTGGTTTAATTTTAGCTGCTAAACAATAAGAGCCTCTTGTTGAAGATTATTTCACTATCTGAAGTTTGCTCTTTTTTCCCCCTGGCTGCCTTTCCCCTTCCTTTGTTCCATATGCTGGACAGACACCAGCAACCATCTCATCAAAAAAACCCCAACATTTAACTTGTGTGGCCCATACAAAACACTAGATGTGCATGTGACTACTATTATTTTGTGGGAAAGATCCTTAATTTTGGCTCTGATACATGGGCTGTATATTTCCAAATGTAACAAGTGACTTTAGGCACTTGGACAGCACTTGAGAAGTTGACGTTCAAAACCAGACTCCGGTATAAAGCCTGGTTTCAGACAAACCCTTTGCATCAGTCCCCATATGAGAGAAAGAGCATTAACACTTTCACAGCAGTGCTGCCAGGTTAGTTCACCAAAAGCAAGGAGCAGAGATGAAAATTCTGTCAACAAGTGAATACTAAAAATAAAGTCATTTTACAGGCCTACACTGAAGTGCCACTGGCAGCATTTTCTACAAACCTGTGGTAGGTAGAAGGAGAGCTAAGAGATCTGCTGTGAAAAGCTGTTCTCTGTGGTTTTCAGAAGGGGTTTAAGCTTTTTTCCTGATAAGCTCCTGGACATTCATGACTAGAACCCAAAAGTCATGAGACCCCTGAAAATCAAAGGTCACACTACTGTTGCACACGCTCTGTTTTCAAGAATGCGACAAGTGCTTTACCCACCCAAATTAATCATGTAAATAATCATGTGCTATAAGCAGTAAATAGGATGGCTCACTTGACAGAACTGGCACTTACCCTTGGGTGCAGTTTGGATGACACGGATGGCACTCACGATCCTCATCGGCGTATTTGAAAATGAAGCTGTTGGCCCCCTGTAAGCCATCAGGACATTTTTCCACACAATTTGGACCATCCTTAAAATGGAAACACTTTGTGCAGTGGTCAGGTCCCTGGAGATGTGGAAGGAAGAAATGCAGTGCATTCAAGTTACTCTATCTCTTCCTCCTGCACTAGTATTTGCAAGTCCTCGACTGGTGGCACACTCAGCAAGAACTGTTAATAGCACTTATTTATAGAATCATAGAATAGTTAGAGTTGGAAAGGATAACCTTAAAGATCATCTAGTTCCAAGCCCTCCGCAATGGACACAGACACCTCCTACCAGACCATGTCACCCAAGGCTCTATCCAACCTGGCCTTGAACACTGCCAGGGATGGAGCATTTACCACTTTGTTGGGCAACCTGTTCCAGTGTCTCACTACCTTCACAGGGAAGAACTTCTGCCTTACATCAAACCTGAACTTCCCCGGTTTAAATTTGAACCCATCACCCTTTGTCCTGTCACTACAGTCCTGATGAAGAGTCCCTCCTCCAGCACCCTTGTAGCCCCCTTCAGATACTGGAAGGCTGCTGTGAGGTCTCCATGCAGCTTCTCTTCTCCAGGCTGAACAGCCTCAACTTTCTCAGCGTGTCTTCATACAGTAGGTTCTCCAGCCCCTGCTTATCCTCATGGCTTCCTCTGGACTCGTTCCAACAGCTCTATGTCCTTTTTATGTTGAGGACACCAGAACTGCACACAATACTCCAGGTGAGGTCTCACGAGAGCAGAGTAGAGGGGCAGGAACACCTCCTTTGACCTGCTGGTCACGCTCCTTTTGATGCAGCCCAGGATACGGTTGGCTTTCTGGGCTGCCAGCGCACACTGAAGCCGGCTCATGTTCATTTTCTCATCAACCAACACCCCCAAGTCCTTCTCTGCAGGGCCGCTCTGAATCTCTTCTCTGCCCAGCCTGTAGCTGTGCCAGGGATTGCCCTGACCCAGGTGTAGGACCTTACGCTTGGCTTTGTTGAACTTCACAAGGTTGCCATTGGCCACCTGTCAAGCATGTCCAGGTCCCTCTGGATGGCAAACAAGCACTGAATAATCTGTATGGTTCATTTAGGATGCATGAAAAAAATTAGCTATTGAAACAACTAAAAAGGCTAACTTAAGTTTGAAGGAAACAAAACCCCAAACATATTGTTCAATTTAACTCAGAAATTGAGACAAAATTCCATACTTTTTTCATGGTGAAATAAAAAAAAAAAAGGAAACGGAAACTGCAGAGCTGCAGTATAACAGGACAGAACTGAGTATAAAGAGTGACAGCAGTGATAAAGAGGGCACTCAAATCACAGCTGTATGCTAGCTCTCATCTAAAAACAAAGTCGGTCTATACCACTAAGGCATTAAAACAACTCAGGAAAGAAAAGGAAAACTTTTCAAACATTTTCTAAAGGGGGCTGATCCAAGCAAGTTTATTCCCAGCACCAATTTAACACGAGCAAAATTCCTTCCCTACATGCAGAGATTGCATAATTTCTGCTTTTGTTAACATTAATTTTCAATAGCTACTTTAAAGTCTGTAAGCAGAAAATGCCTGTACTTCAGCACTCTTTAAATAGCCAGCCCATAACACACCAAGGTTTGTTCTTACCGGCCCGTAGCACGTGATCATGTTTTCTTCCATCTTTTCGCACTGGGGATCACACTCCACACAGACAGAGCCATTAGCAAATTCCCGAAATTCCCTAGGAAAATATTTTGCAGGCGAGTCAGGAGACAACAGAGGCAAGACTGAAACTGGGATGGAAACTGAGACAAAAAGGCCGCTCTTCAGCAAGTGGAAATCACTTCAGCTGCGTGCAGGTGAGCAGGCTGCACACCTGAGATCACTTTTGCTAATGACATTATGTTGCTTTGCACCAGCTGAAAACCTCACACACAGGCAGGTGAAGCAGAAGGCATCTTGTTTATCAGTATAAAACTATAGTAGGGTTTTGCCCTCTTAAGAAATAAGGACAGCATTAATAGGACAAAGAAACTAATTTCTGGATTTTTATCTATGGAATTGTCACTCCTGCTCAGGTTCAGGAAGCCACTTGTTACATGTTGGACACCACTATCAGGCAGGAAAGGATTAGAAAGAGCACTGATCCATAGTGCTGCTCCTGTTTTATTTAGGTCTCTATGAATGCTCTCTTTTTAAAGCCCATTCTCTAAAAGGCTTGTAACTTATTCAACAATTCCAGATCGAGGTCTGAATCTATAAAACCTCAAAAGTTTCCACTAGAAACTATCATCTTTTTATTAACCACATACAAGGAGTGGCAAAGTAGCGATAGCAGGTGGGATTTCTTCCTTCAAACACCAGGTATCTCATTTTAGCTCCCAGTTACCCCTCACAAAAAAACCTCCAGCACCCTCTCAACACAATACATCCCTCTTCAAGGCTGAGATAAATTAACATGTGAGCGGTCATTTTTTCTCCCACTAACCACAGACAGAATCTCTGCACCTAGCTCAGATGGACACACCAAAGCTTTGTAGATGGATCACATCTCATTGCATTAACCAGTTAAAATATTTGTATTAACAAGTTAAAGATGTGCTGCACCCTCACAGTGGGCTCCAGTAATGTACAGGTAAAGGGTGAAGGCCTCTGTGCTTAGTTTATGGATGATCCTCTACAGCAACTAGGTTCTAATGCAACAATATCGCTAAGGAAAACCCCACTTGACTATTGCAAGTGAGCACACCCTTCCCTGTCTTTTTTGCGTGCATTCTCCAGATTGAAGAGCTTAGGAAGTTTTTCATGGTATATGGCAGTTCATTTTATACTCTTTCCTTAACAGTTACACAAGTTGGCATCCAATGCAGGAAAACAAAGAGAACAAAACCATATAGTGACCCTACCTTCAAATAACAGTTTGAGTTGGAAAAGATAATATCATTTACGTTTCTTATCTTGACTTTAGAAGAGGTGCTGGGGACCTCACTATGCTGTTAGACAGGGACTGAAATTCCACCTGCTCCCCTCCACAGCCTAATTATGAATTTCTGCTGCTGCAGCTAATATAAGCAGTTTAGCTCTATTTTGTCTGTCATGAGGCCAATTCTTCATTCCTACATACTGGCTGTACCATATGTAGGAATTCCCCCACCCATCCTCCAGAAAAGATGGTGCACATGCATGAGCAGCAGAGGGAAAGGAGGGGAGAACTCATGTTGGCTTAATATTTTGAGCTCTGTGTACACATACATAGTACATTATGAAGAGAGTGAGTGTTTCTACTTTGGGGTCCTTATTTAGAGAGTTTCTCTATCAAATGCCTAGATCTAACTCATCTGAAAAGACATAGGTACATGTGTTTTGGAACAGGGCTGTCTATTCAAGTAGGGCTAAATGGTGGGGGCTTTTTTGTGCAAGTCTTCACCTAAATCAAAGTGCTCACATCATCAGCAACGAAAAAGGTGCAACAAATTTGAAGCTGCATGAAAATTTTAGCAGAATACTAAGTAAAAGCTTCTACACAAGTTCAGATTTGGAAATCTTTAAAACTTATCCCATAATATATTTCACTCAAAATCAGTAATACTGGCAATGGAGCCAGATATTGATTAATTTTAAACTGAAATAACTTACTCATTGAAGTCCTGAACAATGTAATCAGCAACTTGAAGGCAACGTGCAAGGGAAGTTTCTTACCCATCATACAGGTTACAGGAGTCTATGCAGGTCCTGCCCCTGATGAAGCGCTTACAGGAGAGACACTGGTCTGGGCCTGGCCCCCAACAGCCATCACTTGAGCATAACTCATTACAAACCATTCCATCAGCAGCTGCAGAGAGAGAAGATACTGTCATTAACTTACACAGTCCTCTGAAATCCAAAGGAAACCATTGCATTCAGCATTCTGCCATACTCAGAAAAGTACATGGAATGTTCAGATTTTCTAGAAACAGAGTAGAGAAAAAGCACAAAACTGTCATGATACCACTACACAAACACACTGTGCACTCACAGTTTAAATGCTATCGCTTCTGGTCTGTTCTTTTCAGAAAGGATTTAGTAGAATGAGAAAAAGGTTTAAGAGAGGGCTGCAAGGATGAGCTTCTATACTGGGAATAAACAAATAAGTAGCCTTAGGTATGGGTGAGAAAAGAACATGATATAGGTTTATAAAATTGTGAATAACAGGAAGGTATGTAAGCATGAAACAACTGTTCATTGCTTCTTCCAAGTCCCTCAGGGGCATTCAAAACAACAGGAACCCAATAGGGTTCAAAACTGAGAGTTTTCATCACAGAGAGTATAGACCAAGCTGCAGAATTCCCTGACACATGATAAATACCAAAAATCTAAAGGATTTGAAAAATCAATTGTCCCAATCCACTGAAGGGCTATGAACCTAAAACACAAACCACTACCTCTGAATTGAAGGACTCCCTAAAATAACACTTATGGATGCTGGGGAGAAAGCTGAAAGTAAGTCACCATTAACTGTGACTTTTACTTGTTTATTGCAAAAGCACCTGAAGTGCTATACAAGCTTTATTATAAATCCCTAAAGGGAAAGGTTGTTTCAAACAGTGTCATTAATTCTGTATTTTACATCAATCCTCCTCTACATAAACATCTAGATGACTGTGACAGATGGAGAAAATTACCAAAGAGCAAAAGGAAACACAGGTAAATCTCCCAGCATCTGAGTAAAGTCTAGTTGTGCACTGTCATCCAAACCCTGGCACATGAAACTGTAGATCTCTTCACCTCTCATCACTCTTGCACAATGGAATGTTTTATGCAGATGGATTACATACTAGACTTCAGTAGATGAAAACCAGCAAAGATCTGAAATATCAGATATGGCAAACACATAAACATTTGTTTGCTTTTGGAGACAGCTTGAGGGAAGTGTCAAATAAGAAATTAATAGTAGGTTTGCTGATAGAATTCTACCACCCCCACCAACACTTCAGTAACAAAGATGTCCAGTTGGGAACGCACACATGCACCTGAACAATTAAAGAGCACACTATGTTTTATCACCTGAAAAGCACAAAGCCCTTCTAAATCACAAGAGTCAGCAGAAAGATGCTTTCTACTCTCCACTGCATGTTTGAAAACTGGTTATTCTGTGCTGTGGTGTGTCTAATGTCTCACATTTGAACCACTGAATGTCTGTCAGAGTAGCTTACTGCCCAGGAGAGCATACTGCTTCATACAGCACCACATTCCTTAACCACTTTTCATCATACAGCATAAGCCCCATCCTTCTCATCTATATAGCATGCCTAGTCTATATGTCCTTTTCTACTTCCAACAAGGCAATTCCTGAACCTCCTTTTGCCTGCTGACATGCAGGAAGTTGATGTCACACTGGCAGGGTGCTTTCCTTTCATATACATGACCTGTCCTACTCCTGTCACCCTGCTTTCTGACCACTGAATTTACCACAAAGCACATAGAAAAAAACATGCAGAACTTGTATGCATGGTTCCTCTCTCCTAGCCCATGAAGTGACTAGGAGAGAAGAATGAAGCTTCTTCCATGTTTCCTTTCTTCCTCCAACGGGACATTCTGCTTTACTGAGATTGAACATCACAGATCCTCACCTACTTGTTTGGTTTTCTGCCTAGAACAGCTACAGAGTTCAGTGCCAAAAAAGGATATTTCACCTTTACACCTTTACAAGCAGCACAGAAACCAAACAAAGATTTCATGTCCTCCAGTCCTTGCAGACAAAGTTATTCAAGAACCAGACATTTGCCAGCATGATTGCTAGTTCTACATGGCTTTGCTGTACAACACGTGTAATTCAGCAGGTAGAGGAGCACTATCTTATTCAATACTATACTGCAAATAACCTTGGACATGAAAAGTCTGCACACTCATGTTTTACCAAGGGAGGAATGCTTGAATACATATATATGTATCACACACAGTTTCTTAATGACAACATCCAGGTGGTGTTCAGAAGTATCTTTTTGATTCTTCTTTTGCCTCAAAGCTCAAATCAGGTGTAGCTGAACATGACATAATTAAATGTAGGAGTAACTCCAGGTGATCATTTAATTTCCTTTTAAGTGTATTAATTATCACAGATTCCAGCACAGCAAGAGAAACCTGAGCTATTTAGCATGCCATTTCATAGAGCTGTCTCCTTCTCTTCCCCTGAGCTCTGCTGTACATCAGGAGTCATTCTAGTGAAGTCAAAGGAGCCACACTACACAAAGTCAGTATAAGCAGAGACCAAAAATCCAGCTTTTCCTTATTGTACTAACCTTCTTTTAAACAACATTTTTAGAAGAACTAATAGATGTCAGTAGTTCCACTGTGCTGCCACTGACTGAACTTCACAGAAATCAAAGGAACCAGGCAAAAGCTTTGCATTACCAAATGCTACATGTGTAGCTCACGCAGTTCCTTTTTGCACGTACTTTTAGACATTTCATGTGCATCTCAGTCTCCTGCTGGCCCTGTGCAGTACATTTCAGGAGGCGCATTGACTTGGTATTAAAGGCTGGTTTGGCCTATTTCATGTACATTACCTATAGAAGGAGCCAGGAAGAAGTCCTGGATGATACAGCTGGATATTTTAGGGGAACCCCAGCTATGCCTTAGGATATACAGCACACTTGAGGGCTCCTTCACAGTCTCCTGATCTCCTTCGATCTAACCTAATTGCATGATGACCTTGACTGACCAGAAAAATCCACGAATCCTACCTCACGCTGCCTCCCACAGGGACAGCTGGGATCAACAGACACTCAGCAAACGAAAACCAGCAAAAAAAACCCAACCCCCAAAGCTACCACAGTTGCATGTAAGCAAGTTTTTCTATGAATTGCTTTCTTTTCTAGTAGTCAGTGACTCACTTCAAGTACATAGCACGCAATAAATAAAAACACTCCACTTTGGAGATGCTTTTTTGGAGACCTCAGTTTCAGTCTTAAAAGTACTAGCAATCCCTCTGATTTTGTTTTACACACTCTTGCCATTGAAAGGCAGTTTTCTATTTGCTTTCTCACCTTTTTTGTAACTTGAACCTGTGCTTTTCTTACTAGTGATTGCCTTTCTTTTCACTGTTCTTAGCTGTCAGAGTACTCTGGGATCAGAATTCATTTGCACACGCAGACACATAATACTGCTGTGAAATATCCCTTCAAATAGCAAGTGTTGCTATTACAAGGTAGCTCAGAAAATACACTGAGTAACCTTATGCAAAGAGAGAGCTTTTCAGTACAGAAAATCAGGATTACCCTACTGAAATCTGGCCAACGCAGCACCTGTAGTCTATGAAAAAAGCAATTAAAAAACCCCCTACTATTTCCTTCTGCTTATTTCTAAGTCATAGAAATGTTTTTATAAATGAATCTTGGCAAGAAGCGAGTGGGGTTTTTTGACAACTGATAAACACCCATTACACTTGTCTATCTTCCTCCTCTTTAATTATAGGGATGGCTGAAGAAATGTTTCAATTTTGAACACATTATTTGGCATTTCCATGGGTTGAGAATGTTCTGAAGCTCCAGCATACAACAGGGCCATATGTGGAATGAACACACAATAATGCTTTTGACAGGAACTCATTCCCATTGGGAGTTTTAGAACAAATGTTCATTCTTTATTAACGGGGTCACACAGGTTAGAAGCAGAAAGGTTCCATGTTTTTCTCCAACCCAGACAGAAGACAAGAAAATTTGCTATCTAAAAAAGGAAGAATTATTGTCATTTGCCTATAGACTTATGAGCCTGTTCCAAAGCTCTGGGAACTCTAGGAAAAAGTTTTGCAGGCTTCAGTTAGCATCATGCCAGGTAAGGAAAAGAATCATTCATACAAGTTGTTAATTGGAAGCTAAAGTGACAAAATTCCTAACAATCACATTTATAGCAACCTTTGCCTAGAAAGGTTTCCCTGTACATTGCAGGTGTCACTAAAGCTGAAAGGTATTACTTGAATAACTTGGTATAAAAGAAGATGATTTTTTTGCTACATTTCTTTTGTGAGGACTAATATTGAACACGAGTCACCTCTGACTGTTCCATAAAAATAACACATGCTGGGGAAAAAAGGCAGATTCTTCCCTTCAGTACGGAGCAACGGTAAAATCTACCTACTAGAGCACATAATGTAGAAAATAACTTCACAGTCATTCTGTCTGCATTAGTAATATTCATAACAAACTAACTTTAACATCACAGTTTATAGTAGTAGACAAAAATTTGCATTAGATGAGATCTAAAATGCACTGCATTTTAGTCAAACACTCTCCAATTGATTTCCACTTGACTGCCCATGGCAGGTGGATAGGAACCGGATGATCTTAAGGTCCTTTCCAACCCAAACCATTCTATGATTCTATGATTTATCAGTTTGAAGCTCATAGAATCCCAGGCTGGTTTGGGTTGGAACAGACCTTAAAGTTCATCCAGTTCCAACCCCCTGCCACAGGCAGGGAGACCTTCCACTACAGCAGGTGCTGGAAGATTTAAAGAAAACCCTCCCAAAACCCTGTCTGTTGGCCTTTTCTGAAAATCAAAGATGTTTCAGAGGATGCTGGACAAATGCATCTGGCCCTAAGGAACAGTTCACCCTTCCTCCACATAATTGGGAGCATTTTAGTTAGACATCTAACCTGCAGCAGAACCCATTTAACCCCAGAGAGGTGCTGACTGGCAGGCAGAGTTGAAGCAGCAGGATTGCTCTTCTCATCTAATGCTGCCTCTCAAAAGGCTACAAAATATTAATCCGTTCACACAGATGCGCATAGAGAGAGAAAGCCACTTCTCCCCAAGAGGATTCAGGAAGTCAAGTGTCTAAGACACTGCCTTCTGATGTGAGTGACCTGGCCACTAGCCTATGTTCACTACATACAGTCCATTTAACAAACACAGGTTAGAGTCCATTTTTAAAGCTAGTCCCTTGGTACTGCAGCTTACATTGTGACTTCTTTAAAATGAAATGAATGAGATCTGTTTTCCTCAGGAAGATCCCCTTGGTGTTAAATTTTATGAGATAAACTCTTTAGAAGTTTTTTTCCTTCCTGGAAAAATAATGAATCCCTATTCTAACAAACCCTCCATAATCTAAAAGTCAAACTTTACATTTCCTGTTTGTGTGCATACGTAGTGACAAGACATGCAGTGCAATAGGATGATGTGACAGCAAATCCAAGTTCGTAATTGCCCTGGAAGCCCATGCTTCAGCAGCTGTGGCTGCTTCAAAGGGACTCAAACTTATGACCAGAGGAAAGGGCAAAGAGGTCTTTGACAAAGGAGTCCTGACAACTAATATGGGAGTATCTTCCCAACTACTGTGTTCAGCTATGTCCCCATGCTCTCAAAACCAGGGAAGCAGATGGGACACTATTCCATGAAGGAAAAAGCACATTATGAAGCTCCCCATTGAGTAGTTTTCCATTGTCTTCTATCATACTGTAAGTTGCAGACAGTTAGAAGCAAAGTGGAAACTTTACTGTATGAGCCATGAGTCCTATGTTCAACTTTATTTCTGCCTATTTTATGTCTCTACTAAATCTCTAGGAACTGCAGTGAGCTGGTTGTTTTTCCATCAAATGATGATCATTATCATACAGCTATAGCCAACGTGCTGTTAGAAAACATCAAAGAGCACCAAAAGCAAGATTTTCTCCCAGAGTCAGCAAGTTTTGATATGATAGAGACGAAACCTCTGGAAGGTCCACAGGTTCACGTATCTCCCAGCAAGATGGGACCATGAGGATCTTGGAATATAACCACAGAGACTCTTGCACAGTCATCTAGACCTTGAGCTTTTTCAGACAGATTCTGTTCTGTCAGCCCAAGAAATTCCTTACATGAAATCTCAAAGGGCTAATTCTTCCTGTCATGACATAGAAAATACACTTGTCACTAGACTGCTAGCAGAGAACTAGGTTCCTCCTCACGCCTTGATCCTATTAAACTCCAACCCCACTGCAGAGGAAAGCAGCTAGCAATCCACTGTCCCTGGGCAGATGTAATTCTCTTTCTTGGCAACACCTCTATTTGCCAAATAATATACCATTTTACATATACTTTAGTTTCTGTGTGGGAGCAGAAAAAACAGATTGCAAGTCATCCACAAACGCTCTAGCTTTCAAGACTGAAGGCACTAGTTGTTCATGGGAAGTCAGGATCTTTTCTCCAACTTTCAAAGGAGCTGATGGTGCCAGAAATTGCATACTGATTCCTTGCAAGGCTGATCTTATCTAATGTACAAATAAGATTCACGCTCAGAACTCTAAGCAAAGAAAAAGCCTTGAGACAGAACAAATGAAAAACAAGAGAACAGTAGCCATCAAGATGATACAAAGCTCATGGATGTTGAGAAACTGGGGCTAGTTCAGAACTAGATGAAGTTGGGAGTGTTAACAACAGAGACTGTGCAGCCTTCATTGGTCCTGCAACTGGTTAACTCATTTCATTATTCAGGACTGTTCTTGGACTCTTCATCAATGCTTCATTCCCACATGCCATTATCAGCACATGATAATCATCTTTGATTTGATGACGTTCAGTCACCTCTGGATGACAGAGAAAGCTATGCTACTCTCACAGACAAGATTCATTTACTCATGCCTTTGTCACCTCTTGGCTGGGCTTACAGTAGGAAGGACATCAGGGCATGAGGCTGCTCAATCTACAGGACACCCTTTGCACTTCCTCACCACAGAAGTGGACACTGCAGCTCTCCTCTGCCTTCTCTATTGCTTTCAGACAAAATGTTCTACCAAATGTAAGGGACTACTCCATAGTTTCACAGCCTACGTCAAGGACATCTTCAGCAAACATACACAGAAACTTCTATCACGGCATCTTCCATCACATCCTTCTGCCTCACATAATAGTCAAATAATAATCATGACAATAAAAACCCCAGAACAATAAAACCCAGAGAGACCTACTGAAAAGGTCTTTCCCCTTCATGCAGCTCTGGAATAGCAGAAGAGATCAGAATAATAACTGAGCAGCAGTGATAACTGTATAGTTGTGTTTCACCTAACACTGGAAGGTACACTCACACTAGAGTGATGGGCACAGCCATAAACTCCCCCAAAGCAGAGCAGAACAGCACTTCAAAGGCATGGGAATAAAAAATAAAGGAAGAAAAGAAAAGAGCAAAACAAGAAAACCAAGAAAAAGAACTAAAAGAGTAAGTTAAAAGTAGAACCACAGCCCAGAAAAAAAACCCAAACCAAACCCAAAGCAAACATTTCTGACTGGTCAAAGCAAAAACCCCAGAAATACCACTTAAACATTTAACGAATGCAGTTCATTAAATGCATTTTAATGAATCTCTTCTCTTCCTTGCAGTTTAACAGGCGCTTAAAATTAGCTGTATCGCTGTTACAATATGACTGTATTAATTCTATTTGCTGCCTGATTTCTGTATAACCAAATTGTTTCATCTGCCACATAGCATTCATTTGCTTTTCAGTACTGTGACCTCAGTCCAGGTTCTGGCACATCAGCATTCCTGAAAGACAGTTAGGCCCAATTAAAAGTAATCTTTATCAGATAAGTCAAATACAGAAAGGAGGAACTCAGTGATCAGAAAGAGTCTCAAAAGTGAGCTTTCTGGATTAAGACAGGGCCACTTCGGTAAGGCAGCGCAAAGGAAGCAAAAGGTACTAATCTACCTCCATAAGGAAAGGGCTGCAGTTTCCCAATCTGTAAAATCAGTGCCTTTCATGAACACCACATTTACGGCCTTCAGAATTCCTGTTGGCAAAAGTTGATCTCTGACCTGTAAGTTTCACATCATCGTAAGGAAGCAGCTCTCTCTTTCCTCCCTTTTATTTGTTCAGACCTTAAAACATTTCATTTGCCTATAAATCTGCTCAGAGACAGCCTGGGCCAAATCCTGAGATGATCACAGCCCCACTGATGTTCGTGGAGCTCAAAGAGTTATCAGCCAGCTCCCACCACACTGCATCCTGTCAGTAGCTGTACCATTTCCCCCCAGCTGAGCCCATCACAGACAAGATTTGCTCTGAGCTCCAGCACTTACTGCAGTTCTCTGCCTTTTTGTTTCGATGAATCACTGTCTTTTGACTGGGTGTGCTGAAGAGGCTGGACCAGTTGACAGTGTGGTAGTAGCACAGATTGCTGTTGTCTGTTATGTAGATGTTGCCAGCGCTGATCTGCTTCAAGGACTGAAACTGCAGAGAGGTAATGCCTTGTTGCTTTAGGATGAGTAAGGAAAGACCACTGTGACGAAAACGAGAGAACACGAATTAGCTTCAGAAGGCAGAACTGGTTGGGAATTTCACACTAGAATTAGTTACTACTGTCAAGATGATCTTTCTGGCAAAACTGAAATTTGGTCAAACCCCTTCTATTTTGGGGTAACAAATATTCAGCTCCTTCCAGTTCAGCCATTAACATATTTTTGAGATTAATCAAAATCTTTTTCAGTTTCCTCAATTTTGCTGTTGAGGAAACTGAGTAAGATCCTCATTTTTTTCCCCCCAACAGAATTAATGCTATGACAGTTTATATGCTAAGGAGAAACTGACAAAGTCATGCAAAATGTATTAACATCTTCTGTCAGGCATCAAATTAATATCATTCATAGTAATACAGGCAGCAATTGTTATTTTCAAGGAAATTTTTCTAGCCCACTTTCTACATTTCATTTTCTTTTGTTGTAATACGTGGTTATCGCCTTTCTTCATCAAAGAAACAGTAAATGATTGTCTGTGTAACATGGAAATGACTGCATATTTTTTATGACTGAAGATTAGTGAAGACAATATCCAGTTTCTGGGCATCCTTTAAGTTATTGTATTTTAATGATTATAATTGTTTTCCAGCTGTTCCAAATAAAAATTGCTGCTTTGAAACAGAATGCTGGGCTGTAACTCAACCTCCAGGTTTCACTGCTATTCCCATTCTGCTTGGCTTGCTGTTTCAGATGCCAGCAGAATCCCACGACTGCTTTCCTACATTCACACAATGGCGAATGAGGGTTTGCTGTATATATCATTCAGGGGCCTTCTTGTGCTTCCCCATTATTTCTTACCACATATTTTCTCTTTAAACCAATTCTTCTGTAAAAGCTTTCATATGGAAACATTTCTGGTAAAAACTGCTCTACAGAACTAATGTACACGCCACTTGCCAGGCACCTCAGTGATCTCAGTATTCAGATGTATTGATCTTTTATCACTTCTTAGGACCACATTGCTCTGTGGGCATGTGAACCTGCACTTCCAATCACAGCCACTTAAACTTACCAAGAATGCAGTTAAGCTCTGCTATTAATGCCTTCTAAGCTGTTTTACATTCACAAGGTATTTTAAACCATGAAATGTACTTTCCAGACAATGTGTTAATAGCTACAGCAATGAACCAAGATGTTATTTATTCATATTTAAATCATTACATTCAAAATGTATTATCCATTATAAACAACTGATTAGCAAAGATACTGTTCATGAACACCTCAGTTACAGGGAAAAATATATCAATTTATGATGCCCTTCCCAAAGGATCTTACATTCCGTGCTGCTGCACAAAGAATTATTGAATACTAATAAAAGCCAATTTCATAACAGAGTAGGTACCTTACCTATAGAGGGCTCTTCCACCAATAGTAACCAAGTTAGAAAACACCCTGAAATCAGTCATATTCTCAGGCCATGACTGGATGTTCAAATACCCTGAAGGAGAAAAAGGCAAACACATGCACGTCAGGGATTTCAGACATAAGCATTGTTCTATTGCGTACATGAATTAGGACAGGTTTAGCCTATAAATGAAAGACAGTGCTGGTTTGAGAAAAAGAAATAAACAGGTAATAAACGCTGCAGACTCATGTCTTTGAATTCATCAGGTTGCTCTCCTCCAACAAAGCAAAGGAGGACTCATCACAGCAGCATTACATCCACTTTCAACAGCCACAGTGAGGGTGAACCCAAAACACAGGCTGGAATCTTGCAATGCCTCCCAGCCTTTTCTGAACAGCAGTAGTAGAAAAGAATGAAGATTTGCCTGAATTAAGAGCATTCCATTTTAAAAAGTGCTAGACACTTTGGACAGCAGTTGAGAGATCTGTCATGATTCATTAAAAGATGACAAGGCTTTCCTAAAACAAAGACTTTGCATTCACTTCTATGTGTGTGTGAGGACTCTTCATCGCCAGAGAACATTCTCTGCACAAGTATGTGGGACTAACGATTTTGTGCTACACAGACCTCTATATACTGCAGTTCCCTATGATTTTGATACAGTACTGGACAGAAATGCAGTACATCCTTAAGGATAGGAGTAATTCCACTTAAGGAGTAGAACTGAGACTGTCAATTAGTGTGTTTAAGAATGGGAAATGACACACATCCAGTTGTCAGGTTATCTTTGACATTCATTAGGGAGAAACTGAGAGTTTACTTGCATTTTTAACCCCACTGCTTTGCTGAAATACACAATTTTTGAGAGCTCCCATGAAGTACATGGGAGAGAACTCATTTCAAATTTGTGGCAGCATCTTCTGCTAGACCAAGAGAAGTAGCTGCAAAAGCAGATTGGCTTTTTTTGTTCTGCGAGGCATATTTCAAATGCTTTTAGGTGAACACAATACTTTCCCACATTTCAGCACCATTTTCCTCACCAGATGCCCCCCTTGCAACACTTGCCCCACTTTGTTAGCATGGGACCAAGGCTCCTGGACTGCTTAACAAACACAAGATTCATGAATACAGAATGCCCATTATGTTTGGGGTACACAAACATCAGAAGACCAAGACCCCAAACATAATGGGCATTCCGTACTCACAAATCTTGTGTTTTTCAGAAAACCCAACAAATGACAACCACAGAAGCAAAGTGAGAAGTTCAGATTGTAGGAAAACAGAAGTGTGTTACCTGTTATCTCTCTCACTGTTTGGAAGATATTTAGTTTCTCTGGATTGATTGCAGCAATTGTGTGATATGGGTCTCTGAAAGATTAAAAACACAAAATGTGATGCTCTAAATAAAAAAAGAATCAGATTCTCAAAGACACAGCATGTAGAAAGCAGTATTCAGGAGTATTCATTTTGCTTTTAGGCACATGTGCCAGATGTCTTTAGACTGTTTCCAACTTCTTCAGACTGTTGATCCTGCAGAACCTGTCTCTAACTTCTCCCAAGTCATCTTGAATGAAAATAATGGTGCTTAGCAACTTTAAGGTTAAATTACTAGTGTTTCAGCAAATATTTCTGCTCATGAAGAATTAAGGGATTCTAAATAACCATGGGTAACCTCCCTAAAGGAAAGATGAATTTTCAACGTTTTTCCCAGGAATACTAGTTCAAATGGTACAGTTGGGATACCATATAACCAGTAACGAAATACAAGCAAAACAAACCAAAGAGCATGCCACCAGCTCCTGACACATAACCTTACAAGGGTAAATTCTTCAGAAGGTGTTGAACAGAGACCATCAAAAAGCACAGATCCATACCAAGCAAGTTTGCCACCTAAGAAATGAAATACCCCTATCAAGCTTTAAAATACCAAAGTTAGATATGCTACAGTGTAGAAAGGCAAACCTGATCTTGATTCTGAGTGCCATCATTTAGTAAGCAGTTCTTTTGGTTTCTCTAATTTTAAAGGAGTAAAGATCCTACAACTATTTAAGAGGCCAACTAGAAGCTTAACCCAAACAAATATCCTTTCAAAATCCTTCTGTAACACCATGTTACAGTGTGTCATGTGTTTTCTGAGGGTAGAAAACATCTTCAGTAAATGTGAAGCATGCATTACCACTTCTCCTCCTTCTAGACTAGATAACAAGTTTTTACTATATAACAGAAACACAGAACTTAGCTTTTAAAACGTATTACTGCTGAATACGGAAAACCCTTGTCTGTAATACACATAAGCTTGCTGAATTTCACCTCAAAATCCTAAGATAAAGTAGTCTTTAGAGATACAAATATACACTTAAACCCCTTAAACTGCCAACTGTCTGCTATGTTTTATCCACATATAAAACTGCAGAATAATGCAGTCATCTTCTATCATTCTTATTAGCAAAGTCAGGATTTTTCAGTAGAACAGACACAGCTGAACTGATCCAAGAATGAGAGTTTCAGCTCATTGTGAAACTAGAGATGGACAACTAAAGGGAAAATAAAAGAGCTGGTGAGCACTGAGGGCTTGTTGCAGGGCAAGGAGGGTAAAAAGGCAGCTTTTGCTGTTAGATGCACCTGTCCAATCCTCAAAACTACAGCTCTCCTTGGTGTGTCCCACCCATTCACAGGCAGCAACACAAGCACAGAATCACAGAATCACAGAATCCCAAGGGTTGGAAGGGACCTAAAAAGATCATCTAGTCCAACCCCCCTGCAAGAGCAGGGTAACCTACAGTACATCACACAGGAACACAGGAGCAGAAGCAGCTTGGTGTTTTAGCTGCCCAACCAGAAGAAAACAGTAGAGAGAAGGCTACATCCAACCTATACAGGTCCTACCCCTTTCCCAGCTACTGTGTTTTCTGTCTCAGGCAGCAGATATGTGTCCTAATAAAGATCATTTTATCCATACACTTTAGCAGAGCATTATCTTAGAAGAATGAGTACTACTGACTCACCAAATTTAGGTCAACCTTCATCACACTTAACATCTGGACATTAGTTAAAGCCAGATCATAATTATTTGATTTATATAAAAAATATTATAAATGTGTATAAAACAAATTCATAATGATATGTACAGTAATTTATAAAATATATTACAAATTCACAAAGACTTGAAGTTCAGGTACTCGGGAAAGGGAAAGAGGCTGAAGAACCACAAGCTTAAAACTATGATGAGATCAATTGTAATATCACAGTTCCCTATGAAAACAAACCCAAAAAATCCACTCAGCATCTTTCACAAAGTTATTTTTTGACACTACAAGAAAATCTTTCAATTCCCCACAGAGAGAGAGACTCTAAAGTCCCTCTAATCTGAAATACTGGAAGTTCATACTTCAGAAAGCTGCATTTCACTCTGAGTAAATGAATTTGTAACAGAACTAAAAGGTTGGAGTGGAAATATATATATTTATATATCTACATCTATATATCTATATCTACATCTATATCTATCTATATCTATATTACTGTTGTTGCTCTGTACTGTCCATTTATATAACAAAGTACTTGTGTTGTTCCTGTCATTCACTCAAATTTCTTTCCGTATTACTGATGTGCAAAATGTAACAGAAACGTTGAAGAAAAAGCTGTTTCAGAAATATGAAGTTATTCTAATTAATTCTCAACTCTTCTTCCCTTCTTTTAATATGTACTACTGGACATATTTAGGGTTGCAGAATTCAGTGTCCCTATATTTAAGACGTACTGGAGTGAGTTTTCTTCATAGCGAACGAAAGACAAAGTGCTACACAATTTAAACATAACATGTCCTAGGCTTATATCTTTTATTAAACTAGAACAAAGTATTTAAAACCTCTGCTTTATAGTCCATGTTTTAGATATCTTTTTCAGATGAATATGGTTTTATTCAAGGTTGGTTTAGATTCCTTGAACTTAGATAGATCTTTTAATAAGACTCATCTCGTAACTTTGCAGCTAATAAAAACTTCTGAAACAGTTCGCAGGTTCAAAATGACATATAATGCACTGGAGTAATCCCTACAAAATTGCTCACGTGCTCCAGCCACTTGCCCTGCATTTACTAGAGTGTTCCTGTCCTGTGAGATTAAATAGATTTACACTCAGCCCTTCGACTGGTCATTTGGCCGTATCAGAAGTGTGATGGCCTGGGAGCTGAGTGTGACCTTCTCCAGGGTTTCAACAAATTCAAAAGCAGCATTTCCTTAAACCACTTGAACCAAAGTCCCTCTTCCTCCCTATGTTACATTAACTTTCACACTGTACTCCCTGCTGGAGAAATGAGAGGATGAACAATGCAGTCAAAGCTCACATTTGCTGGCCTTTTGAGAACCATTGAGCTGTAGGGCCCCACTGAAGTGGATTTTCAACTCTTTCTCATGGCTGGACTCAAGCTGTAGGAGAAGCATTACAACCAGTAACTATATCAAGTCAAGGAAACAAGCTGGTTGGTTCCACCTCACCTAGTAGGGAAATCCCAGCCAGATAGCCTAGTGTCAACCACGTTATAACCTAAGCTTACCTCAATCTATAGAAAGACTAAAGAAAAATCTGGTGTCACTACTGAAGCCAGAATTCCATGTCAGATCAACCTACAGATACTCAGCTAATCACATCTTCGCTATGCCATAAAGGTGCAAACATGGAATTGGTTTGGGAACTATATTTAAGATATCAAATCTTGACAACCAGTTGCAAGCAATGTTGAACGCTCCGAGGAACCTAAAAAGCAAGTAAAAATTTGAAGCCTATGCAGTGGTAGAAGCAACTGAGTACTTCACACTGTTAAAGTACCACAAAATATCTGCATACTTATCACACTAAAGGGGAAAAAGGCTTTAATCTTATTTGTGCATTTTGATGAACAATACCTCAAAGTGTCACATGTAATTCATCATGGGTGATTACAACATGAAAGCTTGAACTAGTAAAAAGGTACAATCATATGCTTGCTCTCTCAATGACAAAGAACACAATGTAAGAATGCAGTAATTGCATGGGACCTCACCTGACCATCAAAACAACACATCTGTCTTCCCTGGACACATCCCACCCTTGCAGCATTTGCACCATTCATCCATCTTTGCGATAAGGGTTAGCACACAGTGCATCAAACCACAAGCAGCAAGGCACTAGTGATCCGGCTGAAACATTGTCCTTTATAAGAAGACCTTGGTGTGACTTTGTAAACACTGGTTCTGTAACTCCGCATCTTCAACCATTACTGAGACTTGTGCAATATACAGTCATATTTAAACCAAAATACTGGATTTAAATACCAGTGGGTATTGTGTATCTCTGCAACTGAAACTGGAATATATACTTCAAAGCTCATTGACAAGAGGGCAGCCTTTTTGCATGTATATGCAGAGACAGCCACCCAGGCTACAACAATTTCTCTTAGGTGAGGGGCTCTCTGCATATTCTGCACATTAGACCTGCTGGTCATAGGAAACTTATAACAAACTAATTGTAGGCAACTTCCCTTTCTCCCTTCTATACTCTAATCAGCCGTTATTGTAAGCTGCCCTGGGTTCAGCCAGTTCTGAGGAACTCATAATGTAACAAAGATCAGTCATCTTTTCTCTTTCTAGTGCAAACAGCCTACTTCATCCTTTCTTTTCCTAGAAGTTGCATCATAAGAATCAAGGTAACAGTTTCCTTCATAATCGAAGGCAGGAAAATGATTTATCCTGGATCTGCTATCCTGTAAAAGCAGCCTGAAGTCATCATTAAAAGGTGGCTGCAATTCATTTCAGCTGGCACCATGACATAACATCTTAACATTTTGTCACTTACCCATGAATCCCAGTAACAAGGAAGATAAGGTTGCCATTGATCTTGGTGCAGTTTATGAACTTGTCAATGTTGCTGGAATCCACTGTCTGAGCTGACACTAAACTCCCTGTTCCAATGCCATCACATGCTGCCGAAACAAGGAGTTTGTGTAAATAACCAGGAAAAACAGTTATTGAATCAGAACACGAGTCTTCATTTCTTTCAGAGATGAAAGCAGCAGAGGTGTTAAAACACCACCCTTTACCCATATTCTTAAGGAAGCACGTGTCAATTTAAAACAAACAATAAGCTAAATTACCTCTCACGGAAGCCATCCTGGCATACAGGTTAAGATACTTCACACTTCATCTAAAGGCAAGTGTGAACCACACAATATCCCACTCAAGCCTTCCATCACCTAATGTATCCTATCTCCCCAACTGGTCTCCTCTAATAGCAACTACCAGCAGTACACCTGAACATTTAACACACCTGTGATAACTTCCCTCCTCACAGGCTAAGAGCTTGACACGAACACTACACAGCTATTTTCATGCATGAAACTATTTATCCAGCAAAAAAGTTACTTACTGCAATTAGTTTAAAGGGCTGGACATCGCCTTCACTTAGAATTCAGCATGTCAGTACCCTGCCTAGGCAGAGATCTCTGTGTTTGACTGTTTCAGCCACATGGAGTAACTGATGATTTACACCATACTCCAGTAACTTCATTGTGAATCCCTTCCAGATATGGCTTCCACTAGGACTGAAAAGTGGCATAGGGCCTGTGTGGGAAAACTTGATGGTGCTTTGCTCCTGAGACCTTTGAGCAGGGAGCAGAAAGTCTCGCCAGCGGAGCTTTAGACAGCAAAGTAAGCTATAGATCTCAGTCTTCTCAATCACTGAAAAAATCCTAGCCTACATTTTAGACATTTGGGAAGGAGGCAGAAAATGCTCAGAGACATTTTTGAAAATCAGAGGAAATAAATGGAAATCTAACATTACATTGATAAGAATGAGACATATCATACATTTAGAATGACTCTCTTTGGAATGACAAAAGGACAGCTCTGAAACACCTCCAGGAAATACCACCTGTCATTAAAATACCATAATAAAGAATTTCAGATTTCTGTAAAAGCAACAGAGAAACAACCATCATTTTTATCTAACCAAAAGTAATTAGTTTGGTTATATTTCTATTACAACATCATAGATTTGAATTCTATTAATATTCTTCACACAGGCTACATAGCTCAAAGTTCTGTGTGCATCCAAAGGCTACTAATATTCTTCAGTGTACTCACGAAGGGTATTTCAGGCCAAAATAACACCCTGCTCTGCTCTGCTACAGCACTGACTACATTCAAGGAAGTTTATACTGAACTACTGCTTACCTTTAGGACAAATGTCAGTGCAGGGCTTGCACATCTTGATACCATTTTCTTCAACCTCCATCTTGGAGCTTGGACACGCACGGACACAAGAGCTGGAATCTACCACAAAGTTGTCTGAAGAGAAGAGAAGGTATTGCCAGAAAGTGAGCCACTGGGCTAAGTAATACTGGGACACATGGCTTTGGACTCTGTCAATACATACTATTAATTACCTCAGCACTTCCACATTGACATTAATATTTCATGTTCAGTGTTTTCAGAAGTGTATTATTATTTGTAGCAAAGGAAGCTACAGTAATTATAGAGAGAAATTAAACAAGATGCTCTGCCCTGTCTCTTTCATAAACACACACAAATATATACATTTGGGATAAAACACTGCTCAAAATGAGAAGTATTTCAATTTTGCCCTGTAAAACAACTGCCAAAGGGGATATAGACTGATCCTACCTAATTGTCAGCTTAATGCTGTCAAGAAAGGAAAAATAAAGGGAAAATTTTCAACTAAGTATTTGGACAAAGACTCGTACCCCTTAAGCAGTGCATGGTAAAAACACCAACAAAAAAAATCTTGCTTCAAAACCCCACCATTCTATTATAGACAGAACTAAGTCCTGACAGTGACGTCCCCAGCCCACTGTCAATCTGAACTTCTCCACAGAGATTCAAAATCTGGATTTTGCTTTGGGTTCAATTACAGCTCCATTCATTATAGATTACTCATCCTTCTTATATGTAATTTATGGATAAAATAATTAATGCACAGCACAACTGTAAACCTTGGTGGGAATGAAAGGGAGGCCAAGAACACTGTCTCCCTTATTTTTCTAACTAAAATAGCACTATCCAACTGTGTAAGTGATGACCCTCTATGTTTTTCTGTTACTTGTCATTATCCGTCTAGTATCTCAGAATCATGTGGCTTCTACATACATATGGGATTATTCTTTTTTACTCCCTCTTCCTTTCTAATTTTACTCTGGGGCTTTAAGACTGTACAGTCAGTACTACATGGGCTTTCCTCATTGGGACAGCACTGCTCAGAAAATATTTATGGTAACTTTCTGTCATAGAACCACAGAATGGTTTGGGTTGGAAGGGACCTTAAGATCACCCAGTTCCAACTTCCTGCATATGGGCAGGGACACCTCCCATGACAGCATATCACTCAAGGCTCTGTCCAACCTGGCCTTGAACACTGCCAGGGATGGAGCCTTTACCACTTCTTTGGGCACCCTGTTCCAGTGCCTCACCACCTTCACACTAAAGAACTTCTTCCTTAGATCTAACCTGAACTTTCCCTGTTCTATTTTAAACCCATTACCCCTTGTCAAACCATCATTGTTCCAAGTTAAGAAAAGGGCCTCTCTCTCATGAAAGCATTTGGTACTGGCTAGTACAAGTGGTGGTGCATTGTTGCTTTTCTGAAGCAGAAATTTATAGCCTTTTATAAGCCCAGTAACTATTTTAACAGTTCATTTAGATCACAGTGATCTAGAGCATAAATATTGGTCTGATGGTGGTCAGGAAAACAAGAAACCTAGTGCACTTAGCTCTCATTGTCTCACTGTTTTTTTTAGCTCCTGAAAAGTAACTCACACTCCCCATCCCTGCAGGAAAAGGCAGGTAACGCAGCACTTACGTGGGCACTTTTTGACACAAAAAGCTCCATAGGTGTACTTGGCATTGTGATTATGCTCCAGCTGGAAGGTGGTAGGATTGTATACAAAAGTCTGGGGGCACTGTGTGACACATGCACCACTGTCATTGAAATTCATACAGGCCTGCAAAACAAGGGAGAAGAAACCATTAAAGTCAATCATATAGCTGCTTTTGTTTAGGTTTTGTTGTTTTGGTTGGTTGGTTGGTCTTTTTTTAGTTTAAAACACAGTCCTGATGGTTCAGACTTGCTGCAACAGTGAGGAATGTGATATATAGTTTTCTGGCCTTCATTTTGGCTGCTTAGATTTCTTGCTAGGATCTTGGCTAACACAAGACTTACAAAAGGGGGCTCACTAAGCCCCTTTAGATTGAAACACAGTTGACTGTTACAGCACTTCCCACAAAAACATAACAACACTGTAATTTGCTTCATAACTGTTGTTACTATTAGCAATTAACTAATTCACAACTCGATAGGACATTCTAAAACTGCCAAGAGTGAACTACTATTTATCATAGTCAGTCTAAACAAATGCTAATGACTTTTCAGAGGTCCAATCTTTAGCTTTCTTACAGCGTGAGTCCATCATCCAGCTCAAAACTGAAATTCCCAATTAGAAGGCAAGAGGGATAAAAACTTCTTTTGAGCTAGCACAGGAGGGAGTCATTTCCCTAAGTGGCAAGTTTAACAAGGTCAGTTGCTTCACACACTGAGAAAAGAAAATAGGACTCTGTATCACTTAGCATTCAAGCTCAGCCACCCACAGCTGACAGAGGACAGGGCCCTGACAAATGAAGAGGCAAGTGTGTGGATAAAGAAAGTAATGGTATGCAGGGAAAATAATTGACCATGCAGGACTGATAATTACTAATAGAAAACCCCCACTGATTTTGACTCTCCTTATCACCACATATTGTGTCTATGGCTTTAACCACAGGTTATATAAAACTGTTGGAGTAATATTCACAAAGCATACCATAAATGAACAAGTTCAGATGAATATGAAAGCTGTAGCTGGGCTTGGATCCCTCTAGCAGTTCAAGCTAGATACTGGGATACTGCTTCCCCACTACTCTGTCTTCCAGAAGCCAGCTTACTTTACAAGTTTTAGTTAAGCAATGAATCACAGAATCACAGAATCCCAAGGGTTGGAAGGGACCTAAAAAGATCATCTAGTCCAACCCCCCTGCAAGAGCAGGGTAACCTACAGTACATCACACAGGAACTTGTCCAGGCGGGCCTTGAATATCTCCAGTGTAGGAGACTCCACAACCCCCCTGGGCAACCTGTTCCAGTGCTCTGTCACTCTTACAGTAAAGAAGTTCTTCCTGATGTTAACGTGGAACTTCCTATGTTCCAGTTTACACCCATTGCCCCTTGTCCTATCACTGGATATCACTGAAAAAAGCCTAGCTCCATCATCCTGACACCTACCCTTCACATATTTGTAAACATTGATGAGGTCACCCCTCAGTCTCCTCTTTTGCAAGCTAAAGAGACCCAGCTCCCTCAGCCTCTCCTCATAAGGGAGATGTTCCACTCCCTTAATCATCTTTGTGGCTCTGCGCTGGACTCCTTCAAGCAATTCCCTGTCCTTCTTGAACAGAGGGGCCCAGAACTGGACGCAATATTCCAGATGCGGCCTCACCAAGGCTGAGTAGAGGGGGAGGAGAACCTCTCTTGACCTACTAACCACTCCCTTTCTAATGCACCCTAAGATGCCATTTGCCTTCTTGGCCACAAGAGCACATTGCTGGCTCCTTTTGGTCTGTTTCCAGGTTGTAAAACATACAGATGGTTTTGACACTTTAGAGTCAACAGTATAGCAACATGTGTCCCCTCCCCTCCAGCGCTGGGACTGAGAGAAAAAGCGGAAAAGATTCCTCCGTTCTGCTGCTTTTATCTCCATTCAGATCAGGACCAGCAGGACTGAAGGAAGTTTCTTGTCATGTCACAAGATTTCAGAAAGGAGAGACTAATAATGTAACCAAGGGAGAAGGACAAAATCTGCTGCTGAAAGGGACAAACAGGGAGTTCCATGATGAAGGCACTGTCCTATTTGGAGCATGAGCTAAGACAAAGTGCTGATCCTGTCTTTTCTGGTTCTTTACAGTGCCTATGATAAAACCTGTCAGCTTCTCACTGAACCAGTTTTCCTTTCTTTCTTACAAAGACAAATAAAGACAGTTATGTTTTTACTAAGAAGTGTATGGGAAATCCACCATAGGAATAGGGTTGTGTCACCTTCCTGGTACAATTAGGCACTCACAGACCCTCCTATACGTTTCAAGTTTTAGATCCAGTCTGAGTTTGAATGCAACAAAAGAGCATCTCTAAAACTTTGGTTTAGCACGTTTGCTTGCAGGATGTCAGATTATTATTATTGTCTTGCTCTAAGAACTGAATATGTAAATGATTGTATGGCAGCATATGGAGGAGGATGGATGAATTTTATCTAGAAATATTAAAACCATATTTACAACAGGATGCTGTTGCAAGCTGCTGTAATACACTAAAGGATTTGCAATGCTTCATAAACTGAGCTTCTGCTTATTAATAAGTACTGATTTAGTTTGTTTCCTCAACACATTTTTTACATCCACTGTTGACTTAAAAGGTACTTTATCACACACATGACAATCCTCTAATAATGGTTTAGCAACTTCATGAAGTAAAGCACACCAGTACTCTTCAGAGAGATGGCATTTCTAGGAAAAGCTCACCTAGAAGATTTGGGAACTCGTAATTTATGACTAGAATACTTTGTAATTGCTTCAAGTATATATGCAAACTTCTAGCATTTGGTGCTTAGTGTTGCTGATTTGTGAATGAAAGCACAGGAAAATACACAAGGCAAAACTAAAGTTCTGTACCTCAGCTGACAGCTAAGCACAGTTGTCTATAGCCTAAAGGGTTACACTTTTCTCCCAGTGTGTACTAAGCAAGTAATGACTAGTCCTGAATATTGCCAGACCCCTGCTGAATTTCTTTTACATTGCTCTCGGGCCAGGAGTGAATGTGAATAAAGCTCTGGGTGCTTCTCTGCTGGATCAGAACAAACATGCCAGTTGATTTTTTAGCATATGTATTTCCATAACTGCCACCAATTGAGAAAGTCTAACTCATTTTCTTTCAGGCTGCAGTACTACAGAACTTACGCTGTGAATAACTTGTCCTTGATCTTTGAAAACAGACTCGTATCAACACGTAAGATTTGAGGATGTTCCTCAACAGACATATGGGAACAGTAACTGCATTTTTCCTGTTTCCTTTACCTATTTAGATTGTACATGACACGAGAAAAAATGTTATTTCCCCATCTCTCTAGTCCAAATACAACACAGTACTTCTAGTGAGTGCTGGATCAGGTGTACCACATGTACGGATTATCTGCTTGTGCAAACCCCAGCCACAAAGATCAGCTGTAGTAAAATCTTAGCAGTTAAATCAAGCCATCACTGCATTTCATCAGCAGAAAAGAACAGCATTTAGAATGTGGTTTTGAAGCACAATACCTACTGCTATCAAATGATACCTGAACAGCTAGCAAGTTTCAGGTCCAAGCAGGGGAAGATTCATTTTGGCCCATTCATTATGATCTGCTTGTTTACACTATCAACGCATCTGCAATTTGCCATAACGTAAGATCCCTCCTCCCGATCCTTGTAAAAGCAGCCTACCCAATTTCATAGATATTTGTCTGTTCAGTCAGTTGGGTACCTCTGAAAATCCACCTCTCTAGTTCTAGACTTCTTCAGGCCTAGGTGTGCTTCGCTGAAAACATTAGCAAAACTTGTCTCTGCATGATGAGCTGCAAATTTTTTGAGATCAGTGCTGGATCTGAAGCTGCTTTACGCTAATCCAGATAATTGACTACAGAGAAGACAAATTTATCCAAAGGCCTCTATGTTCAGACTATTTTTTTAAGGAAAATGTTAGCCTCTTCCTCTTTCTATCTAAAACACATGTAGTAGCACACATGTGAGGTGGAGTTTTTGGAAGCCTATTTCCTTCCATCTCCACTAAGAAGCATGCCCAGTAAGAAAGCTGTATTTAAATCAAGCTTGGCAGTAGCAGGAAATACCTTCCACAGAGAAGCTAAATTGTATTCTTGACTTTCAAATAAAAAAGCACACAGAGCAGCAATAAAAGCTGTGCTCAAATGTAATGATAAATACTTCTAAAAATTCCCTATCACATCTAAAAGTTAGTGTAAGAAAAAGCAAAAGATAAAAATCACAGAGATTAGCATATTAATGGTTCCCAATCTGTATTTACAATCTTATAAATCTGTTAATGGGTAATATTAAGTAGATAATGTGATGTTAATATAATGTGAGAATATTAAATGCTAAAATTTGCAGTCTGAATCTGGGAGTGTGCATGCAATACATTAAAAGGGACAAAACTGTGAATTTAATGGATTAAAGCATTAAGGATTTGCAGTGTGACTGCCAGGAAGAAGAAAAATGAGAACTCTCACACATACAAAGCAATCAGTGTCTTTAGGTCCAGAACAGCCTCCAGCACACTCCCGGTGGCAGCAGTCGCTGACGTAGGGCCCGTAGCACCGTCCATCACATTGCTCTGCACACACTGTCTTCGTTACTAGGAGGAGGCAGGAAAAATGATCATGTCAGAATCAGAGCTAAGAAGAGAGCTCTTAAACTGCACACCGAGAACAAACTGAACAGCATACTGAATAAAAGCTCGAGTTTTAAGGGAGTTGCTTCAGTGGTACTGGCCACACATATCCACCTTCACAATACCCTCTTTAGGAACATACACGTTGCTCAAGGACTGAGGAAGAAGAATTTTAAAGTGTTTGCTCTCACCCTTGGAAGTTCATGTGGAATATTATTTTCACATTAATAGTTTCTGTAAATGGGACAGGAAAAAAAAGGCCCACAAAATAGCATAAGAATCCACCAGTTCCATGTGAGTTTTCCCCCATAAAGAACAGCAACACTGAGTACTTGAGTGAAATTCAGAGGGAGGCCAGCAATCACAGAGCCAAATGCTGCTCACGATGGCAACCAATTTAACAAGCAGTCAATGAGGTAACAGAACAGAATACAACCTGCAGATTGGAACACATCTGGAAACACCACCTACCTTCTTGAAATAACACAGTCCAGCCTTCATTCACAGGGCAACTATATTCTACCAACTGGAAAGCACAGTGATTGAAGTGGTACCACATTACAGTATTTGAGGGCTTAGTCTTGTGCAACGGATGGTGAACAAGTGGACCATCTCCCTCCCTTCACTCACTTATAGCCTCTATCTTTATTTTACAGAAAAAGCAATTATTATTATCCATGGGACTACACCAGCCACCACTTACAGAATGCCAGGAAGCTGTGCTGTCGGCTGCCTTTTGATAAAAGCAGGGACATTCCACTTCTGCAATTAACCTTTAACATATATTTTGTTAAAAGCATTTAATTACTCGTCTACAGAAAACACTTTTCAAGAAGCCAGAAAACACAGAATTCCGTCCAACTTTCTGTTCTACTATTCTACTATTTCATGTACCAGTAACTCCTTTATAAGTACTTTCCAATCCAAACTCCCTCCACTATTTGCCAGAAATACTTAGAGTAATGCCAAAGCTTCTTGATATACACAATATTTATTTAGGACATAAAAATGAAATAAGTGAAGAGGGAAGTAATCATTTATAATCTATGGAATAAAGCGATGTACTTTTGGAGTAATTCCATCTTGCTGGTACCAGAGGCAAACCACCAGACAGGAAACACTTCTGTGCCTTATGCAATCTAATTGAAGAAATATGGGAAATGTCTGTAAATGCATTTGCTGTCAGCACTGCTAGAGAAACAGATTAAAAGGATTTGTTTATTTGAGTAACACTATTGATAAACGTTAGGACAGAAAGACAAAACAGTGGCATATGTTAAGCAAAAGACACATCGCAGTGTGGCGTTAAGCAAAACACCACACCGCTAGCTGATAGGCACAGAGTCTCATCTCATGAAAACGAAGACTTCATTTAGTCAGTGAGTGCACATTGCTTTCTGCCAGTTCAGAAACCGGCCCATAGCACCCTGATGTGCCCTGGACCAGGCACTAACTGCTTCCATCCAAAAGGGAGGCAAGGCACAGATGCATCCTGACATCTGACTATTTGCCAGTCTCCCCCTCTGCCAGCGATGAAGAGGCACAGAAGCAGAGAATGTTCATTTCTTTTTCCCCCGCAGCCCAAATCAAATTGAAGCAGGGGAGATTGAGATGAGCTTTTAGGCAGAAGCTCTTCCCTGTGAGGGTGCTGAGGCACTGGCAGAGGGTGCCCAGAGAAGCTGTGGCTGCCCCATCCCTGGCAGTGTTCAAGGCCAGGTTGGACACAGAGGCTTGGAGCAACCTGATCTAGTGGAAGGTGTCCCTGCCTGTGGCAGCTGGATGAGCTTTAAGGTCCCTTCCAACCTACTCTGTGATTCTATGAAACCCTCTGGGCTTACCTGTGTCACTCCTCAGTCGTGGAGCTGTCCCCTGAGCCAAGGGGACAGAATCCAAACACTGCCTCCCTTTTGCACAGCAACTGTTCATGGCCTCATTTGCTACAATGCCTGCTCCTCTGCCACCTCCTCTTTCTGCCCCTCAGGCTGGCACTACCACTGCCATGCACTGGAACACTCCTGGTGGCAGCAGCATGAGGGGGCACTAAAATGGCAGCCCCTCCCTCACAGCATGCTCAGGGCACCCCTCTGTGCCACACAGGCTCAGTGGCCTCTTCCAGAAGGTTCCGCAGGCAGAGAGTGCAGTGCCTGGGCTCCCCTCACCAGCACACACCCCACCCCACCCCCCCAAACACCCTACAAAATTACCGTGCACCAGCAGCATATTTCTGTCTTTATTTCTTTTGGGGTCTTTTTTGAGCCTAGGAGCTAAATTTCGTGTGGACACAATCAATGCTGTTACAACAGGAAAAGATGACACGATGCACCGCCATGGCTGCTCACTGGTGGGATGCTGTTAAAAAGCATTCCTCACTGTAGCTCCACAGCAATTTAACACTGTTTACAGCTGGTGCAAAGCACCTCCGTGCAGTCAGTAAGTACAAGCCACCTCATTAACTCAATTATCATTTCTTTACCTCAGTGCCAGCTGCTATTGGGAGCTGGTCAACATGGCCACCATCACCATATAATCATTGCTTCCCTGCGGAGGAGCTTTTCTGGCAGGCTTTTAGAAGGGCAAAGAGGCTGAGGCCCAGCAGCATGTCCTGTACCATCGGCTGCCAGAGGCACTGGGAATCATCCACTGCTGCTTCCCCCAAAACCAGCCCTGAGGGGGTGAATCCCTGCCTCTCACATGCTTGGTGTCTGTACTAGCAAACCACGCTGGCCAGCCCTGGGCATATCCAGCAAAGGCACTGTCTTCTCATCAACCCACAAGCTTTTACTCCCAGTTGCCAAGGGCAGTATTTGCAGGATGACACAATCCTTTCAAGCTGAGCTGCAGATAATGACACTTCCCAAGGCTGAGCAGTTTAAACAGTGGCGGGGAACAAGCTCCAACAACAGCAATGGATTTAAGCAATTTACTGACAACTTTTCAGCAGTTTTCACACTGTTAGGCTAGGACAAAGCCTTTACCGTTATTCACCTTTCTCTAGAGCCCCACAGGAAGCCATGTGCAATGGATAAGGTTACAGATATTGTAATTTCTGTTATTAAAATTCCCTAAGAGACTACACCAATGTATTTCAGAGTAAAGCAAGAGAACCCCCTGCACCTACGCTGACCGGAGGGATATGGCTCCCTTTTCAACACAGCATACTCTGCTTATGATTAGATACCAGCTTAATGAGGGCCTCTATCACACTGCTCAGGATAGGGACCATTTTGGGTTTTCCTCAAGACTAGGAAGTTATAAAGAGGTTTGCAAAATTTACAATTACAGCAAAGGTTTGTCACTGTTCTTCCCAAAGTGTTTATTTCACTTGTAACGCAAACAATGCCAACAGAAATGCCAACATTTCATGCTAGGAAAAGGCCACAACATACTGTACTTCTCTTCTGGTTCAGTGCATGCTGTATTTGCATCATAAGCGTTATTGAGGGTGCAGTTCTGGAAGGGCCTATCAGATACCTTAAGTGATATCACACACCAAGACAGTGAAGAGCTTAGAGGGCTCTGAATGTTTTTTAAGGGCTCATATTCAAGACAGTTTGCAGTGAAGGGTTTTCCTCAAAGCAAATCAAATCAAAGTCAATAGTGGGTATTTTCTGAAGACCCAAACCAACCTGATTGCTCAGATTCCAATGAACATAACTCACAGTTCAGGTTCCTGCAGTCATTATCACGGGGTAACTATAGCAAATGTACATAGCCACACTGGTTTCAAAAGATAGAAAGCTTTTTTCACAACAAACTGTCCTCCAAATTAATCTATTGATTTTATAGCTGTGGCTCAAGATCTGAAAAAGTGAAATGTATAGGTAAGTATTACGCAAAATATATCATCAGACTGATGAATCAGAATGTTGGTGAGTGGCTTCTAGAGGGGGCACATGGCTTGAGAGTGCCAGATACTTGCTGCTTCACCCAACATAACTCCTGTGTGACAAGCCAAGTCCCTAAGTTTCAAATCAGACATTTTGAGGCTCAGCACAACTACCCATCCTGACACCTACTGACCCTCTGTGGGATCCCAAGATACCTGACACAGACCTGTCACAGCTGGGACCAGGATAGCAAAGGGCAAACACCAAGGTCTTGAAAAAGTGTGCCATGTGTTGGGATGGCTTTCAGTGATAAAGCAATAAGCTGTGTTGGGGACAGGGTGGAATGAGCACTTCTTATATGTGTGCAATTAATCAGTCTCCTTAATTAAAGATTAAGGGAAACAATACCGTCAGGGCACTATAAATCTATGACAAATAAATGGGAAGTAACTGAAATCAATGAAAAAGTCTTATGAACATGCACAGTTATTAGAGAAATACAAGGATTTTAATTAAAGATGTTGGCTCCAAGCAAAAATGCTGGGTTACCCTGATTGATCTAAGCTGCTGGTTCAGCTCTTTCGGTCTCCCCCACCAGGCTCCTGCTTTCCTTTTGCTGCTCTAATTGGGTACTTACTGCATCGGCACCTTCTTCTCTCAGCAACATCAGCTGCACAAAGAGTATATAAATACAATTATGCTCAGGCCAAACTCCTGTACACATACACAGTCACGGAGGGTTTTACATTTGCTAAATATTTGTGTCTCAAGTTTGATTTAAAGGCTCTTTGCCTGTTTTGCATTCCCTATTTTAATTTGTATTTCTCTCTTTGGTTTCAGTTACATTCCTCTAGGACAAAGTGTATAATCTGTCTTTTTAATAAAATAACATATTCCATTTGTAAAAGTTTCAATTTCTTTTCATAGAAAAAGTTAAAAAAACAAAACCCAAACAAAAAAGTCCTAACAGACATCAACAGCAAAACCAGTAACAATGTAACTATAGATTTTCAAATTTGATTAGTAACTTCCCAAAGCATTTGTTCTTGTGAGGTTATTTATGTCTTACTTCGCGGGTGCCCAAGACTCTTCCAAAAATAGATTCTTTTTAAAGTACTTTTACAGTAGCCTTTGCTGACACTGAAACAAAGAACACCACCTGCCTTTTACATGTTCAATATGAATATTTACTAACATTTTAATCATAAAAGATGACTGGATTGTTAAGTGCAGAAAAAAGTGTGCTGAAATTACATCTTCTCTACCTCCTGATAGAACAGCCTACTTTACATTTCCTATTAATTGTCTTCTTAAATGGATAAATTCTCTTGTCACATTAAGAGAGACATTAGGACCGAGTCAGATGCAGGTGGTGTTTCAGACTGAGTCAGAAGTACAGAGAGACATTGCTGGAAGGCAACATAAGAAGGTAGGTAAATGATATTCATGCAAAAAAACAAAAGGATTCAGATTTTTTTCGCCCACGCAATTTGAAATGAAAGATACGGATTAAGATCTTTCATTTTAAATCCTTTCCCAGGAAAATAATTTAAATCTTATCTTGTGAGGGGGGCTCATTAGAATATTTTGCTTCAGTGATTTGATAAAAAAAATTACAATATTAAAATGCAGACATACCTCCAAGTTGTTTCTAGGAACAAAATAGTTTGACACTGGGATGTAGTACTGCTGAAGAGTTTTCCTACACTCTTGCAAGTCCTGCATCCCCATGGTGACTTGGTTAAGGTACACACTATGTTTGTGATACCATTCGTTCTATCTAAGAAGAGCGTTTGTAAACTTGAAAGCCAGGGATGTTTTTTAAAGTCAGAAATGAAGGCAGCAAAAGACTTCATAGCACCATTTGCATTTTTATGCGAGTCCCTCCTCATATTCTTACTCTCTGCTTCAAACAGTTTGCAGAAAGTGCAGTAAAGAAATGCCCACTGCCAGCCTAATACTCAGGCTTTTTCCTTCAATCCTGCTGTTAACCAAGGTGCAGCTATGTCAGGGAAGCAAAGAGGAAGTAGATGATATAAAATTAACTCCTGCCCCTGACAATCAGAGGCTGCAGAGTGTGCTTGAAGGTAAAAGGCCATAGAGTAGCTACTTCAATCAGAAATGTGTGATCTGTGTATCTCCCTGGAACTTAGATGCCATATATCTTTCCAGAGTTTATTATTTTAAATCCACAGTTGTGCCTTAGCCTGTCCCCACTATGTGGAGTTGAGAGGGCAGTCACTGTGAAGACAGAGAGATAGTTGTCACTCCTGGAGCAAACCTACCATGCAGCCCTGCTAAGCTTCTGACTTCACAACACTGCAGATAAGGCTTCTCTCTCTGGTATTACTACATTAATCCACAAAATCAATTCAGTCATCTGAGAGGAGTGCTTTGTAGAGGTTGAGACCATGGGAGCTGATCCTGCCACGCGGACACCTGCAGCCACATCGAGTCCAGCTGGACTTCCCAACTTTACACAAGGCTGGAGTCTCTGTTTGCTGGAGCCAAAGCCTGAGCCAGGATCATATCATCCTTGTATAACTGCCAAGGTTTTACAGTGCTCTTAGATAAGCTAACCACATAAGGCTTGAATAAGTGTGCTCACGTCTGGATGCATTACCAGGTTCTTACAGTTACTCGTTTTAACAGACAAACTGGCCTCTCATTAGGACAGAGAAGGAACCAGCATTTAATAATTCTAACCATGGTATAAAATAATTTGGTCAGCTAGGGTTTAAGTTCCTTTCCATTACTTACTTTAGCACCTAACCTTGACATAAGGAGGCTTTCTGAGCACTGACTTCTTTGGGGCTTTCATAAAGACTACCAGCAATGGAAGGAGAAGTACTAGCAGGCGTCCAGCTCTGTCACCTCTGCCCCTCGCTCTGCCACAGGAAGAAGGTCTGTCTGGATTTCCTGCTTGTACTCACTCGTACAACGCTCATGCCAAGCTCTCTGCCATTTCTAATTGCCTCTTATCTCCTGCTCCATGTAGTCAAAAAGAAAAAAAAAAAAAAAGAAAGAAAGAAAAGGCAGAGTTGCACTGTTCCTAATATTTCCACCAGAAAAGGCAGATGACATTGGGCTATCATCACTTGACAGAGTTACCTGGTGTGCTCGCTTCATAGCAGTTAATTTGCCACAGGCCCTTCTTCCTATCTACAACTCGGCCAAGGAAAAAAGCGCAAGCTGCATCAGTGCTTTCTAGGGCAGATATCAGCAACCATTTCATTTCGTAGGAAGAGTGACTCCAGTAACCTCAACCAATATCCACCCTAGGAAATATCAAAAAATGGAAATGTAATGGATAGCTCCACTCCTGCAAGGATGCGGGGCAAAGAAAGACTTGCAGGGAAAGACATCTCTATGTTTTTCTTCTCTTTTATATTTGCTAATATTGTGACTGCACTTCTAGCTCTTCTGTGCCTATTTGAAGGAGCTGAAAGCACGCAAGGAAGAAACTCTCTCAGTATAGTTATTTTTGATTCATTTTAACGCTCTCTAAATTCAAGAGGACAGACAGACGTTGTGAACAACCCTTCACTTACTCCTTCCTTGACAAAAATCCTATTATTCTCTTATTCAGTACAACTCAAGTGTATTCTGAAGTTGTTATAAAGAGAACAATTCTGCAAGATAAGTAATATTCCCAGGCTCCCACTGAAATTAACAGAGTATTCTGGCATTAGGAACTTTGCAGTGTCAGGATGTCATTAAGGATCTCCAAACCCACCTTGTAGTTTTTTCGATGCCTGCAGTATTCATTTCAGCGTATTGCAAAACAGCCATCAATATTCTCAGGAGCCATGCTCCATGTTACCACCAAGAAGTGAAAAGCAAATTCAGCTTAGCTTAAGCATTTTAAGAAAGCACAAGGGAGGAAAGAAAACCAAATTCATAGGGGCGGAAATAAAGCACATCATGTTGGTAAAAACATACGGAAAAATATGTCCAATACCAAACCCAGAATTTAGAGTGTCCTTTCTCAATTACAAAAAAGCCCATAGGATCCCTGGTACAGTCCTTTGTTTCTCAGGGTCTTGCATACTTACAGGTCTGGCAGTGATTCTCTGTGGGTCCCCAGCATCGGCCTGTGCAGGACTTGTGGCATCGACCACCTGCAGGACAGACAGAAAATGAGAGATTAGAAATGTGCCTTCCTTTCATTTCTTCAACATCCAGCAACTGCTGAAGAGGAGGGTCCATCTTGTCTTTGGAGGGGTTTTATGCTCTATCGAGGTTAAAACAGTGCCTGTAAAAAAAGCCCATATAAATACCTAGAATTGGTGTCATACATGTATGAAAGAGGGTATATTTAGATTACATATTAGGCAGAAGCTCTCCTGTGTGAGGGCACTGAGGCTCTGGGCACAGAGTGCCCAGAGAAGCTGCGGCTGCCCTATCCCTGGCAGTGTTCAAGGCCAGGTTGGAAGGGGTTTGGAAGAACCTGCTCTAGTGGAAGGTGTCCCTGCCCACGGCAGGGGGTTCGAACTGGATGGGCTTTAAGGTCCTTTCCAACCCAAACCAGTCTGTGATCCTATGAAATATGGCTACTTATCAAAGTGCTTTATACCCTAAATACCTCTCTGCTATGTATAACGACTGGCACATTTTAAGCAAAAAACAGGTGAACAAGTCAGGAGGACTGAGAAACAATTTCATCACCCAGGGCTATTACTATTGTTTCTATGGCCCATATAAGACCCAGTCATTCCTCCGCAGAAGAGATATCAGTGCTAGAGAGGATGTCTGTCTGTCTGTCTGTCTATCTCATGTGAAGTTTCATCTGAGCAATGGGGTGATACATTTAATGCCATTGACAAAAAGCCACCCCTCTCCCCTAAAAGCTTTTCATGTCCAGTATCACAATAAAGGTAATGTGTCCTGTGCAACCACTTAACCTCAGCAACAGCTAAGCTCACAGGACCTTTCCTATTCTGGCTGCTGGTTCTTTAGGTGCCTGAGCTTGTGCTTCTGAAGGAGCCTCACGTTCCTTCAGAACTTGGAGGTGATGCTCTACAATGTCCTTCCACATACTGACAGGCTTAGTCCCTTGAGAAAGGTATTATAGGTGCTTCCATTGTAAAACACAGAGAGAGGAGGAAAAGTTAGCAATGGTAACTTTTATAAACCACCTAGTAATTAGTGACTAAAACTTCAGCTGGACTGAAGAAAAGAGTTGAGTTCACAACTTCTGTTTCATGATTAAATGCTGACCAGTGTGCATGCAAACGGAAAGCCGGCAGAATGAGAGGCACATTCTCCTGTGGCAGCATCTTACACTGTTTGAGAAAACACTTGGACAGGAAAGACTTCCCATGGAAGTCCTGATTGTGAGTGAATGGAGACCTCATTTTGCAGGTCCCACCCAGACATAGTCAGAGCTCAGTTACACTCCTGCTGGTAGTGATCCTCCCTCCAGAGTGCCAGATGCTCCTGGAGCACACAGGGAGAGCCAGCCTTGCTGCACCCTGAGCCCCAGCCCCTAAAACCCAAGGGTGGCAGTGCCTGAGGCATAAGCAGCAAAGCCTTTTATACCCAGACACACCTGAAGGGATGAACCAAGTAGCCCAGCATAAGCCTTGTTATGTGATAAAGAACACAGTCCTTATCACTGCTCTCTGTGACCATAGGAACCTAACTTCATCTTTGACTAAACTTTAATTCATCACTGAATGCTGTTGAGATTCTATTAAGCAAATTTCCCATTTGAACCTGTTCCAGCAGCTTACCTTTCAGTCCTGTATTAACAGCAGCTGCTGTTAACACTGCTCCATTACACTAAATCAAATACTTCCCACATGCCCTGATGGGAGATAGCATTGGAAAAGTGCAAAATATCTCCCAGCTAAGGTTGGATCACCCCAAAAGAAACCACTGCTCCTCTGCTAGGAGTGTGCTTATAGCTGTGAGGTGTTCCACAGCTGAGCAAACCCATTGTGATAATCTTTCTGTCACAACTTTTCAAAGCCACCATTCTTCCCTCAGCACTTGTGCAGCATTCGTGGTGCTATTGATACTGTTGTATGGTAATTACCACACTGTATGCCAACTACCTTGTTAAAACTACCAGCTTCTCACTGCATTTGTGTTCATTTAAAGCAATTATACTTGGGAGTGTGGTTGCTGACATCACCACCACTTAATTTGCTGTCACATTCTGCCATCTGTTTGTTTAGATCACAAATGTACTATAACTACATAATGCAAACTCATTCTGGCTGACAGCGAGGGGACTCCATCTGGCATAATTAATGCAACTTTAATCAGTAATAACGATTATTATGATTATTAAGAGACTACTGGAACCTGCAGAGAAAGCAAATACATCCATATTGATTTAGAAGAATGGAAGTTTAAAGAGAAGGTGAGGTAAACAGCAAATTAAAGGAAGGATTTTAACTGAGGAGGCTTGATAAGATAAAGTTTGTTTGTTGATTTTGGCGCTCAGTCAACCAAACAAAAATGATCCCTAGGAAGTGGGTTTTATAAACTGGCTACCCTGACCAACAGAAGTGGGAAGGGGAAAGATGCATGTTCAGATAACCTTTCCACCACTTGCTTTGCTTGGTCCTCACATGAGCTGAAGTATCCCTGCTTGGGGTAGACTGGGAAGAACTGCATCCCATGGACAACAAAGCCTCCTCTTTCAAGACTCTATTGTATGCCCAATTCTTTCTTGTCAGTTAAATCTCATACCCATCTCACTTAAGGGGTCTGGAGTTTAGGGAGAAAGCCTGAAGTCTGGCAGCTAGATGCAGTATGAAGCACTGCACACATCGCTTGTAACCACCTATTCCTGAGGAAGAATAAGGCAGCAGTTTGGCTGCTTCTTCATAGAATCATAGAACAATTAGGGTTGGAAAGGACCTCAAGATCATCCAGTTCCAACCCCCTTGCCATGGGCAGAGACACCTCACACTAAACCATGTCACCCAAGGCTTCGTCCAACCTGGCCTTGAACACTGCCAGGGATGGAGCATTTACCACTTTGTTGGGCAACCTGTTCCAGTGCCTCACCACCCTAACAGGAAAGAATTTCCTCCTTATATCCAATCTAAACTTCCCCTATTTAAGTTTTAACCCATTACCCCTTGTCCTGTCACTACAGTCCCTAATGAAGAGTCCCTCCCCAGCATCCCTATAGGCCCCCTTCAGATACTGGAAGGCTGCTATGAGGTCTCCACGCAGCCTTCTCTTCTCCAGGCTGAACAGCCCCAACTTTCTCAGCCTGTCTTCATACGGGAGGTGCTCCAGTCCCCTGCTCCAGTCCCCTGATCATCCTCGTGGCCCTCCTCTGGATTTGTTCCAACAGTTCCATGTCCTTTTTATGTTGAGGACACCAGAACTGCACACAATACTCCAGGTGAGGTCTCACAAGAGCAGAGTAGAGGGGCAGGATCACCTCCTTCGACCTGCTGGTCACGCTCCTTTTGATGCAGCCCAGGATACGGTTGGCTTTCTGGGCTGCCAGCGCACACTGAAGCCAGCTCATGTTCATTTTCTCATAGACCAGCACCCCCAAGTCCTTTTCTGCAGGGCTGCTCTGAATCTCTTCTTTGCTCAGCCTGTAGCTGTGCCTCTTTCTGTCCCTGAATTCTACCCCCTTCCAAAACATACTGTACGCACTGGGCTATCCATTGCAATATATGCAGTGAGGTAACACAGAAGACTCTTCAAGCATCCCTCCAAGTGATCTCTAACCAAAGAATCCACCCATACTTCTGCAGAAGCCACACTGAAAATATAAATCATCTTTGCAACTCCCAGGTGCTGATCCTCCACATGCAGTCAAAAATGTACCCAACCACCTTGATTCCTCCTGGAAAGAAGAGAGATCCAGCATCTTCAAAACCCATTTTACAAGTTGGTTTTTCACTTGCCTGCCTGCTTCCTGGTACATGACTTTGTTTGACAGGGTCAGAAGATCATTTGCATTTAAATAGAGATATTTAACATTAAGGCAAGAAAAGGCTGCCAGTTCCCTTTTTTCTCATTGGGAACTCCAAGGGTTTTTTTCATTGATTTCACTTTTCTCAGCTGCACAGAAACAACAAGGTGCAGAGCCTGTAGGCAGCACACCTCTGAACTGCATTGCTACATGTCCTTTGGAAGGTCAAATATACTGAGAATTCAAACCAAGCCACAAACTCCCTGCACACAGTGTGTCGGCATTGGTTTGTTTGTTTAAAGAGAAAAATAACTTTCTTTGCTCTCAGGATGAACTGGTCCAGGTTCTGCCCTCACGTAACTCAGTATTTCACCTTGTTTCCCCACCGTAACAAGGACTGATTGCTATACATCAAAGATCAGCTCTGTAAATCTAACACAAAACCAGTCCCATGGAAGTCAACAGAAGTAGTCAGGAGCATTCATGCGAGGAGCAGATCTCATTATTAGATTCGCATGTCAGGTTTAAACGATAATAAATCTATTGGCCCTAAGACTGGTAAGTAATTCTACTGCTCACAGAGCTTTCTGTATGCATTTGAGTTTTCTCACTTTCACCCTTCTGATTCTCTCCCCCCATCCCACTGGGGGGCAGCGAAAGGCTGTGTGGGGCTCAGTCGCTGGCTGGGGTTAAACCATGACAACTCTCAGCCAGGGAAAGTCACCAGCAGAAAACGTTTGCTCTATAGCTTGGGAACGACCAAGGTTACTTCATCCTTGTGCTTTCCTGAGAATTGAAAAGGGCTTTCCTTTGGCTCCAGACTGACTTTATTATTTCAGGAACAGTCAAACCACAAAGGATTAAGTTACTGACAAGACAAGAAAAATGAAGTCCTCCTCTTAGCTCTCAGCTCAGTATAGTGCAGAGAAGAAACACTGCTTCTTCCCCAGCAGCTATGCCAGCTGCCTCAAGCAGACCTCCCTTGATAGGAGAAGAAAAGCAGAAATAAGACAAAAAATGGTCTCATTTTGCACAAAGCCTGCATTTACAGATGGTTTCTATCAGGTTAATAAATCATTAATAGAAGTTAGCATACCTGCAACACATTGATACTGAACTGTGAGTGAACAGACAAAATAAAGGAGCTCTGATGGTTGTAAGCCACGGTTATAAGCCACCTCTTTACTTACCTAACAGTCTAAACTTATTGATTAACTATCAAAAGACCTATATATAATTTATTAGCTTCTGTAAGCTACTTATAAACTCATGCTTCACCTAAATAATCCACTCTTGCAAGAATGCTAGAGATGTAACCTAGCTGTTTCTAGACATAACGAGCCCTAAGGACCAAGAAGTTTCAGCTATACTGTGGGGTAAGAGTCCCAGTCTTTTCTTTCCATTGCTCACATGGGACAGAAGGTTTAAATACACTTGTGTGTTATTTTTCTAGGCAGCTAAAACTCCATAGTTTTATGCATTAAGAGATAACAAAATCAAAACGTAATTCAAACACAGCAGCACAGCATTAACAAGAATTAAAGATACTATTGTGATGGATTGTTCTGCCTTTATCAGGCTGTAATGATTTCCATGTCCTTGTCTGACTATTCCTATTGTCACACATTCATTCATTCATTCACACTTCTTTGTTAAGCAAAAATAATTGTGAATCTTCTACCAGCCCTGTGCTAGCCTTCAGATCTCTGTTAGTGATTTGAAACTTAATTACCTAACAGAAACTCACACTTTTCAGGATTCCCTTTCTTTATGGCAGGAGAAACGTATGTCATAAGAGAAAGTAAAACTTCCTGTAGCAAAAGAAAGCATCTTATAGAGAAACCTAGTGCCCATTTTATCTTCCTCTCTGTAGAAGTGTTATAGGATACAGAAAGCTAAGGGTCAATTCCTCTACTGCTCTCCAACTATGTTGCTTTCACTGCTGTCAGATGAGTTCACCTTGGGATGTATCACCAAATAGTTTTCCAACATGGAATTAGTCCCATAAAATTCAGGCTTTTCTTTAACAAGCTGTAACTGCACTGATATTGTTACTTTTATTGTGGTAAATGGCAGCACTTCAGCTGACCTTTCTGTCTCATATCTGTATTGCTGCTCTACTCTGCAAGTCTCCATGCCCAATAGAAGTGCCCTGCACAAATATTAACAGGATCCCTTTACATTAAAAACTCGCATCGTGTTCTTCAGTGATGAATACTTACGCTATGGCACAGCACAGCACCTTTTGTGCATGCTAGTACCATCCATAAGTCCACGTTTTCTAGCACCCACCCTCTCCAGGTGTGTGCATTAGGAGTATGGGGACCACTGGGGCTCAGGAACAGTGAAAGCAAACTCCCCCTAACAATTGTGTCAATAGGGACTTCCAACTTTGCACTTCAACGCCTCGATCTTCCCCTGATCTTCCTCAGCAGATGAAACACACACACACAACTGGAGAGGGACTCAGGCACAGGCAGCTGAAAAGAAACTGGCATGGGAAATAGGTCTGAGAAATGAAAACAATCCAAGAGATATGCCCTGAAAGACAGGCGTGGAAAGAGATATGGGTGCAGTGTGAGGGAGAGGGAACAGAGATAAAACTGAACCAGCACCGCAGAAAACAAAAACTGAATACCAAAGGGAGACGCATTTTCTTGAGTAATGTGGGATGGAGACAACCCCCACGTGTGCGCAGGGACCAGAGATCTGTTAAAAACTGTGAAATTACAGTGTATTACCAGATATGCTGGTGGCAGACAGTTCTGATTTGAAGAGAGATTGGCCACCAGAGGTAAAGGAATAAATGGGAAGTCAAGAAGAGCGTGTCAGCAGCACCGAATGAGCTCAGGCCGCTGGATTCATATCTACCACTGACAGCTCTGAGCTGATAGGAGGCTCACTGTAACGTTACTTCAGCTGCTACAGAAAAATGTCTTCAGGCCACAGTAATGACTACAGAAAGGGACCTGAGGGGTGTAATGAAGACGCTGGTTATTTTTCTTTGCCTGGAACAGACAGTAAGGCTCTATGACTCGATGCATTAATTGGGGGTTTAGTCATCCACACAATATAAAAACCTTCACATATGACATAGTCTAAAACTTTACACTGATTAAGCAATTAAGAGCTATTAATTATCACTGCTTATAGCTGTTAGTACAGAGCAATGTAAATGAATTCCCCCCACTGCGATGGTGAATTAGTTCCAATCAGCATCAAATGCCTTGCTGAACATACACACAGGGATCCTGAGCAAATGGGGGGATACAGCCGGAAGGCTAAAAGGATAGGACAAGTCATACCTGCTGCTTGGCAGGCTCACTGCAAACAAGAAGCCCTCAGGAATCTTTCTCGTAATCATTACTGTTAAAAGAAATTCATTCCCCTCCAGTAAGCCATACATAACTGCCCATCCTCACACACCTCTGCTCCGGAACAGCAGAGCTGCTCAGTCCCTGTTTAACAGGGCTCCAAGTGGAACACCCTGTCCCTCGCTCTGACTGGGTGGCTCTTGGACGAGAAGCTGGATGACCCCCGGTGTCACATCCAGTCCATAAGTTTCAGGCAGTCCTGCAAGGGAATAGGGAGCTGGACCCAATGATCCTTATGGGTCCCTTCCAACTTGAGATATTCAATGATTCTGCAGGGACCATCCTCAAAGCACACAGATCACAACCCCAGACCCTGTCAAAATACAGGGGTAGCTCTTATTTTCCCTTTCCTCTGGGCAGAAGAAGAGGGAGATGTTAACACTCCACTAGAATGTAGGGTTATGCATCCTGCTTTCTCCTTTGCTTACTGTGATGGAGACTCTTGCCTCCCAGGACAGCAACCCAAGAGATGGTCTACAGGCTGTTTTCTGGAAGGGACCTCACCGGCCCTGAAGGAAGAGTGCTGGATATAGCATGCATCCATTCTTAGTTACTTGCCTTACAGCTCAGTCTTTATACGTTTCACAGCAGAAGGGGTACATCTAAGTATCAGTCCATGCACCTAAGACTATTTCTCTATCTTACCTGATGATTGTTTAATACTCAGAATTTCAATAAGAGTAGAAAGGACCCCAGGTCAGACCAACATGGGGCAGTTTCCACTGGGATGTGGGAGACCCAAGGGACAGATCTGAATGCCTTCAGCAGGCAAGGTGGGAAGCGGAACCCCACTCCCTCACATCCTGGGCAACTCCTAAGTTGCTAATGTATTTTATAAAAGCAGAAAAAAGTCCTTTTTATTGAGGAAATTTGAGTGTGAGCAAAAGACACATCTGTGAGGGGAAGGCAGCAGGCAAGTAGGCACTGCAGATTCCCAGCAGAGACCATAAAAAGCCAACATCTTCTTTGCCTTTATATTCACTGCAGCATTCCCCCCTGGTTTGCTTCTGGCAGGTACTATTTAATGGGCTCCCTCCTCTGCATGGGGGTGTCCAGAAGTGCATGAATTTCACATCTAAGCAGCAGCCACTGTGATACCTAACATTGGAACACCCCTCCTTGCCCTAACGCCCCCCAAGCTCTTTTTATTCTGGCTCATAGCAGTAGGTGTTTCTGTTTGTGCTGTGACAACACACGAAGTTAAAACCCACCAACAAGCCGAGCAGCAGCGACTCCTAACAAACACAGCAATCAGATGTGCACCCACACCAGTGCCTGCAAGAAATCTAAAGCCAAGTATCAAGGATAGCAGCGCATTTACCTGCGTAACCTTGGCTGAGAACCAAAGGATGCTGATATAAGGTTTCTTTTTTGGATACAGTGTGTAACACTGAGAGAGAAATCTCTGCACTGTTTAGCTGAAGAAACTCAATGACATGATGAAAAGTAAGCACCAACACTAAGGGTATTCTTGTGCTTGTTTAATACCAACTCCTCCACTCCTCAAACAGATCAAGTCAGTCAATACCACAGAAGTCAAAATAATGTCCTGTAGTAATTTCAAGTGAGTTTTACTTTTTTTTTGATGCCATGTACTACTATTCCTAGAGCCTGCCCGGGTGCTGTTAGGTGCGCTCATGTTTTAACCAGCTTTTGACTCAATTAAATGGAAAAGCTAGAAAGGAACTCCCCATCCCCATGAGATCTGGAGTTCAGTTTTAGACAAACTTTGGACAAGTATCATAATACGCTTATTGAAACGCAATTGCTTATTCAAAATGTATCTCATGGCTATTTGCAACAAAACTGATTATTACAGAACAATACTTGGACAACAGAAGCCCTTTCTCTGTTGGAAAACAATGCTTGGGCATATACTCTGATATTTAGATTCAGCGATTGCTACACACAAATATTCAATGAAAATAATCACACAAACAAATTTCAGGCTGCAATTTCCTGGCTAATCTTCAGCTATCAGAGATCTGCACAGAGGTGATGCTGTGGACATCATGCAGGCTTAATACGATGAGTTTGGTATGAAGTTTGCCTTTTTCATACATAGCAATTTGTATAAAACCACTTGAAAAGCCTGCATTAAGTATCTTGCTCTGTAAAGATTTCCAACATTTCCCCTGTGTCAGAACACTTCACTGATGATGGCTTTTATGAGTTTTCGAAAGTAAATTACAAGCTCCTACAAGAGGTCTGGAAAGAAGGCTTTGAGATGTGAAAGCTCCTTTGAATACTAGCCTGAGGAGATCCTACACACAGGGACAGAAAGTTTGAGGGACTGCAGAAGCATAAAATACATTCTTTTTTGCTTTGCTACTTCCTTGTCCGTTGCTTAGGAGACAGAAACTTCCCTTCTAGTCACCCAGCTTCATTTGATACCACAGCACTGTCCTCTTCCCTGCAGGAGGTGTGAAGAGATCAGAGAAAAGCCCCTGAAACAGCCCTGGGTTTAGCAGAGCAGTGGCAAGAGCTCTTTAGCCAGGCTGTCCACAAAAGCAGGACAGGAATTTCAGTGACAGTTCTGAGAATGCCTGCCAAAACAGGCAAGTATAACAAAATCCTGACACGAATGCAGGTGTGACAGCAATAAAGCTAAAAGGGGAGGGCTTATGTTTTACAAGCAGCAGAACAGTCTCCTGGGAGAAGCCCATTGCGGTGCCAGCTGCTGCGTCCCAACACTGCACCCACCCATTGCCACCTCCCCTCGTGCTCTGCACAGCAGCACCAACCAAGCCCACTTTGAGCTGGTGGCTGGGCTGTGCATCATTGCAGATCTAACAATATATAACTTCAAAAGGGTGGCTGGGAGGCCCACAGCAGCTTCAAGCACCGGTAGATGCAATTAAGTGGGTGATTTGATAGTCTTTGTTTTCCTCCCCTTTCCCTAAGCAGCTATTCAAAGGCAGATAGCTGGAGCTTGCAGTGGAAGACCAATTCCACTCAGCCACTCAGTACAGATCTGCCAGCTACCATTCAGTGAGACTGTTTTAAATATGTGGAGTATTTGGGGTTTATTTCCCACTTTGAAGAAACACTGGTGCCTGTAACAAAGCAAGCTGCTTGTAATAGACAGGGACTCATTCACTTCAACTGGAAGTCTCTCCCTTGTGCAATATCCTGCTTAAATGCCAACCTGCTTGTAAATAGGTGGTATACAGTAATGCTTTATACACACACACGTTGCCACTAAGAGATAAGTATTTACCAACAGTTACCACACACGTGGAGCACTATAATTCTGCAGCCACAGAACGAGCACCACTTTGTGATATTATACAGCAGCACAGTAATCTGTGCTACTTGGTGGGTGACTTTGACCCTGAAATAGCTTTAAGAAGGAAGGAAGCTCCTCAGTAAAACAGGTCAGCACTTTGGCAGGGAGTTTATCTTTTGAAATCGGTATTTTCCACTGCAAAGAGATGCCCATGTCGAAGGTTCTTCAGAAGCTGCTAATGGTGCCTTTCGCAGGGCCCTCTTTTCTGTGTCCATGACTACTCAAGATCCCTGGCTTTGTAGCAGTTACCTTGCTAGACCCCTGGATCTGGCAGCCCAAGGACTTCTGTTCCTCGCAGCATTCTTTATTCATATTAGCTAGGTACACCTGTGTTTGTTACTTACTTTTTATTCAGTGAACTCAACTGTTAGGGGCTTTGTATTTCCATTACATGCCTTTCAGATCTGTTCCAAGGGCATTCAACAATTGAGAAATCCCTTCTGAAAACACTGGCTGAAGGTATTTATTAGGAAGCTAAACTGATTACCTTCGTTTAAAATGCACTGTTCTGGGTTGAGGAAAAACATTACAGGCAACTTCAAGTCGTTCAGCTTGCATTACTAATGCAAACCAAGTTCATTATGTCACTGGATTTCCTGTATTCCTCCATCTTCAGTTACATATGCTTGGCAAAACTATTCTTTAAAATCAATTTCTTCTGTTATTATATTTGTCTTTTCATTCCAGGTAAATAAATAGATTCTCTTCTGACTAGGGATTCCTTAACGGTAGAAAGAGCCATCTCCACATATGCTGAAGGTGGCTGTGGGACTTTCTGGCTGTCTGTATTATGCTCTGATATAACTTATCTTTCCAACTGAGATATCCATAAAACTGTAACTGCCGCTAAGACGAATGCTGCAAACCCTTGAAGTGTGTTCCACATGGAAGCAGCTTTCACAAAGCCAGTTAGCTATTTGTGGCTTTTTATCAGCTTCTCATCCTAGCTTTGCCATGGTGAAACTGGTGGCAGGGAACGCATTCTGTACCGAGACCACCTGCCTGTAGAGGCTCCGCTCACCAGTCTCCAAACATACATTTAAAACGTTAATTGAACTTTAAGTAATAACCTCAATGAAAGGTTATAATTTAACAAACTCTGCAATAATAAATGTCTTCAGGGTATGCTTTCTGGAATACCATTTTCTCCGTAAGTAGTTTCCAATTGAGATGTACACCTGCAATGATACACTAGCTATTCTGAAAGCTGGCTTTAAGCATGAACTAATCACTGCCTTCTTTTCTTTTCACCAGCATACATAAATATACTGCTGTTACTCTGGCCTTCTGTTGAGCTAAATCCTGGTGTTCTGAAAAGGCACAAGGTATCTTGCAGGAGTAAGTGGACAAAATGTGGTTGTCTCACCTGTGTCTTGGTAAGGGCTGGGGGTTGATTTACACATATTCACTATTTACACAGAACTGTCTCCTCTTACAGGAGCATCCACTCATCCAAACGAAAGCTTTCCTTGTACTTGTATTTCCCCTGTGTTCAGCTCTCCTGAATCTTCACTACCTGATGGCATGTTTCTACCGAAGGGAAAGGATTCCATCCTCCCTCCACTCTGACCTAAGACTCCCCATTGCTTCAGTGTGGCTTCCCAGTGGTAGCAGGACTGTTTTGGACAGGACAGCTGGGAGCACTGATGTACACATGGGTAGAATTTTATACAATTTAGCTACAGTACAACTGAAAACTGGTGGAAGGTTGAGACTTTTGGGAGAGATTGCAAGGATCTGAGGAACCTCTATTGTTCAGAACTGTCACATAATCACTTCAGAATTAATACCCACTGGTCTGACCCAAGTATAAATTTCAGATACGTCGCTATGTATAAAAATGATCCTTTTCTAATATTGTGACTCCTGGCCCAAAAAATGAGTTCCTGTGCCCTGTGAAGAATTACAAGGTCACCACCGAACATTAAATTAACAGGCTGGCTACCATCAGACTCCATTCTGTAGCTGCAACAAATGGCCCTGCACAAATTCACCTACAGCAGCTCCAAACACAGCCTGTTAACACCCAGTGGAGAACAAAGGTTATCATTTACACAAAACCCCATGCAAATACCAACTTATGCTTTTTGTGAAACACACTACAAGAATAGACTCAGAGAGTCATAGAATAGTCAGGGTTAGAAAGGACCTTAAGATCATCTAGTTCCAACCTCCCTGTCATGAGCAGGGACACCTCATCCTAGACCATGCTGAATATTCTCTGTAGGCTGAAAGGGATGTACATGTATCCATGTAGTGGATTTTGTCCTATACCAATTTAAAACATGTAAGGAACTTTTCGCCTTAAACTAGTCTGACATAAAGAGGCATTGCTACTAAACTAACTTTCTACCAAATTGTGCCCATTTCTGTAACATTTTAAAGAAGTACCTTGCTAGAAACTGTATTATTCTTTATGCCAGTGTGTGGAAAACTTGTGGTAGAACAGCCCAGCAAGCTCTCAGCTATGTGAGCTGATGGAGTAGCAGGTTAACCTAAATAAAGCAACTCTCAAAGATAGTGTAAATGAGAACATGAAGGGAAAAAATTGATTCACATCAACCAAATACATACTATGCACAGATAAACATGCCAGACTGAGCTAGAGTGCTTCCAAACACACCTGCACCCAGGAAAGGTCAATCACAGCCTGGACCGTCTGCACCAGGAAAACCCAGAGCTGACTTCCTAAGCAACTGTGCAGCTGGCTAGTCCATGTTCTATTCTTTAAATTACAAAGCAATGAGCTGGCTAAATGGTAAACTTCTAATTAGATTTGTCTCTATGTTTCAATATTAATAAAACACATGAAAAATGCATTAAGAGCCAGCTAATTGGGGGCTCTCTAAAAGTAGCTGTAAATGAGCAATTACAAAGAAATTGGGGTGTGGTTCCCCAGGGATCATCACAGGACTGATGCTTTTTAGTATTCCAGGCAAGGGTTTAGGAATTATTAAATAATCCCAAGCAACAAGAGATACAGATGACAGGAAGGCTGTAATCCCAGCAAATTACAGTGCTAGAGGGTGAGCCAGGCTGGTGCGTAAACTGCAGTCACTCACACCAAATGTTCTTTATACAGACAAACAGAAGCTTGCATGTTTTGGTATGAATCATATAGACTACGTATGCTGGAAAACAGGGAGTCTCTAAAACACACAGATGTCAGAACTGCCTGGAAACCATCTTCCTCATGCGGAGCTGAATCACAAAGGATACAATTTTTACTTCTACAGGCTATTGGTTAACTCAGCAGCAAACAACTATATGTATTTTGGTTTCCGTCTCCTAACAGCACATTGGAAAACACAGATAAACAACTAAAATTATTCTGGGGCTGGAAAGAAATTCCTCACTTTGGCACTCTATCTGTTTAGCTTCTGACAGTAACATCAGGAGAGCTGACTTTATGGGAAGTGCTATTTCAGCATGGAGAAGATGCTGGCTACAAGGGACCTCTTTAAGCTACCTGGAGAAGGTGCAAGAAGCAACATCATCTGCATTTAAATGTGCTCAAATTAGAAACAAGGCAGCTAGCATTATGTGTTTTAATGCTAGGAAACTAACCAGCCTCTTGAGGGATGGCTGCACATCTGCAAAGCTTCACACCAGTGTCAGGAGAGCAATCAGAGGACCAGAACCCCGTGCTCACCCATCCAGTGGCTGCAGGAGCTCCAGCCACACCAGGGCTGTGGCTGTTCCTGAAACTCAAAGCCAGGTTGGAAGATAGGCTGTGGTTAGGAAAATTGCTGAGCTCAATGTCAGGCAAGAGAATGATGCTTCAGAGCCTCTGCAGACAGGAAGGCAGAGCTAATGATGTTTCGAGGCTTCTTTTGCCCTTGAAAAAATCTATGAATCAATAGGTAAAAAAGAATGAAGACATCTTGAAGCAGTGTTTCCCTTGAATACACCATGGGATTTACTGAATCCCAGGCACACAGCTGAAGACCAAGTCTTTTCTTCCTATGCATCATGTAACAATGTAGAAGTACTTCTGCACAGCTCAGAACTTGGGTGTTTTTACATTACTGGGTGCAATCTGATACAAAGCAATGGCAGAGGAGTATTGTGTTATGAATAGCAGGTAACTGAAGTTGTTCTGCTTGAAAAGATGCCTTGCCAAAAATTCCAGCTTTTTTCACAGCTGACAGGGGCTCAGTTGAAAAGCCAGATCAAGGCAAGGGAGATGTACCCACAGATCCCACTGCACTTCAGAGTCTGAGCAGAAATTTCAGTTCAGTGGAATACTTTAAAATGGGCTTAATTTCCACAGACTTTTGTTTTCTCAACTCTGGGCACAAAGAATCATAGAATAGTTAGGGTTGGAAAGGACCTTAAGATCATCCAGTTCCAACCCCCCTGCCATGGGCAGGGGACACCTCACACAAAACCATCTCACCCAAGACTCCATGCAACCTGGCCTTGAACACTGACAGGGATGGAGCATTCACAGCTTCCTTGGGCAACACATTCCAGTGCCTCAGCACCCTCATAGGGAAGAACTTCTGCCTAAGATCTAACTTGAACTTCCCCTCTTTCTGTTTGAACCCATTACCCCTTGTCCTATCATTATGGTCCCCTAAGAAGAGTCCCTCCCCAGCTTCCTTGCAGGACCCCTTCAAGCAGTCCTGCACTAAAGACACAGATCCAAGAAGCTGGGTTTTCACGGGTCTTTCCCTAAAGCTGGCCAGAGAGGAGCTGTCTAACAAGTCAGAGGCATTTTAGGCAAGTAGTCTAATCCTTTTTTCCTGCTTTGTTTCTTGCACCATCACTGGAACTGGTGTCTACCTCTGAACAGGAGAGCTCTAGTTCTTCAGTTATTAAGGGAGCAAATCCAACAAGTGGATGTGGTACCAGGGGAATACGCTGTTGCAAAGCATGGCTTTAGCATGCTTGGCCAATGTTGTAAGTCATGGCTTATTTTTGGAAGGAGAGAAACCACATTTTCAGCATTGCAGAATCAAATTCAGTAACATATACCTAAAGGGAAAATCATGTTAAGCATTTTTGAGACTCCCACTGAAGGTGCCCAGCTTAAAAAGCCCAGGCTGATAGTGTTGATTTCAAGCAAATAGAAGAGAAGGCTGCTTTCAAATTACAATTAATATTAAAAGCTTCAGCTACAAGATACCAGTATGGGAAGGCTCTGCAAACAGTAGATACTAGTAGTATTGCAGCCAGGCACAGAGGTATCTGCCCTTGGAGAGCTGAGGTACGCGTGGTCCCTGCTACAGCGTTTGTTGATCACATTTCAGCAGCACACGCTGAGTTCGGCACCGGCAGCGACTGGCTGTATTCATCTGAACATGAGACCATGTAATTCAAAGGCCTCTCACACAAGCTTTTCTGCATGCATTTGATCACAGCTTGAAGCAACGGGTAGAATCCGTTTCATGCTAAAGAAAAAGGGAGAAGCAGCATTTAGGATTCCTAGGTCTGCAGTATTTCTGTCATAGTGGTTAAGATGCCATGGCCTTTTCAACTGGCTTCTTAACACTGACAATAGAAGCCTGTGAAGAAGGGAATCAGAAAAGCTTTATTCCCAGAGTTCACCGGCCATGTTACTCTCCTGTCTAGCACTGATGTAAACGAAGGGGATCGTCAGAGTTGGCAGATACAAGGTATGAAACAAGCACAGAGGCAGGGGACTGATTTTATTTCAAAGCATCTTTGTCTCACACCTCCCCCCCCTCCTCCCCCCCCCCCCCCCTTTTGTCTTCTTCCTCTGCTGATTGCTTTGGAGCAGCAGGGAGGGTGGCAAAGTGAAATTATCCCTGAAGTGGGACCATTATCAGTTCTTCTGTCTGGCTGGGGAAGGGAGCAGCAGCATTGGCTCCCTCGTGGGGGAAGACAAGCAAGGAACGGGGCTGAGCCCCGAGCACAGGCCGATGCACAAGTGCTCCCAGTGCATTTATATCAACTTGCTGGAGTCCACTCTGGCATCATCAAAAACCTGGCGAGAGTTGGGCTACTCTGAGGGTGAGTCCTTGTACTTTCTGACAGGTTAACACCTTGGGGGAGATTTATGTCTGCTACTGATGGTTGGAAACAATGCTAGTGATGCCAAAACCAAACTGTTGTTTAGGCTTTAGGACCTGATGTAGTGATGAAGTATCTGATTCTGATACAGCAGTTTGCAGTCTTTTGTCTCCGAAGTATTCTCTGACAGGGAGCGCTACTGAGGTGGTCACAGTGAAACAGCGTCAACAGCAGGGCATAAGCCACCTTCCAGTCCCACCAGCCATGGCTACCCATGGCACACAGGCCAATGGATCTACCCAGGTCTTACATGATCACACATTTAGACAGACTTCCTCAAATTACTACTACTGTGGACTTTGTCAAGCTTGACAGGGAAGATTTGGTTGGTCTACATTCCCAGACTGATGCAGCCTCTCTGACAGACCTTCTCCCTCTCCTGGAAAGGTTTTTAGATGAGCAGTAAACCCCACTCATTCTTTCAGACATGGGAAGTCCCAGAAGGCTTTCCTTGACACCCCTAGCACTTAGAATACTCTTAGTAATGCCAAGCAAAGCGTACCTATTTGGTTCCAATGAACTCAGCCAAGATTTGCATTTGACAGGAGGCACCTGAGACTTTAGGCAATTAAACAGTCATGTAAAATAGCCAATAAATATATATACATGCTGGCCCAAAGGAGCACGAGTCACAGTCTATGCAGAAAAAAGACCAATGCACAGAGCATAATGTGCAGCAGTGGAAAAACAGGAAGGCTGGGCCCAGCAAGCACCCACATTGACTAGCAGATTCTGAAAAGTGACATGTGAGCCAAATTTGAGAAGCATATACCTTATTTAATGGTACTTTATAACCCAATTTAATGATACTTTATGCAGGTTTCCATTCTAGGGTTGTAATTCGATGTTCATTTCTCCAAGTCCTTTCTGCACCAGTACAAATAACTTGTCTTAATTCTTTTGTGAACTACCAGTGTAGTACATTCCCTTTTCTCCTGCCTCTTGACAGGTAGTAATAAAGTTCTACATTTGAGTGATTTCATTGGAAGGCTTTATATATATATATGTATATACACAGAGAGACCTATGAGTGTGTATAACAGTGCATGTGCACACATATGGACAGCTGTTTTATTTTAGGCTATTTTAAATGGTGATTTCTGTACCTGAATTCTTTGTTTCCCAAAGCCTTAACACCTCTGTTAAACCACTTTAGCCATTTGCTGGCTTTCTGTGTAATGGGGTTGATATCTTCTCCTGCGCAAATTGTGAAGACAGAAATGGTTCGGATTAGCTAATTCAATCAAATTTCACACAAGTCATACATAGCATTGAGATGGAATCCAGTTTCTTGGACAAGGAGACTTCTGTTTATTAAATTAAATATGGCCCAACTGTGTCTGCTCTATCCCAGGTAAGGAAAAATCAAGTAAAATCCGGGTGGCTATCTCAGTGAAGCTGCACTGGGATGTAGCTCTCAGTCATCATTGAAAAGAAGGTGTTATCAGCTTTAGCAAGCACAATTTGTTCCTTCCATATGGTTCAAAACAACTCAAAAAAGGATGAAAAAATGGTTTAAGAAAACTGGACTTAGGTACATACATTCTTTCATCTTGCTGTGGGAGCTAATATTTGCCTTTATTACTTTCTGGGTGTGATTCCAAAAGTACTTGGCACTGATCCTGTTCCGATTCCTCTGGAGTCACCAGTAAAACCGTTGTCAGTTCAAAAAGATGGTATTGATGTTGGTTGTTTTTATAAAAGAGCTTATTACCTTGGTGTTGCAGAAGCATTTGTCTTGAAGAACTGGCAAAGGGTAAAAGAAAACCCAATAACAGAAAAAAACAGATGAACAACCAAGTCTTTTTCTTGTTGAAGTAATGTAATGACCCATAAAAGCATACAGGCATTCCCCAACCTTCAAAGGTTTTATCAGTTCTGCTTAGAACTGATCATCACCAGCGATGAGGGGTTTTTATATGTAAATAGGATAGCTGGCTGCATTACAACTGTGTCAGGTTTCCAGCCAGAAGGCAGAAGAGATGAGACTCAGCTCCAGAACTGAGAGATGGGGGAGCAGTGGAGTTCAGCGGGCTCCTGGAGGAAGCTGTATCTCAAGTAGCTGTGCTCTGATTTAAGGAGAGCAGGTGAAATATACAAAAGCAAGTCAGCCTTATATAAAACCTATTATTCCACAAAGCACTTGGTTAAAAACAAGTGCTGCTCACCAAGTGGTCTTTCCCCAGAGGCTAATCTCTATTTATTTATTTTTCTGAATTCCTAGCATACAACTGAAGAACTGAAGTTGTTTCTTGGTTGTTCTGGAAGCTAAAGAGGCAATTGGTGATTTATACATCCTCGAGGGACACCTTATGATACGGCAAGCAATCCAGAATATCCCTATATCCAGGATGCTCAGAACATGTCTGTTGTGGTGTCACTTCTGACATCAGATATAAACTTCTTCCCTGCCTATAGGTGAATTTCAAGGCTGATACATCCCAAGGGTATTGTTTAATAACATGGTATTCATTCTGAATGCTCTTTACTCTATTATGGAATATTTTACCTAAACACTTTGCATCACAGTCACCACCATTCAGCACAATTCATTATTGCTGCAAAAATCATCAAAATACAACTAAAGGTGAGTAACTCTAGGGAAGGTAAATAGAGAAATGCATCAAACAAATCCATCAAAGTACTCCAAGTTTGAAATTGAGAGCATTAAAATGAGAGGACATATTAAAACCAGAGAAATATTTGCTATATTAAGAAGAGCATCCCATACCCTGCAAATTCTATCTTCGTAGATACACACAAGACAGCAGGATATCTACTTCTTTGAGGTTCATTTGTCATCTAAAAACAGAATATCCATGAGCTGATACCATAATTACTTCATCAGCTAATTATGATGCCATAGACAGACCATTATGACTCAAGAACCAGCCTGAGCAGCAGGAACAAATGCAAAGTAAATACTAACGTCTGTGCTTCCACAGCAGCACAGTGGCTTTAGCAATAAATAGAAGAAAGAATACGCAAAAGAGAGAAAACAAATGAGAGACAGTTCAGATGTTCACAAATACTCTCTGCAGACAAAGTGTTTTTATGATTAGACCAAGTGTTCCTATAGGCAGCATAGAAACTTTGAAGAATGCAGGGAAAATTTACAAATACAACTCTCCTTAGCAGCGGATGAGGGAAAATTTTACATAAATCATAGAATATGTACCCATATTTATACCATTTCATGCTGAGCAGATGCAATGCTAAGAATAAAACTGGTACTTACATCCTGAGCTGCCATTCGTTGGCACCAAAGTGAAGTTGGAGGCCCAGGGGTTACGCACGATATCCTGCCAATGAATGGTGTCTGCAAAGCAAAGGAATTTGTTCTGGCCAACATACACCCCTCCATTGAGTATTTCTGCATAAAAGAAGAAGAGAACATACTTGTAAGACTCTTGGAATCAAGTGTGGAACAGTACCGTTATCTGTGGGTAAAACAACCTTCAAGACTGAACTGACTTCAAAACCATGATCAACCAACCTCACTATGCTGTTATTTCATTAATATGTGTGATGACTTAAAGCATACAATAAACTAACACGCTCTGCTGGGGTAGGAATTTTCTGAGCCCACAGCACATTGAGAAGGTTCCAGTCACCATGCTGTCTGAAAGAGCAGGTTTCCTGATCTGATTGTGTTGCTATCATGCCATCATCCAAAACACTCAAATACTCAGTATCTATGAACAAACTCGAGAACTACCACTGACATGGCTTGCTGGAAGCTTTGTGTTGAAGGGAGATGCTTTCTGAGCATATGAAAGTTTGTTGGTTTTTGTTGTAATTTTCATGTTTACATCGGTTTGTTTAAACAAAAATGGCTTGTTGCCCTGCCTCTAAAGACTTGATTTATCAAATCTCAAGATGAAAATATCTTACAGTGTTGGCTGGAGCCCAGGGTTTCCTTTGGAGCAATAACTTGAGGGTTTTTACCCTCTAAACATTTGTTCAAATTCACAGTTTCTCTACTTAACCTGGCTTTCATATTTCCCAAGCAGAGACAATCCATGTGACTTCCATTACAGTTAACAAGACCAATGCAGCTAAAACCTCCTGCACCGCTTAGTGTCAGAGATTCAAGCCTCAGCAAAGAGATGTTGAAGGTTAGTTACTAATGGCACCTTAGAATGACATTAAGTGCTGCTATAAAGCCAGGAGTGTCACACTTCTCGCAGACACATTAAGAGTAAATCATGACCATGATGGCAATGATTAAGGTCATCTGATAGTCCTCATCTGCAAGAAAACCTTTAAAAGCTGTAGTGGGGATGCTAATATTGACGAACAACAAGGAAGGAATTAATACATCTTCTTCTTTTAAATTTCAGGGTTTACAAGCCACAGCATGAAGAGGGGATAGCCCCCAAGAAAAAAAGATATTAGAGATGATCTGTAAATACATCTTTCCACCATATTAATCAGTTCAGAGTATTATTATTTCTTAGAAACCTCTGGTTTAAAAGCTTGGCTTTTCATTGTAAAGGAGCTTAAAAATGAAAACAATAATAATAATAATAATCTTATACAGAAATGAGTCCAGCTTAGAGCTATAGCAATGATCTGTCTGTATGATATTCTTATGATCCCTGAAAAAAAACCCATGAAGCATCTGTTAGCAATTCTGCTCTGGGGAAAAAGTAGGACTTGAAAACATGACTAGTAATGACTTCACAGCAGCTTTCCAGTATCTGAAGGGGGCTACAGGGATGCTGGAGAGGGACTTTTCATCAGAGACTGTAGCAATAGGACAAGGGGTGATGGGTTCAAACTGAAACAGGGGAAGTTCAGGTTAGATCTAAAGAAGAATCTCTTCCCTGTGAGGGTGCTGAGGTGCTGGCACAGGGTGCCCAGAGAAGTGGTAAATGCTCCATCCCTGGCAGTGTTCACGACCAGGCTGGACAGAGCCTTGGGTGACACGGTCTAGTGTGAGGCATCCCTGCAGGGGGTTGGAACTAGATGATCTTAAGGTCCTTTCCAACCCTATTCTATGATTCTACAATTCTCTGTGTTGTCCCCTCTTATACAGAATTACCTAATCCATTACAGCCCAGATTTTGATTTCAAATAACATCCAACAAGCCATGAAAAACTGTAAAATCTACATTCATGGCTTCTTAAACATTTGCACACGATTCCAAACAGTGTCACTATTACATGGTACATCTGAACACCTGCCACTGGCATCACTTCTGGCTTTTAGAGCATTCACTCATGACAATACCTATCAAATTCTCTTTTCTGCTAGGAACTCTGATGCAGTCTTGTCTAGCAGGCAGCACCTCAGCCTAGAAGTAATTCCAACAGTTTCAAGTTGTGAGGAAAGACTTTTTTTCGGCATAAAAGTAAGCAGAAAGTGTCCCTCTGTACTCTAACGCATGCCGACAGCTTTTCCTGTGATTTACCAAACACGGAAAATGCTCTGACTTCCCTCATCACTGAATAATAAATGCTGTTCCTGCTGCTCTTCCCTCAAACATGACACAGTACCTTTATCTACCCAGCACTGTACCATTTTTCACAGGTGACAGGATTCAAGTTTACATATCTATTCATGTGGTGAGGTGCTAATAACCTGAGCAATAACATCAAAGATGGGTTCTTAGAGATACTGAATAACCCTGAGTTCGAAGTTTACTACAGTCTTTAAAGTACTCGTGCTCCACTCTTCCTGCTCTGTGGGATCCAGACTCATTCCCTTTCTACCTTCCTGTTCCAACCTGCTATCCTTCTTTATGCTGAGTCCCGGGCATGTGTAAATCAGCACAGATGCATCGGCTTCACTGACTTGAACTTAAATGCATTTTGCACTTCTCTGCCTTCTCTTAGCAAGAACAATGCTTGCAAAGACCTAATAAACCCTGTTACATGTTAAGCAAATGAAGCACAAATGTAATCAATATACACTGGAGTTACAGTATAATGAAATCATCATCATAAAGTCATCATCTCATTTCAATTTACAGCACTGAAAGCGAGAGATAAAGTTAAACAATAAACAGGAGGAGAAAGGCAGGCATCTCTGCCTATGCAGATGAGCTAGCAAAGGAAGCCAGGCAAGAAGAGGTTTCTTCTCCTGTATGCAGCACCTGAGGTGCCTCTCTGCTGAACTCTTTCATAGGCTGGAACAGGAAAATGAATGACAAGTGGCCCGGTGAGTTTTGTGATTTCTACTGTGAAGAAAGAAGCTGTTTCTGCCAAAGAAGCACTCAGAAGGACTGTTCACAGTGGAAGGTATTTTAAGTACCCTTTTGGTAGAGCATTTGTGTCTTCTAAACCAACTCTTTGTGACACTGGAGAACTGCTGGTCTGAGTACAACACTGCTTCCTGGGACAGGAGGCTGAGCACTCTGCTTCATCATCGGCTGCCTGAAACACCGACTGCGGCCGTGCCTGGGCTTCTGAGCTGCTCAGGGACAGAGGAGCTACAAAACAGGATTTTGGAGCACAAGTCCCATTAGCTTTCATTGGGTAAAGTTCTTAAAGGTGTCAGTTAGTTTGGGAGGCCTTTCTGTAACATACCAATGTCGACACTTAAAGAGTACCATAGTCTCCCATTTCGGCACCAGTGTTGCAGTGGGTGTTGTAAGCAAAGGAGCAGCTCTAAGGTCTTTTGCTACTCGATTCTGAAGTGAATGCAAAATCTTATCATCTTCCTTATTAGAGCTACTTTACTGGCTTAACAGCAGTATAATTGTGTAACCAAAGTTATATGAAAATAAATCAGCCAGTGCACTTGACACTGACTTCGGTCATTATTTTGCTTATTGCTACCAAATGATTGTGAGGAACTTATATCTGCATGTTATTAAAATTCTATTAAATGGATATTTATTCAGGAAGCTAAATCAGAAATATATTATCTGTTATATCTGCTATTTTCTTGCTTTCATGCCAAACCAAGCCAGAACCATTATGACACAACTTTGGTAACCCACCTAACAATACCAACAGGAGAAATGGAAACATACAGGTTCCTGGCAACCATAAAACACAAGTATCTTTACACTTTCCATACAGTGGCATGGCACAGAGGTAGGTACATCACATACAATTTGTACTTACTCTGCCAAGTTCAAAAGGGGGTTAAATTCATAACATCTAGCAGAAGCAGTTGGACTGGAATCAGTGAAAATGCATTACAAGACACCAGAAGCTGCAGCCTTCCAGTATCTGAAGGGGGCCTATAGGGATGCTGGGTAGGGTCTCTTCATCAGGGACTGTAGTGACAGGACAAGGGGTAACGGGTTAAAACTTAAACAGGGGAAGTTTAGATTGGATATAAGGAGGAAATTCTTTCCTGTTAGGGTGGTAAGGCACTGGAATCGGTTGCCCAGGGAGGTTGTGAGTGCTCCAACCCTGGCAGTGTTCAAGGCCAAGTTGGATGAAGCCTTGTGTGGGATGGTTTAGTGTGAGGTGTCCCTGCCTGTGGCAGGGGGGTTGGAACTAGATGATCTTGAGGTCCTTTCCAACCCTAACTATTCTATGATTCTAAATAAGGCAAAGCAAAACTAGCTCTGCAAGTGTGTTGCCTGTTTGGACGAGAGATGGAAATAACTCTTCTTCATCCATCTGTTAAAAGGGCATTTTCTTCAGCTGACTTTTCCTTGTGTGCAGCGTAATCTCTCGTGGTCTGTTATCTAAGTTCTAATGTGGATTAAACTGGCAAAACATGCTCACATTCTCCAACGTGCCCTGAAGTGCAAGTAACTCGTGTGTTGATATGCAGTGGGGGCTGTAGGCACGTATTTAGCAGTAGAATCTGGTTCTAAAATTGTTATAAAATTGGTTATAAATGCTACTGCTATTCAAGGTTGCAAATTAACAGCCCTTTGGTGCCATGAAGCCAGCTGGCATGATGAACTGGAAAGAAGGCATAGTGAGAGGGAAAAGAACTAGCTCCAAAGAGGGCAGAGAAAGGGGAAGCAGTTATTTAGGAGAAACTGCTAGGCATGTCCACTGTAACCACTTCAACAGTGAAAAAGAAGATATCTCATACCTTCCAAGCTGATTGTCTGCTAAGGAAACAGCAGTCTTTTACACTACAGCATATATGGGTACTCTCTGCACATACATGTTATACAATGCATGCTGATGATATCTTAATTTCCAAGGTCAGCCTCCACTGGAGCTGAAGCACTATTGCATGCTGACACTGCTGCATCTTTGCCTTCATCATCCAGGTGATGGGGAACTGTTGTCAGATAACTCTCAAAACACTGTCATATTTCATCCAAGATGCTGAATGTATTACCCAAAAATGGCTTTGGCCTAGAAATTTCATGCCAAACCAAGTCTTTTGATCTCTTAGCACAGTTGATTGCTGATGACCCACTGGGAAAGCACTTCAGGTCCATCATTAATAAGCTATGTCTTAAAGGGTAATGAGAACTGGGTGCTTTAGAAGACAATAGCTCATCCATCATCAATCAAGATCTGAGGTTTTTATACAGATGATTTAAGAAGAATTGGACTGTGTAAAATTGAAATGTCACATCTGTACTGGGAGATGAGCGGAGCTTGGTAATGAAAATGAGAGTTTTAACCTTCTCCATTTCAGCTCAATGACCATACTCAAAAGCTTGTGGATGTGGAGTCTGTATACCAGCTAGAAGCCCCGGACAGCCTTCGATCTCAATTATACAATTTCAAGTAAAGATTATTTGGGTCATTAGCTGGAAGTCAGTTTCGAGGCTTGATAGTAACAGCAAGATATTCTTTCTCTCTATCAAAAGCAATCAGTGTTATGTGCAGCCTGTGGATCTGTACTACTAACTGCTCAATAACTAAGAATACTGGATTGTAGCACCTGAACATAAATCTTCCCAACCTAGCTCCCTATTTTACTGCTTAAATAAAAATGGAGTCATTTGATTACCTTTCACTGAGTTTGATGGGGTACCCTTTTCACAGTTTCACCCCAAATGTGTGTGAAGATGGGCTCACAGGGTCCGTGTGGGTCATTTAGCCACTTCATTAAAGGACAACAGGCTCTGGTCAACTCCTCCTTTAGTGATCTCCCCAGAGGAAATATCTGTTTCATGACCGGGTATAGCCATATTAAACTAACTCAGAGAAGACATTTGTATCTGCTTGGATTATTCCTCTGTGCATGCCTTGAATTCTGCCTTCTCACAGCCTTATTCAAAATAAGACACCAAATCATTTAGCTGGTTGCTTTGTAATAGGAAACAACACCGCAAATGCTCCCAGCCCTTTGTGTGTAACACACCAGAATTACAACACTTGTTCCATAACTACCCTGTTCTCAGGGGCATGCAAGTCTGTGTCAGGCTACTGAGCCTCATTTCATGCTGCACCCTGAGCAGTTACTGAGACCACTGGGCACTTAACAGCCACGTGGCCCCAAAGGGTTCAGTGCATGGAGAAAGTAATATAAAATACTATAGAAAAGAGTAGAAGCACCTGACTCAATCAAGCAACAGAAAAAAACCCTCACCCATCCAAAAGGGAAGAAAACAGTTGGGTATAAACTGAATTTAAGATGTGCTTCTTTCCACAAGAAACAGTCATGTTCTTAAGTATATTTGTTTTTTCAACACACTTGGCTGTGTTAAAGGAAATGGTCTCTCTCCATAATCCAGTAGATTCACTTGACCTAGTGGCTGCTCAATTTAACACATCTTGCAATGGTCACAGCAGCTTCTGCTTTCTTGATTTCTGACAGTATTTAGGCCTAGGTTTATATTTAAATGATCTCTTTCCCCTCTATTCAGCAGGAGGCTTCCTGCTGCTGCTGCTGCAATAATTACTCTGCTTTGACAACAGAGGATAAGAGATGTACTGATTCCAACCAACAGCACTATGGTTAACCACGCACCTGCCATCAGTATCACATACTCTTGATTTTAATTAACAGCAGGGTAGACACACAGCTGCATGACCAGCCTTAGTTCCACCATTTCCTGTGCAGAAGCAGCAGTAGCTGTTTACAGTGTTACCCGCCTCATTTGTTTGCTTCTGTTTCCATCACTACCTTCAGAAAGCTGTTTGACCCTGCTGTCTCTGCAGGTGAGGAGCTTTCATGTACCATGTTGACTCTGCTACAGGGGTATTAATTTTCAGAAGGAGACGCTAATTGCCTCATTTCTTTGTCCAGTCAAATTCGGATGCTGATGTTAGCAGCCAAGTGCCTGATTTACTGTTTTCTTCATATAATTTTGCGCCTGAGAGATAGATTGAGAGACATAAAAACAACATTGCAATAACCCACACGGCTTCCTCTGGGTTTCTCTAATCTCTGGCAAGAGGCGCAAGAGAGTGTGGTGGCCCTTGTGGGTGGTAAGGTGGATGGGAATCAGCAGTGCACCCATGCAGCGATGAAGGGTGATCACACAGTGGGGTGCAGAAGCAGAGCCAGCAGGTGAGGAAGGTGATGATGCCCATCTCATGAAGGCACATGTGAATCACTTTGGGTGCATTTTGGTCACCCCCATGTAACACAGCTGTTGCTAAACTACAAGGGAGCCCAGGGAAGGACCACTGTGGTGGTTAGAGGCTGAAGGATTGCCACATGAGGAGAGAGAGGTCTAGCCTGAAGAAGAGATGACTAGGGAGGGTACACCTAACTGCAGGCTGTCTCTACCTTAAGGAGGACCATAGGAGAACATAGACCCAGACTTCTCTGAAGGGCATGGCCTAAAGATGGCAGCAGGCACAAGCTGCAATGTGGGAAACACTTATCAGACATGAGGAAAATGTTCTTCCCAGCAAGAGCAGTTCTTAAGCACAGGAGCAGAGGGACAAGAGAAGTGCTATCTCCACCTCCACAGATCTTCATAAACAACAAACTATCTGATCCTTGTCTGAAGTTAACCCTGCTCTAAGCAGAAGACTGGACCAGATGTGACCTCCAGATAGCCCTCCCAACCTAAATTATGATTATTAAGCATCTAGTACCATAATAACACTCCATAAGGAATCCATTCTCTCAATTTTTCATAAAAGCATATTTCATTTTAAACTTTTATCTACTCGTAAGTACTTGGTGAGGCAAAACAGCCATCTGAAAGATAACGTATGTTTAAAAGCTTGTATAAAAAAGTGCTACAGTACTTGAAATACAGAACCTATGTCACCATTGCTGTCCCCCATTTCATGCAAAGGGGACATCTGGACTAAGAACCATTCACCATGAAAGAACTGCTCTTTACAGTCTTTTGACTTTTGTTAGCAGAAAGAAAATTGTATTCATTTAAGTCACTGTAATGAATCACTGATGAGTTTCAAATTACTGTCTGTGGAGAGCATGACGGATCACTAGTTCACCCCCCAGAAGGCACGGTCTTGAGATCAGCAAGAGCAGCAATAAGCCAACAGTCAGGAATGAGCAGTCACTTCATTCACAGGAGCCCTGGCTTAACATTCAGGTGGCATAGCACTACCTGATGGGGAGGGATGCCTGTGTCCCAGTGACTGCATGTTCAAGAAGAGGGGAGCTGTTCCTGGAGTGTGCTGCTATGTGCCTTTCAGTGAGTCCTCTGATAACACACATTTACTTTGCAGTGCTATCCTTCATTTGTTCCAAAGCCAGACCTCAGAGTGTGGGTTTCAGCAAGAAGAAACAGCTGTGGACATCTGACTGTTCAAAAGTTACTAAAATGTGCTGAATCAGAAACAAATCATCTCTATTCTGGCTGGTTCTTGTTATTCTGCAGAAAGCCAGCATAAGGTGCAGAAGGGGAGATGATGTGTAGCACACTGGATGCACGAACAGGGCCAACAAAGGCTCTCTGGTGTCACAGCAGACACCAGACAGCCTGGAGGCTGTGACAGATACTGGAATCCATTTCTGCTGTCTGGTCATCTTTAATGGCGACCATCCTGTGGGACATAATCTGGTGTAATAACCCAAGGCAGCTGTATCAGCACTTGCCTTGCAGCCTTTCATGATACAGCCCCTGCTTTCCGTGTTGGGCATCTTTCAGTTTGTTCAGTGAAGGCTGAACAGCCCTCAGTGTCATTTCTTCTGCCCTCTTGAAATGCTACCCATGCTCTAGAGCTGCAAAAAGTCCTTCATCTGTCACACTATCAGCCTTATAACTTCTTTAAAGCTTTTGCTGTAATTGAAGCAGTTCTCCAGATGAATGGTTTCTGCTCCTGGGGGGCACTATGTTTATTTGCCAGCCCTACAACAACATGAACAGCTTCCAGCAGTTTCCCGGTTCCTCCAGGGCATTTCCATTGACTGCAGATTCAGCCACAAACCTTACAGAGAACCATCAGTCTAAACTTCACGGGCATCAGATTGCAGACTGATCCTTGAACTGTCCTGCTTTGCTGGCGTACAATATGGAACCTAAACCTCATGGTCCCACTGCTCCAACAGGGACTCATTCCACCTCCTTCCTTCCCTCATCTCAAGGGCAGGAAAATCAAGAGAGTATGAAGAAACATGGGGCAGCAGTGGAGAGAGCATCCTATTCCAGGCCAGAAAAAGTGGAAGCTGGTGCTCAGAGACACCTAATAGTTATGAGGTCCACCGCGGCACAATGGTTACCTGATGGGGAGGGATGTCTGTGTCCCAGTGACTGTGTGTTCAAGAAGAGGGGAGCTGTTCCTGCAGTGGAACAGCTTCCCCTTAAGGAAACCAGCTCTCCATTGAAAACAACTTTACATTTCATGTCACCAATGTGGGCCAAATTTGAGAAATGGCACTGACACTGCTTATTTTTCCCTCTAAACTTCTTACTAAGTTCTCTCCTCATAGGATGTTTGTATTATTTCTCCACCCAGGATGAGGTGAATGCTTTGATTCACGTCTGTTGCCAAGACAGACACAAGCATTTTAAATGCCTCTCCTTGTCAGGACATCTGCTATATTATATTTTGATCAAACCTGTAATGTTTCATGTCTGCAGCTCTCAATCTCTCTTCCAGCTGCTGAGATACGGAATTGTGAGCCTACTATGTTCCTGTTCTCTTGGCATACACTCTTTACAAGAGGCATTTTGTGAATCAGTGTTGCATGGCAGTTAGCTTGCCATTGCTGCTGCACCCTTTCCAAGTGAGCTTTCAACATGGAAGTCAAGCAGCAATCAGAACAGAAACCTCCGCAGGGCCAGGGGCATCTGAATGCAGCTGGGTTTCCCTGCAGCATCCCCAGGAGCTTCAACTCTGGCATTAGCCGGTGGTATATTTTTCAGTTCTTATCCTACAACCACTGACAAATTCCAGAAGCCCGCTTTCTATCCCAAGCACATCTGGCACTCGGGCCGTGCACTTGGCAAACAGACTGATGGCCTTCTGTCTTGGATCCTAAGTGCCTCAAGTACATCCTGATTGGCATCGACATGCAGAAATTCCTTCTCCCTTCGAAAAAAGAGTAGTTAAGATCTGGATGTAGTGGTAATTTCCTCCACTTTCTGAAATGCTGTAAAAAATTACTGCCTCCATAGAGCCCTTCTCTTTCAAAACTGTCATAATGTGGCTTGGAATAATCCTGGAAGGGTGCCCAGCCCCACGTCCAGCTGCATCCTGCGTTTCAGTACAAGCATTTGCATTTGGGCTGGTAACTGGCATGCAGCTGGGTTGATGCCAACTCCTGCAATTGCATAACCTCACTCATCTTTTTTCTGGGCTCGAAAGAGGAGTCTGTGTCCACTGAGCTTAAAATGTCTATATGGGAGCTGTTCAAGTACTTGCTCACATTCCCACACCGTGTTGTTCAGCTCTCCTGAGATATGGTGTCAACTCTTGGAAGAGGAGTTTTCATTGAGGTTTGAGGTGGGAAGTGCCCGTGCCTTTCCCTGGCTCTCCTGTACTGAAACCCTGCAGATAACATGCTAAAAATCTTCCTCCTGCACACAGGATGGTGAAAGTGACTCTTCTTTGGCTCCTATGAGCCCTAAGGACCTTGGATTACATTTGCCCTCCCAGTGCTGTAGCTAGGGACAGCCAGCTAGGCAAAGGAAGCCTGTGCACTGAGGCCCATGCATGTTAATCACAGCAATCAGCAATGCTTCTCTATAAGTTAATGAGTTTGATAAGGTCTGAGCCTTCAGTATCCCAACTCCTATTTTTTCCCTTTAACTGCTATAATTGTTAAGAGGTCACTGTCAGCACCGCTTCGTGCTTTTGCATGCACACTTAATTCAGGTTTCCAATCTGATGGGATGGCAGGGAGCCCGTCCATGCTGCTGAGCTCCTGACCCTTTGGAAACACAGCCAAGGTGCTCCTTCTAGACTGTTCTCCCTCCCCAAAATCACTCGTGTGTCTTCTGTTACCATCACATTTGATCACATCCTTTTCACCCTTAATTATGCCTGTTCTCTGTGCATCTATTATAAGGTAGTAGTGAAACAGTGGCAACAACTGTTTCAGTTACATTAACAAAATCCAGAATCCAGGCCAATTGTCCTTAAACTATTAACCTCAAACCAGATGCTTGGGTGAGGCAAATAAGCACATAGGAAAGCCTGCCAAAATAACCATCTTGCATAGCGGAAGCTAAAGCAATGGGTGACAAGGCACTAGGTACAAGAGAGAGTTCAGAGTAGTTCATCCACTTTTTAAGACTACCATCTCCTTCCTCAAGTGCTCCTCAGTTTTTCTGCCCACTCTTAAATAAGAGCCCTTCTCCTCTCCCACCAATCCTAATATTCCATCATGCCTCATCCTACAGACTTAGCTTTCTAAAAGCCACACTGAAAACACCCTCTTCTTTCTTTCCATCAATATTTTGATTGTAACCAACGTGACTGCAAACACTCTCCCAACACACGTCCCTCTTCTCTCAGCAGATGAATTGCATTGAACCCGAGCTGCTCTCAGTTACGATGCAGTAGATCAAGAGTGATGCTGTGGCCTGGTGTGACGGGGAAGTAAAACTGCAGGGAGATCTATGCCTTCATTAACAGGGGACACACTTGGCTCCCAGCAGTGGCTTGTCACATGGTGGACAGCCTGTTTTCTTGTTTCTTGTTTCTGCTCTGTACCCAAGGCAACCTTGGCAGGGTCAAGGGTTGCTTCCTTGTCATAGTTGACAGCAGAATACACTTTCTTCCTGGAAAATGGATCAGTTTGCTTCCAGCATTTTACTGCTCTGCAGTTAAACCAGTCCAAGTAGTTGCTGTCTGCAGGCAGCAAACGTGCACGGTTTGTCCTTGTCTACACTCTAGGTAAAATGCAGCTGGCACTGATTGATGATATTTATTTCAGTGAGATCATTTTTAATAATGTAGACAACAGGAGGGAAGAGCAAGTGCCCCAACCCACCAATTCTGCTGTACTAACTGCTATTCTTTGCATTAAGTAATTCTTTTGCCAGAGAGCTTCCCAAATAATTCTACATGAGGGGGGAAAGCACACAAACAGACCACAGCTGTGAACAGAGTCACTGAGGGTGAAACAAAGCACCTTGGCTTCAGGGCTCGGCTCCCTCCCCTTGGCTAGCTTTGGGGCTTTTCTTACCATTGGCTTTTGATGCAAGTCTCAGACACAGTTTATAAATAAATTAATAAATTCTCATAAGAGATACCCATAATGATAATTTCTTTCTTGTTGCACTGAAGGCTGCACCCCACAACTAAATAAATGTTGGTAAAGGGATAGGAATAATAATCCCATCAAATATAGGGCAAAACCTCATATTCTTCTGAGTTATTATAACACTTTATTTGGCTTTAACAGCTTCTCTTTCTCTTGAGCTTCAGAACTTCTTGCTTAGGTTGCACAGGCAGTCAGCCTAAGGCTACAGAAGTCACATACCTGGCTATTCCTGGGCTTCAAAGGCTACCAAACATCTGTTGGTCGGCAACAGCAATTCATTAGCAACATTGAAAGGACACTTCCTTTCTACAAAAGCTTGGATGATGCAGGGGAGGGAGAGAGACTCTTGGAAAGTCAAGCCTTGTGAAGGCATGTAAGCTGTGTGCCTCTGGGCAAATTCCCAAGGCTGAAATCTCCAGGAATTTAATGGTTCTTAATTCCACAGGATTTCTAATTACAGCCAAGCGAAGGTAATGAGATGTGATGGAAGTGTTTAAATGAAAATAAAGAAAATAAAAAGCCTGTCAGATTTACTAGCCAATCTCCCAGACACAGCCCCTCTCCATGCCGAGCATCCATCAGGGTACTCAGAGCAACTAACTGCTTCCATGAACACAGTAACAGGAGAGGAAAATCAAATGGCTCTCAAACCATGTTACAGGCTGTTTCCTAACAAAGGCAGAGTTCTCTTTCAGTCCACCTCTATGGGTCTGATAAACTTCCGTGACTACAATAAGCTGCATCCTACAATAAACTCACCCATGTTCACAGGAAGAGCTCCTCCTTCCCATCCCAAACCTCCCCAGATGGCAGCTCCCTGATCCTCCCCACTGTCTTCTCCTGCCTCCACCAAGCGCTTTGGAGAGAATGGATGGGAAATCTGTTCCAGGGTTTGAACCCCATTCATCAACCCGATGAAGTTTAAGCATGCCAAGTGCAAGGCCCTACACCTGGGTCGGAGCAATCCCAGGCACAGCTACAGGGTGAGGAAGAGAAGAGATTCAGAGCAGCCCCGCGAAGAAGGACTTGGGGTGTTGGTTGATGAGAAAATGAACATGAACCGGCTTCAGTGTGCCCTCGCAGCCCAGAAAGCAGCACTGCACAGGTCACAACCAAAGCAGATCCCAGCTGAGGATGTGCAAGAGGGGAAGAGCATTATCTCTGCCGCATCCATCTCTCCTATGAATCTGCCTTGTGTGAGACTGTTTCTGAGGGGGTAGGCTAAAAGGCAAAGCTCAGCTCAGATTCCTCTTACTCCTCAAGCCCTGTGAAGCATTCCACCTGCATCAGTGTCAGGGCAGCCTAAGCCAGCTCAAGCTTTGCCCCTTCCTGTAACGTGAACAGAGGAGAAAATGTCCTTGACTGCCTACCAGCACTTGTCACAAGAGAGACAAAGCACTCAGGGCTCCAGCAGGCACTCTGAGATCTCTGGATTCACACATTTACTGGTCTGGGATGCAAAATATAGCTCTGAGCACCTCTAAGAGCACACTGTCAGGACCTGAAGGCTGCTGTCAGAGGTGCTGACACCTCTCTTGCACTTGCTCTTCTTCACATGCTTCTGAGTTATGGAAGAGGTGATTTAAGTCCAAACAAGTCTGAACCTGAATTTTCTGTTCATAATTGCCTAAATCTGATAGAGATAATGGCTGGTTCAACAGAGAAATGCAACTGCTAAAACACCAGCTGCTTCTCCGAAGTGCAGTGTGTACTATTCTGGACACAAGCAGCAGGAGGCTGAACTCTCTGAGATGCTGCCCCCTCTCCCTGTATCACACAGTATATTGATAACTGCAACTTACTGTGAGGCAAATCCTCTATTTTACCTCTCTGGCAGAGCAGACAGAAATCAGAAGTCCTGGTTTTACCTGCATCTGGAATATTGCGTCCAGTTCTGGGCCCCTCTGTTCGAGAAGGACAGGGAATTGCTTGAAGGAGTCCAGCGCAGAGCCACAAAGATGATTAAGGGAGTGGAACATCTCCCTTATGAGGAGAGGCTGAGGGAGCTGGGTCTCTTTAGCTTGCAAAAGAGGAGACTGAGGGGTGACCTCATCAATGTTTACAAATATGTAAAGGGTAGGTGTCAGGATGATGGAGCTAGGCTTTTTTCAGTGATATCCAGTGATAGGACAAGGGGCAATGGGTGTAAACTGGAACATAGGAAGTTCCACGTTAACATCAGGAGGAACTTCTTTACTGTAAGAGTGACAGAGCACTGGAACAGGTTGCCCGGGGGGTTGTGGAGTCTCCTACACTGGAGATATTCAAGGCCCGCCTGGACAAGTTCCTGTGTGATGCACTGTAGGTTACCCTGCTCTTGCAGGGGGGTTGGACTAGATGATCTTTTGAGGTCCCTTCCAACCCTTGGGATTCTGTGATTCTGTGATTCTGTATCTCACTCTCAGTGTGCCCTACTGAGACTTGAATGTGCATCCTTCAGAAGGGCAGCACCAGCAAGCCCCAGCAGCACCCATGAAATGAAGGCCACTGTATGGCATATAGTACTTGGCAGGGTCTTAAAGAAAACTCAGCTAAGAAGAAAACATAAAAGTACTCACTGTACTCATTTACAGTAAGACAGAAGAAAAATATGGCCACACATCAAATACACTGGAGAACAACCTTATGATGACGAACCAACCACCTGTAATTCCGAATTTAGGACTTCTTTTCTTTGGTGATTTTGATTCCTTTTGAGGAATAATTATTCTTCTCCTTTCCTAGCATATGAAACGTTTCTTGCCAGGCAAGAATAAACAGAAGACTAAATATGTCTCAAGGCAGAAAAAAACCACCCCAAATCAGATCTTCTGCTCAGTCATGGGGCTCCCATACATTTTCCCTTTAAACCAATAACTCAGTTTTATATTTACTTTGTTAATTAAAACTGAGATTTATTAAAATTGTAACTTAAAAATCCAATAAAGAAGAAACCACCATAGGCAAAAGCATTTCCCTCGGCATAGCTGTTATAGTAAGCTATCAATCAGCGATGAACACAGATACACAAATTGACTGTGCCTATCAGAAAATGATAAAACAACATCAAGCTGATGTAGGAAAGTTTGGCTTATCAACAGCATGTGTCATTATTCCACAAAATACAGAACTACGCATATAGGCAACTTCAAGGATGAGGTCTTTTTCCTCTGAGGTACTTACTCCCTCCACTGCATTATTATTATTCCAGGAATGCCTATCTTAGAAACAAATTCAGTGCAGGTATCCTGCATGCAGAGAAGTTGGAATGGATGGCACTTGATACATAAGGGATACCAAACCATGCTGTTCTTTACCTGAGAATTTCTTCCAATAATTTTGAGCTGTTCATTAAATAACCAGTGCTCTTTCCCTGAGCAAGATGCTAAGCCAAAAAGAAACTCTGAAGAGAAATAGCGCAAACCTGCCCTGAGAGCTTTCATGTGCTTCCTGTTGCTAAGGCATACAGCGAGCGCTAGTTTGGGATGAATATATCACCAGGCTCTTTGGAAGAGCCTGTTGGGCCAGACAGGAGGAACAGCACAAACTGGACAGGGTGTTAAGATGCATTGCTTCTGTGCTCTTCTCTCATGTCTTGAAAAACACATAAGAAAGAGAAAGGAGTCCTTAACTTTTAACCTTGCTATATATTTGCAGAAGGATGTACTGACTTCAGAGCTGCTGTTTGCTTGTTGATTCATTGTGTAATGAACGCTGTGCTTAGGATTAAATGAACTGCTAATGCCTCCCCCCCCCACCCCATGTGTCAGTGCCTTTATAAATAAAATAGGTTCAGTGTTCTTAAATGGTATTGTACTAGCAGCAGGAAAACCCAAAATATGGCCTAATTATACAAACTGCTATAGTGTGTATTTAGGACTGAGTATGGCTTTTGTGTGGTACTAAACAGTGGTAACATGTAAGAGATGAAACTTGTAATGAACCTTACCCATTCTCCTGCATGAAAAAGTAACTTTTGGGCTGAGAATTTCTTCAGTCCCCATGCAAGTGAGATTTCTCAAAGCCTACAAACATTTTTCACTGTAGCTCCCAAGTGTTTTCATTTATTCACTGTGATTGTTTGTGCAAGTAAATTCCTGCTCAGGAGAAAACCAGAACATCTCAGACACCCACATAAAAGAGCTTGCCTATCACTTCAAACCAGAAGAATCCATGTGGGTGACCCAAAATATCTCTCACTGCCTATTGCTGCGTATGGGAGGTTCAATCACTCCACCAAAGACCGGAAACGAATGCCATGCTCGGCACTACCAGCCACCATGCCCTTCCAATAACAACTAGATTTAACTGCTCTGCAATGGTTTTATCAGCATCTCCTAGCTAAACCTGACCAGCAAACATAACTGTTGTGTTACTCTGATTGAGAAATAAATCATGCTAAAAACATTTTTCCAGTGAAACACCAACACGGCATCAACCTGACTGTAAACTATCCTGAGCCACAGTTCCGTATCTGTGCTCATGTATATTATATTACTCAATCCTAGCATGGTTTGGGTTGGAAGTGACCTTAAAGCTCACGCAGTTCCACCCCCTGCCATGGGCAAGGGACATCTTTTATTAGAGCAGGGTGCCCTCTTCAACTTGGCCTTATTAGTATAGAAATATACTAATAAGTGTACTTCAAGTACAAAATGAATTTGAAGGCCAAGAAATGGAGTGACCCATTTAAAGGCTGATAAAATGCACCAAGGCAAATACAAAGACAAGAAACTCATGTCATTTTGAAAATAATGAAGGCCTTTGGGAAAACAAATTAATACCCAAATAACTGTCATTCCTGAACTGTTTCTTAGCCAAGATAACTTAGTGACTCAGCTCCCAGCCTGGCAATTCAAAATTGGCAAAGTACTTGATTGATACAATAACAGTACTTACATTAATGAAGCAGATAACGCCTATAATCAAGGAGAAAAACCTAGAAAGTGTCTAGGTAACATGTTATTATACCACAAAAGAGTTGATTAGTTTTGATTTCAGTTGTGCCTCAGTATGTTTACTGAATGTGCTTCATTTTACAGGGACTTTCATCTCTCTATGCACACAGCAGTTACAATGCCAACTTGGTTGATGATGAAACCCAGAGAGTTTTCATGATTTATGGGATGTGAAATCTATACAAAATGGCAGTTGCTGTTCCCTAAAAGCTGCCTGTTTAGTGGCCAGAACTTCAGAACCACTCAGATTTGGTGCACATAGACAATGGCCTGATGGATTTATATGTTCAAAGAGAGCTCTCTGGAAACTGTCTCCTTTCCTCAGTGACTTCAAACTCTGTTTCTGACCACTTAGCACATCCTCCAATCTAGGAAAGCACGCGGTATTTTCATTGATGAGGGATCTTAAACAATGCCTGGTGATGAGGGAGCATGGTGCCTGTTCCTGGGGACAGGAACTTTCAGTGGACACCAGTGGAGCCACAGGCTCTCACTAGGGAATATTTCGGAGCTTATTGCAATGGGCCCTTTGCCAGCTTCCCACAGAGAATGCTTGGCTAACTGAAAGATGTATCACCAGCCCCTGACACTTCATATTTCTCCATCCCTGGCAGGACAATCCTCCTGCAAAAGTTCATTTCCAACCCAGCTGCCTGAGAATAATGAAAAATAATTCTTCTAAAAAACCTAAGAAAGTAAAAAAAAAAAAAAAAAAACAAGGAAAAAATAAACTGATTTAATCTAATTTAAAAGTTGTTGAAGATGTAAAATGACATGAGAAGACACAAGCACTAGTTTGTTTAGGACAGCAGCCTAAGGAGAGGGTTTAAATGCCCATCTTTGGGAAACATTCTTTTCCAAAGCTTAACTTCTATGAAGGACCCATATTATAGAGATAACACTGGGAGAGATACCATGTCCTTTGCTCTAGCACCTGTCACAGATCCACTTTCTTGTCCTGCCAAGCTCTCGAGGGGCATGCCTGCTCTCTGGAGTAGCAAACAGAAAGCATCTGTCAGCGTGCCAGAGGCTGTCATTAAAAACAATTGGAGAAATAACAAGAAAATGAAGAAACACCAGTGCTTGGGAACCTGTGCCAAAACCTCTGTGGGTTAAGATGCCACTATTGCTGTAACAAAAGGACTAGGTGAAATGCACTTACACATGCCAGTGTTGCTACCTTCATAAACTGCTGGATCCATTCCTGGTTGCATTAATAACCTAGTGCTTCACTAAATTCAGAAAGTGAATACCACTGCTCAACCCCTGCCAAAAGAACTTCGTAAGCTCTGCTAAAAGTATATTGTTCAAAGGATGCAAACCCACACCTTTTATCAACTATGTAAACCAAGTATGACACCTAAGCCTTTAAAAATCAGTTGTTACACTTTATTTATACACGCAAAAGCATCAACAGGAAGACACATCTACCAAAAAGAGAAAAAGACAATTGTGCAGGCACTCGGAGCTCTGAAATACTCTATATTACACAGATAGAGAACCCCAAAGGATTCAAAGTAACACCTCCCCCTCCCATAACCCAGGAAGATTACAGGACCAACACATTGTGACAGGCAGGATCCATGTGGATCACAGTTGCCATAAATATATGGACATGCAACAGAATTACATGAGCTATTTGCTGGTTCTCTTGCCATGGCTCTGCTGCCAGAAGCCAGCTAAGAACCGTGGCCCTCAGCTAGCTTTGCCGTCTTGCTCAAGTCCTCCCTGCAGTGCTCACATTGCCAGAAGCGGGAGCAGAGACCCAGATGCCCAAGGCACTCAGCTCTACCTGCTCATGCAGAAACACTACTGCAGTAGTAGTGTTTCTACTGTGTGGAAGCTGCCTTTACCTCAGCATCTGAAGTCCCTGAGACACATCCCAGATAGTAGAGTCAATGATACACTCAATAATGAAGGACCCAGTTTCTTCTTTCTCACTGGTAACGTGGCGTACCTTCAGCTCACCATGCAGGCGCTGCTGCCTCTCTTCATGTGCCTCCTGGGTACAGTTCTAGAAAGAAGCTCCCATTAATTCCTACTTCCTACAGACTGCTGGATCAAATGCTGTACCTCCTCATTTATGGCTGAAGGTTTTTAGGTAGTAGAGTGAAGCAAAACAAAACAAAACTCAAAGGCCAGAAACCATCCTATTTTCTCCTTCTCCCTTAGCAAAACCCTTCTCACTTAGTAAAACTTCAGCCCAGGGACATCTGAAATCCATTCCAAGTTATCACTCAAGACCGCATGTTTGAAGCAGGATAGCTACAATTACAGTATTCAACACTATTAAGGATTTTGGCTTAACACCGGGTTTGGCAGACCTGTGAGGTTTCTAGTCCAGGAATCAAAACCAGCAGCATTCTGCCCGTGATACTGCTGGTGCAAAGGCCACAAAGAACACGCTTTTGGTGAAAAGAACCATTGCAAGGCAATTGCTGAGACCACCAGCTATTTCAGCCTTCTTGTAATTTCATAGCACAGAACGATGAACAACGAAGTAAGCTGGAGCTGTGGGATCCCAATATCATGAGGAAATGCTCAAAACCTATGAAGAGTAGTTTCCACGTCATATTCCTTCTCCAACTCAAATTCAGGTTGAATGTTATATCAAGAAGCAATTAAAATATGCTCCTGAAATGTCAGCAGTGCCAAGAATCTGGGTGTGCAGAGTCAGGAACCCACTTCCTCATCAAAAGGAGGCTCCTCTTGGCAAGTTTTATCAATAGGTGATGTACAGCATTCTCCTAATGTTATAGCTGACTGCAGTAAATAAATCTGATTGCTACTTGTAAGATTTAATTTCTCGATTAATCACAGGCATAAGTAGTTACAGTTTGCACACTGATTTTAGCCTTTCTTTAGGACTATGCGTAAGAGGTAGCAACACAAGAAGCTAGTAACTTTTTGTAGCTCAGGAAGAGGTGAAACAGCTGATGCATTCAAGGAACCAGATGTTCTTGTAAGTACTTGTAAAACCCAGTTGAAGCCATCTGGTCTCAATGCTTTGCCACTTGGAAGACATGATACTGCATCCTCAATTTCCTGTCTTGATATCACTGATTCTAATTGAGGTTTCTATTCCTCTGAGGGTCAGGGGGTGTTAAGTTTCTCCCAGAAATCATGCCCTGGTTCAAAAGTGACACTTTCCAGTGTAAAATGAAGTTAAAACAAAAATGAGCAAAGAACCCTCTGACCTTCTCATTCCCTGTATGTCCCAGAGCTGGTATCATCAGTGAAACTGGAAGGGGACAGCTAAATACCCATAAAAGACTGACTTTTTCTCCAAACCTTGAAGCCTGCTTTTGCACTTCAGTTACATTTGACACTTCATAGCCTTGACACCACAAGCCTGGGAAGCAATGAATTTTGCCTTGCAAAGCCCAGAGAGTTATTTTAAGACCTTCTGCTCTGTGTTTAGGCCGCCCTTAAACACTTCAGGCTGCCAGGCTGTCCTAGTGGAGGCTATTATCTTGTACCAGATTCCTCCTTCACAGGGATTCCTCATGTGGTGTAACATTCCCAGGGCACCCCTGCCCTTCCCCTCCCCGTGTGCCCGCCATGGGTTATCACCACATAAAAGGGTTGTGAAGACAAACATTGGGGTTCACTAGAATTTGGCTACCACCTGGCCTACTGGAGGCCATCACCATGCAGCTTTAATCAGAGCATCTTTGAAACCAAGAGGACCTGTGTGTCCCTGTTTTATCAGTGCTGGGGCTTAGCACGGCTGAGGATCACATTTCAGTCCACGGAGCCACATCGATTTACAGCAGTTGCAAGCTCAGCCTTACATCTTCTGCTTTGCCCTTTAAGCACATATTTTTGCCTTCCAATGTACTTGCCCCTCTGTCAGGATAAATGCCAACTGCCCTTTCGAGACCCTTGTAATAAAGTAGCTTTCCTGCCGGATGTTCCCTGCATTCGTTCTGGAAGTGGGCTCTGATTCAGGACTGCATTACACCATACCTGCTTGTATCGAAGGCAGTGCCGAGCACATTTACTTTTTTCAATATGCTCTGCTTGGAACACCAAGTGCTTTTGATTTCTGCTTTCTTCCTATCAAATGGGCTACAAAAAGTGTCATCCTAATGGCTCATAAAAGCACTTTTCTGGAGAACAAATGTTAACTGTTCATCATAACAGAGCACAAAATGTTCCTGCTTAGGATGTGCACAGGCTCCATACATGGGGCTGTACAGAAAAGCCATTTAGAAGTTGGAGTTTGCATCACGCTGCCACCTGCTCAACAGCCCTATCACTCCATTCGCAAAGGGCTTTCTCTAGGCTAGCTTCAAGTAAATCAGGCCAAAGGATTTTTGACACTCCTGAAGTCTGTGTCATACACACGCTTTATTATGGGAAAAGTTTTCCTACCCACATTTTTCTGTGCCCAGTTTGTTCCGTTACTTCTAGTTACAGCTCATTCCCTGTGCCTGGGCTTTATCTTTCTGAAGCAAAGCAAAGAAACAAGCTAAGCTTTCATTGCTGTGGCATTCACAGCCCTCCACAGTATTTCATGCAAAATTGAAGACTTTCCAAATCTGGATTCTTTTTGAGTTGACAAAGTCCTACCAACATGAAGCATTTTCTAGTATTCCCTGCTGCCATCCCATTTCTGTAATGGCAGGCTTGTTTCCTTTGTAGTTTCTTATAACAAGCCAGAACAAAACCCACTGCACATCAGGACTAGAAGTGTTGCCTGTGTATTTAGAACACGCTGCTGTTCCCACATGAGTGCATATTGTTTCAGAAGAGCTTTGATGACATGGTGTCAGAAATAAACCAGCAGAGAGATTGCTCCTGTCAAGTCATCACAAACACCTAATTTTAGTGCTGCAGGATGCTGCAGCTCTAACAAGCCCCTGGACCAAGCCAAGCAAAAGCTGTGCCATTGTAGTCTTTACCCTGCAGAGTTCAGAAGAACAAGGTAAAACCTAAGGTGGACTGAAGTCACTGGCAGAGAGGGTCTGTGCAGTGTCAGAGTTTTAGCCTCTCAAAAGTCACCAAACCTGATGAGCATTCCTTGAGAATGCCACATATTGTGTGTATAGTGCCTAGTTGCAGCTTTCTCTAGGGAAGTGGGTTGGAGAGGTCTTGGTAAAAGTCAAAGGCCTGATGATAGGAAAATGCTTTTCTTGGATGCCTGTGGAATTCAGTAAAATCCTGCAAAACATTAGGAGACACGGCTTGAACTTCATGGTCCATCCAAGGCCTCCCCAGACTCCAGTAGTGCACCATGTGCTGCAGACCTCAAAAGAGGAGATTTTACCATCACTGTGCAGTTTGTGCGCTCACTTCTCACGGCAGAAGGGAGTACATTGGGGATGAACCCCTCATTAACTTTTCCTGTTATATCACAGAAGATTCAAATCCAACTAATCACTCCAATGAGAAGCCACCTTGTCATCAGAGTGATTAATTCCTGAAATCAGTTATAACACTGGGAAGAAAAAACCAAGGATGTAGCAAACCTGAAACAGTCTTAGAAGAGAATTTTTCTCCTAAACCAAGAAATGAGGGAGGCAAATGAAAAATGCTTACAGAATCAACAGAAAAGCAAAAGAAGCTGATAAAAAGCCATGACCATACCTGCTACCACATGGTTAAATGATCAACCAAAAGCACAAAGCTCTAGATCCTCTCGGAAATACCAGACCAAAGAGTGAGAGATCTGATAGACAAAGAGCAGTGCTAAAGAGGCAAGCTGAAAAAAACACCAAAAAGGCTCAGAGTACCAGATGAGGTATACAAAGTACCAGAGTACCAGAGCTCTTTTGTGGCTATCCGTGTGTGGTACATTGTAAAGCAAGTTTTGCTCACTTGTAGTGGATAGCCTAATTGTCAAATAAACGTAACTGGGAACTGATGTTTTACTTATTAGCCTGACACTAACCAGTGACTGATCATCCAGGACTGTAGTGATAGGACAAGGGGCAATGGGTTCAAACTGAAACAGGGGAAGTTCAGGTTGGCTATAAGGAAGAAGTTCTTTACTGTGAGGGTGCTGAGGCGCTGGCACAGGGTGCCCAGAAAAGCTGTGGCTGCCCCATCCCTGGCAGTGTTCAAGGCCAGGTTGGACACAGGGGCTTGGAACAAACTGCTCTAGTGAAAGGGGTACCTGCCTGTGGCAGGGGTTGGAGCTGGATGAGCTTTAAGGTCCCTTCTAACCCAAACCATTCAATGATCAGCAGTCAACCGCTATTCAGTAGGTAGTACAGCTCTGGGTACTACTGCAGTACAAATAATGATATCAATGTCCTTTCTTGGCTGTTTTAAAGTGAATACTGTACAGCTCTAGTGAAAGAACAGAGACAGCTCCACAGCCAGGCACAGGTCAACACTGACTGCTGGATCCTGCAACATGGGAAAAGGAAGTGGGAACATTTACACAAACCTCTCAGAAGACTTGGCCTAAGCAATAAATCAGTGTAGGAATTTGATGCCATGGTATTTCCAGGAACTCCCAAGCTGGCCATCCCAGCAAGAAATATGGCTGTTAGTTTTAGTACTACCAATACTGTGTAATTACACAGGGCTCACCTGATTAAAAAACATTAGAAGTTATGGGCTTGGGCAAAGACTTTAGTGGTGTAGCATGAATACCAGAGCCCCAATGGAATGGGAGATTTTTATCATTCGTGTGTATTTACAAGCTCTTCTGACAAACCCTGCTGCATCCAGAGAGTGCCAAATAGCTGTGTTAATTCTATTTGTCAGATAGTGTTTTCTGCAGTAACTAGTTTGGCCAATGAAACATCTGCACCTCACAGGACTGAACTGCTGCAGGATGAAGATAAACCTATGAGTGATATTTTGATTTGGGATTAAACCATTAGTATTATCTGGCCTAGTTTCCCGAACCAGAAAGTGAAGACGTGTTGTTTTAGAGCAGAAAATAATCCAGCTGTAGAGCTGCTACAGAGAGAAAACATGGGAAATGGTTTCATAACCATGTTACATGAAAACTCCAGGACCTGTTTTCAGGGGATTTGAAATCCTGAAGCCTGACTTCATTGTCTTTTAAGCTGAAAGTCAAAAATTTCAATTCCTCTGGCAAAAACACAAAAAAAAAAAAAATCTCTTTCTCTGATTACTTAAAGCATTTCATTTCAGCAATGTAAATATTTCCTTTTGATTTCCCCTTAGAAAAAAATTTAATATATGTTACAAAGGAAAATATTCAAAGCAAACTGTATTTTTAAAATGAAAAGCTGAAATCCTGCATCGTCAGAAGTGTCTTGGGAGAGTCAGGCAACTGCCAAAGCAGCTCCTCTACAAAATCACTCCGGTTCCAATAGAGGCACAGGCTGTCACTGAACACAGTTGAGCTGCAGCTTTGCCAAGGTCCCACTCAGACATGGCTCATGAACTTCAAAAGTCCACAGGACAAGCCCTGAAAAGATGTTCTTCCACCAGTGAGGCTAAAACATTCTCTAGGGCATAATGAAGAGTGGAACAACATATTCCCAGCTGAGACTGAAAGAGAGAGATAACTGCTAAAACGGGCTACTGTAAAGGGAGTATTAAGTATATTACTTTGTTAGAAGTATTTGCTGCTCTTTGTCACTAGTTTTCAGTACTCAAAATGTCTTGCAAAAAAATGGAGTGTATGAAATCTGAAATGAACAGGTTTTGCATTTTCATCATGTTCTGAACTAATTCTAATTAAGATCTCGCCTCAAAACATGCAGAATCTAGAAAGAAAACCCATATTATCTTGGGAAACTAGAAATATGCTTCTCTAATAGCAAAGTAACAGCAAAGTTCTCCTGTTCGGAAAGCTCCTTCCTGCCTTGAAATCTTGACAAGAGAATATGACAATGAATGAGTTATTAGCAAATGCAAAGATGACTGAAATAAAACATGTTATGAGAGAGTCAACCACTTCTTCACATTCCCATTTTGATTTGAAACAAAACCCTCAAGAAACGTTTTCCTCATCACCTTCACAAAAAAGGTCATGAAAGGGTTTCCCAAAGTCTTTAAGCCAGGGGGTCTCAGCACATTCTTATTCTCAACGTGTTGTTCATGATATTTGCCTGAAACTTTCACATCTTTGGGATGTTTGGCATGTTTGCTCTGGGTAAATTCCAAGCCACTTGTTACAGATAAGACACAAGGATTTTACACAGCAAGGCTTCCAGTTTTCAAGGAGATGCTGTTTTCAGAACTTTACTACTTGTCTTCATTATCCCAAACTGAGACAAGAAGCCAAAATAGCTGTCAGGGCAGCTAAGAAAAACTCCTAATGTGATGATGCCTCTTTGGCCCTAATAACTTAGAGAGTGACATGCTCTCACTATCACTAAATTCACCTCCATTTTCACTAACAGAACACGAGCTCCACCTGAAAGACTTAGTGGTACCTCCTGCTCCCTGCCAGGGTAACTGCAACATTTCTGCCAAGGAAGGTTAATGGGTAACATGGTTCCTGGATGAATTCAGCAATGAATCCCCATTTAAACAGGAAATCAGAAAGTTTTCAGAATTCATAAGCAGTTTCTGTCTCCTTCCCAGTGTAAACCAAATAACCACACAAAGAAAGTTATGGAAAGTGGTGCATGTATTTCCAACACTAAATGTGAACTGGGAACTTATGGGAGGTTGACAATGTGTCTGTTAAGTACCAGAAACATCTTGCTGGCACAGACCAGTGGTCCAGCCAGGCTTGTCTGTCTCCCTGCGGAGTAAAAGGGCTGGTGCTTCAAGAGAGAAGGAAGCCTGACTTCTCCTACACCTTCCCCCATCACCTCCAGCTATTGTTTTGGGGATGTGAGGTCCCTACTTAGCCATTTACAGACCTGTCCTCCATGATCTTGTCTGACAGCTCTTGAGCCTGCTGGCAGTGCTGTTCTCCCCAGCCCTGTGTGGCAGCACATCCTAAATGCTCATCACCTCCTGTGCAAAGAAATTCTCTGTTTCTTTTCACTCTACAGCTCAATCTCCTACTTATTTCACCAAGCACCCCTCACTGTAGTATCACAGAATTTGGTGAACCACAATTCTACATCCAACTTAGCCATCACCTCCCTGATTTTGCAAAGCATATTCTCCCCACAGCCTTCAACTCTCCAAAGTGAAGTCTCAGACTTTTTGGACATCCTTAAAAGCAGCTGGCCCATGCATCTAATCATTTTAGTCACCTTTTACTGTACCTAGTCTAATCCTACAACAGGTTTCTTGAAACGTAAGACCAGAACCAGCAGGCACTATTCTGTTTGCTTCTTAATTGTTGCTCTACATGCTCCTGTTCAATACAAAGTGTATAATAGAGCAGCTCCCACAGGGCAAATAGATGCACATTTCTCGCATTCCTGGTCTTTATCTACTAAATCCAAACCCTCTCTGATCTTTCTGATGAAGAGAACCCCATCTCCTGAGTTAAAATCCCAGTTGTTTCCAGCAGGCATTTGGTTTACAGACTCCTAGCTCTCTTATGATTTTTGCTGTTGTTTGGTTAGTTTCCTACATATCTTGTAGTTGAGGAACTTTGGACATCATGCTTCCAGAAGAGAGCTATAATTCTGAAAGCAGAACGTGGTGTTGGCTGGAACAGAGTCTGGAATCCATAAGATTCAGGTGTAATTTTCTTGCTATGCCACAAAATCTTCCATGCCTCTCGACACACCATCTTTGTCCTGGTCTTCAGTACAGTGTTGTACAAGTGGTACAACGGATACAGCAGCAAGTCTCTGACTCCTCAGGATGCTGTAAATCTACAGACATTAACAACTACGAGATCCTCTGTCAGCCAAAACAAGTACATAAAAAAGTACCAGCTGCTTCATCAGAGAAGCAGGAACCAACCTTACTGTCTGGAAGGCTCCCATTTTAAACCCTTTGTCAAATGCGTAAGACTGCTCCCTGGGGCCAGCAGAACAAAGAACATTATCTTAACCTCAAATCATAAAGAGCTCTTTTACATTCTGGCTGTGGAAAGGCTGTTCCACAGGCTACTGAGGAGCTGGAAGGAGAAATATGCTTCACTGTGTGTGCAATGGGTGGGGGGAATGAAATCAGTCTCTTGCTCTTTATGATGCACTTCGAGATCTACGTAAGAACCACACACTAATTATTCATTGTTTCCATTCTGGAAGTGCACGTCACAGTGGCTCTGGGGAAGATCTTTCATCTTTTGTGCTGTCTATTCCTCAGAGTGCAGTTGCTGTAGCACCGCAGCATCGCAAGACCTTGGTGCTCCCACAACAGAGGTTCAGCACTAAAACAGAATTATTACATGGTCTTATTCATTGGCAGGTTTGCTCTTTGGCTAATCAATATGCACCTTGACTCCTTGCCCCACACCGTATCTTGCTTCCTTCAGTGCCCCAAGAAACTGGTTCATTCATACTCACATTGTACTGTGAAGGCAAATATGATTGCTTTTAATATAACATTAATGTTATGAAGTTCTGGTTAAAGCTAACTACCATTAGAGGAAAAACACAGGGGTTTTGTTGGTTTGGGTTTGTTTTTTTTCTTTAATAGGTTGATTATTCATCTGTGTTCAGAGCCTATGAGGAGTGCAACAGCAAGCTATTTTACAAAATAAATGCGTATTTACTCTCAGTAAAGGGCATATCAAATCTGCAAAACCAGAAGTGAAATAGCAGGCATCACCTTTCAGAAAAGTCACCAGAAAGCAGCATATGAGACAGTTCTTTCCCAAGACCAAGGACAGAAACCATGCACCTCTTGCACCTTCCATTAACAAGCAATATCCCCTTTAACTTCCTCCCCCAAAGAGGCACCTGGTGTTTCGCAGTTTTTCTCAGAGGCTGATTTCCACCTCAAAGCAGGCTGCAAACTGCTGTATGCATAAACATTTGGTTTCTGAAGTTGTTCATACAAGAAGGGAGAAATGCAAGATTAGTTACTGGAGCAAGAAAAAGCCCAAAGAAATTATTATTTGGATAAAGCTGTGTTTAAATTAGGACCATTGTGTTTCTTTTCTTACATTTCAGAGGGTTTTTATGCAGCTGAAGGTTTTGAGCTCCATGTTTTTGTTTTGGGTTATTTTGTTTTATTTTTAAAGACTGATGACTCTGCTATCCCACTTCAATGATTCAGTGCAGAAAATATACAAACTGCCCTTGGGAATTTCAAAACTTTTGCTTCTTTAATCGAAGACAATATTCTGGAGCTACCCTAGGGGCTAGAGCTTGAAATTAATGCTTCGGTCTTCTTTTGCTCAAGATCTCACAGAAGAAATGGAGCAACACTCCTAACAGTGTAAATCTGAACTGGGCTTTATTAGTATTATTTTCATGTCTGTTAAAGAAAGAAAAGTCCTCTATCGGTGTAACCTTCAAATAAAAGCTGTTAAGCTTGCAATCAGTGGGCTAAAACAGCATTTGAAAATACAGGAATGACTCAGAGAGGTAGGAGCAGAGTATTTGCCTAAGAAACAAGAATTACTCATATAATATGTTAGATACGACATTATTGACTTGCCAACCTGTAATTAAATCCTTTAAAGTGTTTTGATTGTTTTAATCTTGCTGCTGGATACACAAAATCCTCTGCTGCTTTTTCAAAAGATCAAGAATAATCACAAACAGTAAAATAAAAAACAAAAATCCAGAGGAAAGAAAAGCCATACAAAGTAAAATAAAACCTAAAAGCCAAACGCTAAACTACCAGCAGCCTATTCACTGCAGCTCAGTAAAGCAGCTGTAGCTCCCTACAATACATTAGAGAAAGCTTGGTGCTTCAGAAATCTGCGCGCTGCTCTAGCAGCGTTCACCATATTTACAAACGATGTGACATAGTAAGGAGGAGTTATGAGATGTCAGGGGAAGTAAGGACCCTTCCAAATGAAAAATCCCACTATTTCTCTTCCAATTCCTTCCCAGAACCTTACTAGCAGTGCACATGAAATATGCTGCACGTGCCATAACAGCATATCCACACAAAGCACCTGTGGCTCCCGCTCCAGCACAGGTAAGCAGGTCTGGATGCTTAGAAGAGCTGGAGGCTGCACAGCCGAACCTTTGTCTTCCCCATCTCTGGTCATGTTAGCAAGACCCAGAGGGTGCCCCCTTTAAAGGAAAAAGCCTTTGCAAATAAGGTTTGTCATCAGATAAACATCTCAACATCGCAGGCAGAACTGAGTAAGGCAAGACAGCAAATGCCATAGGCTCCTACTGATTCACAAGAGCCACCTCTCCAGCATGGCTCTCCTACTCCAGCCCACCCAGCACAGCCCTACAAGTTCAGTGCTTGAAGCAATGGTCACTCAGCTTCCCAAATCAGAAACATGATGCCACAGTCTTTGAAATCACTGGTCCAAGGATAAATAAAAAGGAGTAATTGTGTTCTGTGCAAATACACCATTTGGATGCCAGTGGCAGAGCACAGAAACACTTCAGGCAGCAAACACTAGCTACTGGCTGTCATGCATCACTTGCTTTCAGGTTTTTTATCATTCAGCAGCCCCCCAAGTACTTCTCATACACTTTTCTCTATGTTGAGAAAAAAACAGGGCTCTTGCAATAGACTGTCTTTTCTTCAACTCCTCTGGCCCTTGCAAATGAAAACTGCCCACTTCTCCTCCCCATCTGCTCAACATGACCCTTGGTATCTAACCTTTGGCCACGCTGCAGAGAATTCTGCTCCAAGCCCAATATATTGGGCTGTGCAACTGGTGTGGTCAGTGATTCTCAGGAGGGGTTCAGCCTGTGTATGACAGCAATAGAGACACAGCATCTGTGGAAACATCCCAAGAGGGATGACAGCATGAAAAGCTACTGAATGACAGACTTCAGGAGAAAAGAGTCAGCGCCAGCAAGGCAAAGGGGCACAGCACAGAGTTGCGTGCTGTAAGACCAGAGAACCACAATTCCAACATCATTATGTCTAAGTCAAGTGGGAAGCACTGGAAAAGGACAGTGTAAATGTAGACACCACCTTCAGACAGCAAAGCACAACCTCCTCTCAAGCAGTGCTGGAGGCTCATGTGGTCTAAAGTGGGAAAATACTTTGTTTTATTTTACCTAAAGGAATGCAGTACTGACCACCATATTTCACATCAAAGTAAGCCAACCCTGCAAAAGGAGGAATTTCACACACCTGTATTTTTGACTACACACATTTTCTTCTCATAGTTACACCCAGATGGTAGAGCAGAGTTGTAGCATGCATACCAAAATGGCCCACTCTTCTGGCAAGGAATAAATGAGATAGCAGCCTGTTTTTCTGTGTTTACAAAGCTCACAGTACCATTCCTAATGCAGAGGTAGCACCTCGATTTTCTGGTATACACTATGGCCTAAGGAGCTTGGCTTGTTTCCTACCTTTTATTTCTTAACTGCATTTTTAAAGGGTCTTTATGACAAAAACATTTACTCTGGAAAAGAAGCCACCATGTCGCTTACTAGGAAAACATTAGGTGGGTATATGCTGCTCTGGCTGCTGCAATCCAGAACTATGCTAGCAGTGGGAAGAGATGCCTCAAGGCCCTCAACACAAGCCCTTTGGAAAAGCCTGGTGTCAGCTCAGTGTGTCCCTCCCCATACAGATGCCTCCTGACACCTGTAGTTTGCCTCTTCACACAGATCCAAGTGTGTGCACATTTTGGGGAGCATTAGGTCTGTCAAATCACGCTTGCCACCTTAATGAGAATCACTGCTCTGCAGGAGACCAGAAGTGCTGATTCCAGACCAGCGCTCTACCCAGGCACTCCTTTCTTTGGCCTTGATTAAAGCATTTCTAGTGTCTGTAAGTACCTGCAGAAAGAGCTGCTGTGCACGGAGTGCTACTTCCCACCAGCCAGCCCAGCAGGAGAGCATAAGACATGACAGAGGCATTCACCTCTGGAGCTACTGCCTCATGCCAGAAGACCAAAATGTTAAAAAATACGAGCATCTCTTTAGAAAATATACATTCTTCTACTTGAGATGGAACATATGGATGACCTGCCTAATATTCTCATAAGCAAACTAGAGAAAGATGTTCCTGGGAAATCCTGGAGTTGGGGGAAAGCTGTGGCTGACTGCATGGAATAGCTACCGGTGGCTTGAGGTAAAGACGGAGCCCTACTGAGAGTGATGCTGAGGAGCTGGTCTGATTCTCCACAACTACAGCTTGAGTGATGGACAAGAATGTATGCTCATAAGTTTCCAGGCAACATCAAGCTGTGAAGGACCTCAAATAAAAGGGGAACTAAAATTAGAATTCAAATGGCCCTGGCAAATTGAAAAAAATGGTCTGAAAAGAACAAAATTCCCAGGGACAAGTGCCAGGGACTATCCTTAGACAGATATAATCCACTCACTGTACAAACACTGAATGAGAAAAGAGGAGAGGGAGAAGTTCTTTAGGAAAACATGCTGATCCACAGCCCTAACATATTGTCACGAGCCAGCTGCGACACCTTGCCACAAGAAGAGGTGAACACCATCCTGCAGTGCGCAGAGAGGCACAGAGCCTGCAATGCCTATGAGATAATCCTTTCACACTGCTCATCCCTGACAAGACGGCAGCTCAAACACTAGCTGAGTCTGAGCACTGCACTGCAAAATGAGGTGGACCCACAGAGAAAACCTGGAGAGAGAAAAAAACCTACAAGTGAGCAGAGACCTACAAGGACAGGTAGAAAGCAAAGAGGTTGCTTTGTCTAAGGAAAAGAGGATTGAGGCTATAAAAGTCATTTGTGCACAGAGGAAGGGAATAATCTTCTCCCCTGATCATGGTGAACAGACACGATAGCAAGCTACAGCAGAGAGAGGAAGGGTATAGAAGAAGAGAAGCATGGGGACCAGCTCCAGCTTGCCTTGATGAGTCATCTGGGTTCTAAGAGCTGCTTTCATTTGTAATGCTGTGCAACCCTTGTTAGATCACTTAACTCACTGTACGAGCTGCCTCCTCAGCCCACCAGCCACTCGACTGCCCAGGAGATGCAGTAGTCTTTGCTGAAGAGATGTAGTGCCTGGCTAAGAGACAGACATCAAGCTGTGAAGGACCTCAAATAAACAGGGTCCTGGAGAGGGGAAGCATTTAGCTTCCCATCCACTAAAGCTTAAAGTGAAGCAAAACTAAAGCAAAACAGTGTTTGCAATGAACGAAATCTCACCTATCACAAGATCAAAACTCATTGAATCTTGCCATCTGAAAATAAGAGTACAAGTCTGACTGGCAAAGCTGGGTGACACTTTCCATTTTGTTCTATCTGGAGCTGTCAGTACTTGGAAATAACGACATGAACAACCAAAGGAAACTAATGTATGTACAGGTAAGGTAGCTTGTCTGACATGTTGTGACTTTCTGGCAACTATCAACTGTAATGCCATCCAACCCTGACAGTTCCTCTGCACAAGCAGGAGACAAGCAGCAGTGTGTTAATTTACCATGTTTAATTCCCATCCCTTCCTATTACACACACTAAGAGCAACACCTTTTCCAGCACCACCAACACTAGGAAAGGTTCAGCCTCCAAACATAAAGGGGACTGCACATTACATAGAAGGACTTTGCAAAGCCACCAGCAATAACAATTTTTTGTTCCCTGAATTTTATTCAAATTTAAATTGTATTATTATTATTTGTCTGTTTAATTTCTTTTTCTCCAACTCTTTTGTGATCAGAAAAGATTAAGGCAAGAACCTCGCAGTTGTTTAATACCCCTAATAAAAGCCAAGGTTTCAAAAGAATCGTTTATGCCATCGGGCCACAATTTTCAGGAGTGATAAATGGTACCAGAAGGGGGAAGGCTGACTTACTGAGGAGGGGACCCATTTTTAGTGGGGAAAATAGGCACTGATCTTGGAAAAATAAACTACTTGGAGAAATGCCAACTCAGACCTTCAAAAATAGAAGTACGTTATGCAAACCGAAGTACAAAACTGATCACTGTGCTGAGCTATTTGAAAAAATATATTTTCTGTTTCATGACAGTAAAGGCTTGCTGAATGCGCCTGACAAGAATAGTTGTTTTTTACATGCCTAAACAGGAAAGGGTATCTTCTGCAAAGCTGGCTGCAAGCCTGGATCATCAACAGCTGGTATTTCAGGTGTAACAGTTTTGAAAACCCACCATTCCTTTCAATAAGCAAGCTTAGGGGAAGTGGCGGCACAGCCCACTGTATACAGCAATATCACAGTACAGTTCAGGCACAGTAACTGAAGCAAATCACACAGGACCTGTTACCCACTCACCATTGATTTCAACAGTGTGCAAGGAACCCTTTAGGGGATCAAGGCTGGCCCCTTAGAAAATGGGGGCTCAGCTCCAAGACCTCCTCTCTCTGTAGCAGGTTTTTATCCTTCCTGTAAACTGAATTACATTTAGATCCAAAATATGTTACTTGTGGAGCTCTTACGAGCACTTTTTGTATTGGAACAAGTTACCATAGAAGCAAAAGGAACCTGATCATGAGTAAGATGTCTGATTAATCATATCTATAGAAGTGACAAAGGCTTTAAAAGAGAAACCAGTTTCCTGTAAAACACGGATTGTGACTCTTAAAAATATTCTGCTTTCTAGACATATATCATTTCCCAGTAATTAAATGTTCTCTCTTCTTTTCACCCTAACTGTATTATAATTTGTGACACAAAAGACATAAAAAGGACAAATGCTGTGTTGCCCGCCACAGCTGAGAAGAAGGCAAGTTGGAGAAAGGTTGCTTTGCCAAGTTGATATTTTGAAGATTTCAGACTACATTTGAGGGTAGGCATCATATCTGCAGAGAACTGATAGGCACTGCTGCCTCCCTCCCTTCCCAGGGAGGCCATAGCTCCCTTCCCTTCTCCTACTGAGTTTCTCCTCTGGCCTGCTTCATTTCCTCCCTTTCTGCTAAACACGATAAGCCCAGGGAGCAACAACATCTATTAACAGGGTTAGCAAGGCTGAGCTTAACTCTTCAGTGTAAAAAGGCCCCTAAACTCCCATGAACGGTTCAAAATTGGGAAGGTTTTAGCTTTGTTCTTTTCTGTCTTTTCACTGGAGACAGATTCTGTTTCTCATCTTGTTTTCGAGACTTTGAGATACATGTTGCTTTGCTCCTTCTGCACCACAAAGCCTTTGTTTTAACCCAAAAGCTAAGCATCACTTGAGCCCCAAAACAGCTGCCTGGGCTTCACTGCGACAACCATACCCCCACTTTATAACTGCATAAAGTCCAGGCAACAAGTAGGGGAATATTGTTTTCAGAAAGCATTTTGAAACTCAATTTCTCAGTTCTCTTATAGCAAACTTGGACATGAATATATATCACACTGCTTTAAATATGCATTATTCTGGCACCTTTGCCATGATGTTCCCCGCAGTTTTCCATATGACATTAATAAAATGCATTCACCTGACTTCAGTGACCTGTGACTCCAAATTACAGACTGGATTTACTTGTTGGTTTAGCACAAACATCTAATTGTGTTTAGAGAAAGTTTAATATGAGAACATTAGCCTGGGCAAATCTTCATTTTTAATATGTGTCGCAGTGCCAACTGTGCATTCTGAGCCTATTAATGGTTATTTCACATAGCATTAATATCTGCAGCAGGAGTTGCAGTATTATTTTGAATGGGAAAACATTTGACCCCTCTATACTGTAAGTTGCTTATTACCAGCAAACTGAAACTGACGGAATTGGCTATTTCAAAAGCAAACCTATGTGACCCACCAGAATTAGGTGATGAGCTGATTTGGTTTGCTACATGCAACTGCTGCAAACAGAGGGAAGTTGAAGAGCAGGCTGGCTACTGGGCCCATGGAAGTAGGGGGGATCACTAAGCTGGCTTTGCTCTGAGCATGACAATGACAGCTCAGTTCACACATCCTTACTTCCCAGCATGGAACAACACTCTCAGTTATCTCCCGTGCCTGCCCTTTCTTTCCCATCACAGCAGAGCAGAGGTCAAGAAAGAGCAAAAAGCTCGCTAGAAAATTATTGCCAAAGGACCTCAGTGATTTGTTTTGTGGATGCTGGTACAAATGAAGGCATGGCAGGATTAATGGATTTCCTTTTTTTTCTGGGCAAAAATAATTATGATCCTCTGTTTTTTCATCCTTTAGTTCCTATGAATTACAAGAGCTCATTTAAATACATGGGACTTAAGGATCTTTTTTCTTCCAACAAAAAAAGGATGCTAAGCTCCATCTCCATAAGCATTATCATCATAAGCAAAGCACTGACAGACACAACAAATCCAAATATGAATTATTAGAACCTAGCAGAGGAGCGTGATTATCCACAATTGCTTTCTCAAAGATATGTAGAGCTCTGACTTCATACTGCTCTATCTTGGCACACCGGTCAGTACAAACCAGACAGTTTCACCCGTGTGCTGGAAGGAGAATGTGTAATGGGGAGGAAGAAAAAAAGAGTAATGAAAGAAGCTACCGCTTCAAATAATAACCCCAAAACCCAAACAAGCTTTGCTACATTCATGTCACAGGAAAGACTGATGGAGGAGGCTGGAAGGGGAGTTTGGTCATGTGCTATCACTGCATTGATGGCATGTCATATTTTCCACTCAAATAACATGGAAAAATGTTGGCCTTTGCATGCGAGACCCAAGGTTTCCTGGGCTGATTGCTTACATCCATCAACAACTTCAAAAAAGACCATACGTGCACCCAGAGTGCTGCTCAACAGCATCCCCCTGCATATCCAAACAAAAAAGGGTTGAGCCACAAGGCTTAAATGGTAGAAATGGGGTTAGTGAAATGGCAGCTCTTAGGCCAGGATTTAACTGCTCAGGATGAGACTGGCAGATTGTGCCAGGCCTCTTTATTCCTTCCATTTGATGAAGCGTTTGCAGCAAACAGCTTCAAAGGCATCCGCCACTTTCTCCTGTGTATAGATAAAGGAACAAATAGAGAATCCAAGTGCCAGTGCACTTTATCAAACAGAAGGTGTCTGGTTAGATATAAAGATACCTGAAACACATTCAGAGCACAGGCTCAGCTCAGCTCAAGACTAAGAGCACACACACAGAAAGCCACTGTAAATTCTTGCACTTGGCTAAGGAAGCCCACAGAAACCAAGGCTGTCACACCATTACAGCATTTAGATTCCAGCTACAAAGAAAGCTGTCCTTTTTCTCACGGTATAGTCCTCTTTCTGCTTCTGCTGTCAGAAAATAACAAACATGCCTAAGCAACATAGTGCAGGGTATGAAATTTGCCCAAAGTCAAGTGCATATGGAATGACTACTTCCGATGTCTCCATTATGGACAAAAGGCCAAATTTCAATCCAGCTCTAAACACCTCATGGGATTTTGAAGAAAAAAAGTGGAAGAACAGCCATGCATCTGCAGCTCTGGTCACAGGTCATGCCTCACTTGAACTGTGGAGGAGACTAAAAATGCTCCATTCCAGCTTGATTTTAAACTAAGCCAGAGGTTTCACACACACGCACCAATTTTCCCCTTGCAGTATTTCACTGCTGTCTTTCCCCAGAGCAAATTTCTACTCTGCCCCTATGGCTAAGGGGCTGCTTTATCCTGAACAAAAACACTTTGTACTTAGCAATGTTCTGGGGGTATTTACCTGCCTGCACTGGATTTGAAGAGACTGGTATTTAGAAATACCAGCAAACCTCATCCACCTACTCTAGACTTGGAGCAAAAGCCTGCCTCCCAACCCCATGCTGTGTGCCTCATCAAAAGCATCAGAAAGAAGAAATTAAAAAGTTCTTTCCCTAGGCATTCCTTATTCCAAGGCTGCTTTTGTTGTTCAGCTCCTTAGTTCTGTTCTCGCTGCTAATAGTTTGTAAAGCTTTGACTAGCACAGGAATTATGCTAAGCAAACTTTAAAACAGTGCTACCTACAAAATAGCATCTTTACCATTTCAGAACCCTGGAAACAACTATTGTTTGTATCATTTCAGAACAACAAAACAATTACCACTTGGTTTTGTTGACACTGCAGCCACAACAGCGTGTGGTGAGCCTCTGCTCACACAGATCAAAACCAACTGGCCAAAAGCCATTCTCCATCAGCGCTGCTGTGTTTGCCTTTGCTTATTATGTGCCTGATCAGACTGGGAGTCATTTCTTCAGATTTGCTTTGAGGTTTTGTTCAGCTACGAGAAGATTTTGAGAGGCAGACAGCATTTGGTCAAACATGCTACAGACTGGGAGAGCCTGTTCAAGCCTGAAAGACCCCCCCTTGATTCCACAGTGCTGGGGAGGGATTTTTTCTGTCCTGAGGAGATGACAACTTTGCTTCTGTATGCAGCCACCTTCAAGAGGCTTACTTGCTTCTTTTTCACATGCACATGCAGTGGGCATTTGGACCTATTAATATACAGCATTTTGCACAAATAGACAAGGAGTTTCCATTCAGTACACTTTCACAGCTCCCCATAGCTCTGCCATGTTTATTCATAATACAGAGCCACTTGCCCTCTGTCTTGCCTAAAGGCAAGACCTAAATGACTTTCATCCCTTGGCTAAATTCATCACTTACTCTCTGTGCTTGCTGAAGTCCTACCTCCACTGCTGAAACCCTTTTTGCCAACACAGTTGCTGTCTCCATGTCTCCTGCAGGAACATTAATTTTAGGAGTTATAGGCTCCAACATGTTGCCCACACTCCTCACTGCTGAGGGAGGACAGAAATGAGTGACTTCTGTGATCCAAGTATATGCAAGTTACTGCTCACTTCTTCCACCTCATCAGAAAACTGAGAGAGAGAAGAAAGGAAAACCTCATCCTCCCCCATAATAATTTCAGATGAGTTCTTCTTTTCAATTACAGCACTGTTTCATTCCAGCTCTTGCTAATATCCTGCAGTGGTTCACCTGCAGAAGCAATTGTCTCTTACATCTTTCTTGTCCCCCTTCCCCTAGGGTTATATTGGCTTAAGATATACTGCTTACTAGAATAGACAAGATTAATACAGCTTTCCCACCAAATTTAGGCAAGAATATTCAGATGCTTTAGCAGCTGCCTGGGCCTCTTAAGAACTCAGTAATCCTTTAATCTCCAGATACTTCCCCCCCATCCCCCCTCTCCACCCCCCCCAAAGCAAAACAAATGCAATATGGATCAAAAATTCAATTGGAATTCTTAAAATGCAATTACATTCATCAGGGTGTTCTGTTAGGTCAGGTATTAAATCTGGGGTTTATTCAATAGCCTCCCTTTATTATAAAGCTGTATTTTTCCACTCTGTAAATCACCTGATCCCAAGGCTAAAGGCCTCTTTGCCCAAAACATAGACACAAAATAGCAGTGGTGGTGGAAGAGCTGGTTATGAATTCCTGTACCAGACCACTCCAGTGGAGATATAAGAAAGAGACAAATAAGTGAGCAAAGACATTTCTACTGAAGTAGGGAGGCTAATTTCAGAATCTGAGATTCTGCAGTTCTGGCTTTAATAAGCAGTTGTCAAATGAGTTCCTTCTTTAACTCCATTTTCAAAGCAAGCCCATGTGTCTGCTTGCACCTCTCGGTGCATGTTTCCCTCCATCGGGCAGGTTTAAAGGAGTTATAAAATTCAATCACATTGTTTTGCACCGGAGCTATGTGGAAATTTTCCAATCCCAAAGATTTTTCCTGTGGAAATGCCAGCCTGTTTATAGCAAAATTTGTCTGAAAATGAGGCTTCAACCAAGTCACAGAATCATCACAGAATCCCCGATTCATTTGGATTGGAAGGGACCTTAAAGCTCATCCAGTTCCAACCCCTTGCCATGGGCATGGACACCTTCCACTAGAGTAGCTTGCTCCAAGCCCCTGTGTCCAACCTGGCCTTGAACACTGCCAGGGCTGGGGCAGCCACAGCTTCTTTGGGCACCCTGTGCCAGTGCCTCAGCACCCTCCCAGGGAAGAGTTTCTGCCTAAGAGCTCATCTCAGTCTCCCCTGTTCTGGCAGGTTAAAGCCATTCCCCTTGGCCTGTCCCTAGAGGCCCTTGTCCAGAGCCCCTCTCCAGGTTTCCTGGAGCCCCTTTAGGCACTGGAGCTGCTCTGAGGTCTCCCCTCAAGGAGCCTTCTCTTCTCCAGGCTGAACCAGCCCAGCTCTCTCAGCCTGGCTCCAGAGCAGAGCTGCTCCAGCCCTTGCAGCATCTCCATGGCTTCCTCTGGCCTCGCTCCAGCAGCTCCACTTCCCTCTTGTGCTGTTGCCCCAGAGCTGGATCAGGACTGCAGGGGGTGTCTTAACACAGCACAGCAGAGGGGCAGGATCCCCTCCTTCAAACTGCTGGCCACACTCCTTTTGATGCAGCCTTCACCGTGCCCAGTGCATGGACAAAGAGGGTCAAGCACCTACTTGCTGCACACAATCAGAGAAGGCCAGAGATGGTACTGGCCTAATGATTTGGATAATCTGCAATTTAGGGCTCAAAATTTAATTAAACCAACATTTTATCAGTCTCTTTAGTGCTTTGAGACTGACTGGGTTAGTGGTGGGAAGCAGTTAGACTGGCTTGGACAATGTCAAGCAGGGTATGAGTGGGATCCCCCCCTGCATAGACATTAAGTCCATTATGATTCGAGTTGTGCAGTGCTCCAGAAGCTACAGGCAGTAACTTTAAGAGTCTTGGTAGCACCACACACCACCCTACAAGTGTTTCTTTACAAAACTAAGCTGTGAGGCTGTTAGATACCTGAAATTCACTGTCTTTTATGACAGCTGGGCACAATTCAGTACTGCCACATGCAGCAAAGTATGATGGTATTTTACCCACTGACATTCATCTGAGCTTGACTGACAGCTGTCACAAACCAGTGCCTGCAATCCCTCAGCTGGGCACCATGGAAAGAAGTAGAAGCTCTGTGAAACAGTTGTGTCTGAGCACACTTCACCAAACTGCTTCCGTTCCTTGTGCAAGCCACTGACCAGCAGTGCTCTCACCCCCAGTTTTGAGGCACACAGTATCAGCATCCTAAAAGGTCTTTCAGAAAGCTGTAGTCAGGCTTTCAGCTTCCCAGATGCCCACTGATGTATCCTCTGTCATCTGAGACAACCCCTGTTTCTCTTCCTGGGCTGACTACTGTAATTCACTACTAACTGGGAATATTGGAATAGAGACTTCTGAAGAAGACTTTAGAGGATTCTTAAAAATACATCACTGATGTGATTACAGTTTTTTTGCCAATTGGAAGACCACATTTGAAATAATGCTATGAAGAGTTTTGTTAACCTAAATTAAGATTAGTGGCATTTCCGTTTCAACAACTTCTTCAACACCAAAAGTCATTTTGGGTGACACTCCTATTTTTTTTTTTTTTCATTTAAAAAACTTGTAGACAATTAAATTCCCTCTGTTAAATGAGGAAAACCCATCAAAATCTTCCCTAATCTACATAAAATTTTGACTCGATCATCCTGACAATTTGGGGGGACACTGTGTCACCCTGTTCCTGGTATGCTACACTTCTAGCTGCAGGGAAGGGACACACAGGAGCTGATCCAGCACAGAACTGCCCCCAAGCCCCGGGAGATCAGGGCTTTCTTGCCAGTTCTTGTGTCGAGAAGGATGAGAGCATTTTGCACAAGGGAACCGTGACTCTCATTTCCAAATGAGCAATAAACTATAAACAGTGTCAATGTACCAGATGGAACAATTTGTACATTGCTTCCAGTTAAAGAAACTACTGCTGTTCTGTAATGCTCTATTTTTTTTCTTTTTCCTTTTGTTTGTTCCAGAAGATGCAAAGATACTGAATTAGAAAAAGAGCTTAGATCTCCAAGCAAACAGCTCTGCAACGGGCATAATAAAGATGCTTTTCTATTCTCATAGCTGAAATCATACATAGAGAAGATGGAGAATGTTTGCTTTCCAACACAGATGCATTAGTGATCAGTACTAGTGTAAGTGAAATGCAGGAAAAAAATAATATACATATTCCTGCATGTTTATAAATGTAAAAGATAACATATATAAAATCAGATAAATATGGAAAGAGTTCTTTGAGGAATTGGTTCCTAGCAGGCATAAACCAATCTTAGCTAAAACCAATAGCTCAGAGAGTCTGACTTCTTTCCCCTCTGATGAAATGCAAACCTTTTCTTCAGCTGCAAGGTTATTAGTGTCACAAATGGAAATGGCTATTCCTGACCTAAAGACACAGAAAAGTCCTTGTTACTTCTAGCAAGTTGCCTTGCAAAAAAATAGTTAATTTTTTAATTAAAACAACAAAATATTCCATGAATTTAAGTGAAGGCTATAGACTTCTGAAAACCATATGTAAAACAGGTTCTCAGAAACATGAATATCACATTAGGGCTCTTGCATTAGGTTGGTGGATCGCTCCCATAGCACAACCAATTGCAAATCTTCATTCAATTGTTTGGGGAGACAAGGATGCCCTGGAACAGCTAAGACTTCAAATGCAAGGATTCACACCATGGGAAGCCCTGCAGCAGGGCTTCAGGCCAGTCTCATAAACCAGAAGGAAAAGGCCAAAAGAACACATTCGATGTCAGAGCCAAATCAAGGGGAAATGTTCGTTTGATTTCAGTGAGGGGTGACGCACCAGTGCCTAATTAGCGACACTGCCTGTCTCACAGAGACGGATAATACTAATGCTTTTAATATGCATTTTCCTACACGGCAGCTTTAGCTGTTCACCCGCATAACCCCACAAGACACATTAAGTTTCTTTTGCTTCATTTTACCTTTGCCCGTGACACCTCCTTCTCTGCTGATTTACAGTAACATCAATAAGGACACAATCAAGGTCCATCAGGAGGTCAGTCACTCCACTTTCCTGACCCCGTAAGTAGGTGTTTCCAGTGACCACAGAGCAGGCAATGGGGCAGCACTTCAGGCCCACTTCACACTTATTTCAGTGTGATCTAAATGTGCACAAGGTCAGCTTTCACATATACCACAGCTCTGTTGCTCACTGCTCTCTACTCCTGCAGTCATCTTTCGCCACTGCAAACAGGAAAACATTCTTAAACTCGAAAAGCAGCCACCACATTAGCTTAATTCCCTGCTAGCAAAAATCACTGCATGAGATCATAGACTGGTTTGTGTTGGAAGGGACCTTAAAGCTCATCCAGTTCCAACTCCCTGCTATGGGCAGGGACACCTTCCACTAGAGCAGGGTGCTCCAAGCCCCTGTGTCCAACCTGGCCTTGAACACTGCCAGGGCTGGGCAGCCACAGCTTCTCTGGGCACCCTGTGCCAGTGCCTCAGCACCCTCACAGGGAAGAGCTTCTTCCTATCACCTAATCTAAATCTTCAGCAGTCGAGACCCAACAAACTGTTCTTGCCACAAAGTCCAAGCAGAGAGTGTGATTCTGCCATGTCTCCAACAGTCTCATTTCCCTGGCAAGGAAGTTTACACTACTCGGAGGTGTTACAATAGACAAAATGGGCCATGCCAAATAGCCTCAGAGTTAATGACAATTGTCATTACTATACTTGTTAAGTATAGTAAGCAGACGAAGGATGAAATAAGATGCTCCCTGCTTAGACTTCACCTTCCGTGGCATTCAATTCACAAAAACTTCTTTTAGCCTGCACTTGATTTTCACATCCCTTGCTTTCTCCTGCCTGAATCTTTCTTTTCATTTCTGTCATGGTCGTTGCTGAAATCCAATTAAATCATAAAAACGAGTGAGAACAAAATGAAGAGCAACATAACCAATGTAGACTTGAGCATGTGGCAGTTGCAGACTGGAGCTATCACACAAGGTAGCTTAAAAAACTAGTCAAAAAACTGAACATACCTTCAGTGAACCCAGGGCAGTATTTCATGGCAGAAAAACTCTACATGTAACATAAATCCAAAGGCAGAAGAATAGCTTGTACCCAAAACATAGCTCCTGAAGCTGTATCTGGAAAACAGCGTTGCTTCAAAGGTGCACTAATAGAAGGTCAAATGCAAGTAAATGTAAAAACTTAGTCACAAAGCATGAGAAGTACATGAGCACAAATGTAGCTAACCCAGCTCAGACTAGGTTTTCTTCTATGTACGTTCTTCTTCTGTTGTTACACAGTGTTTGGAAGAAGTATTTTGAAGGAAGATCGATTCCTACCAGTGAGGAGTTACAGCAGTTTTATGCTCTGAAGACCGCTATCATGGTGAAAGCTGTTATTACCTGCACCAAGAGCTGCCCCATCACTCATGCCTGCTACGCTCCCAGCTGCAGCAGGTATTGCAGCAGTGAGCTCCACAAATCAGCCAGCTGCCTAAAAATGTATTTATTATTCCTTGTTTCATGCTTGTGGTGTTAGTCCTGCTCATCTATGTGATGAAAACCTAGGAAGAGGAGAGTTACAGAGAGCATTACTCTGCCATTGCTAAACTGAACAGCTGCCCCAGTACTTCCACTGGAAACCTCCCTCTGCACAATTTTCTTGGGATTGCTTCAGTTTATAGCACAGAACACAACAGATTTAAATACAAACCTTAAGCCTCTGTGCAAAGATTTGTATGAGGTGCCTGGCACAATACACATCATTTTAGGGATGGACAGGGCTTGGAGCACCCTGCTCTAGTGGAAGGTGTCTCTGCCTGTGGCAGGGGGTTGGAACTGGATGAGCTTTAAGGTCCCTTCCAGTCCAAAGCCGTCTGTGATTCTATGATGAGTGAGCATTTTGAGATGGTACAAGTGTTGCACAGCACTGTGAACAGCTTGCGACAGGAGCAGCAGTACTTTCTGAACTACTTCAATAGTTGTTCTTTATACACACTCGATATTATTTTCTTAGAATAGCTTTGGGTAAAAAAACCCAGATGTCTTCATTGAATTGTTGATCCTTTGATAACAAAGCAAGCAATTTCTGGAATAGCCTCAGGGAAATTCACGTTGGTTTTTAAGCAATAAAGCAAATTAGTCCCATAGCTTTAAAGGTTAACAGACAGAACAGTCCTATCCAATAGCAGCGGAAGAAGATGTAATGATTAAAAAAATCAATTTGTTGCTATGTTGTGATGCTGTTTATCATCAATGGTAGTATAAAATCAGCTCCTCTGCAATCCGTAAAGACCTGATTCCTGCACGCAGTTACACGTAAGTGTCTTTGCCCTGAGCAGCTGCACAGAGGCTGGACAAGGAAGGTGAAACAAAGGCACGGAGGCACAAAAGAGCATCTCACAGTGGTTCAGAGTGACAGTCGCAACACCATGGCCAAAGCCACAGCCTGTGGATGTGCAATCCAAGGCCTCACATCCCACAACCAACGAGGCTTTCAAAGATGCCCAACATCACATAACTGAAATTCCCCCCAAATGCCTGTCTCATATGTCTGTGGACAGCAGTGTAGTAGAGACCAAATGCTTTTTCTCTGTCACAAAGCATCAGAAAAGATTATGTGGTCCGTGAACATAACACAGAAACACTCGCTGCTCCTCAGGCTGGCAGTAAAGGATCTAGATCATGAATACCACGAGCTGACAAGCTGTTGCACACACAAACATTCCAAATTGGGCGGTTTACTACGCTGCAACAGCTAAGCTGTACTTGGTAGCTAAACTGGTTCGTTTTGAGCTTGTTTAGGTACCTTTCTGAGTAGGTACTCCTCTGATACAGACAAGCAAGCTTTCTCCATGCTCCAAGTCCCCTAAAAGCTATATAGCTGCTTTAGCACAGTACAAGACTCGGGCTAATACACTGTGACACCCAACTCAGCACGGTGTTACGGAGACAGCTCAGACTCAGCTGTAGGCATGAGCAAAGCAAACTCATAGTGACCCATAAAAGACTGCAGACATAACCTCAGCCCCCCTGCGGTTAGCAGTGTAAAAATATCTTTTCCTAAGGAATTGAGTCTGACTAATTCTCTAGCACTCTCTCAGTGAAACACCAGACAGAAAACAAGACAGGGATGCTGGGGCGGGACTCTTCGTCAGGGACTGTAGTGACAGGACAAGGGGTAACAGGTTAAAACTTAAACAGGGGAAGTTTAAATTGGATATAAGGAGGAAATTCTTTCCTGTTAGGGTGGTGAGGCACTGGAATGGGTTGCCCAGGGAGGTTGTGAGTGCTCCATCCCTGGCAGTGTTCAAGGCCAGGTTGGATGAAGCCTTGTGTGGGATGGTTTAGTGAGAGGTGTCCCCGCCCATGGCAGGGGTTTGGAACTAGATGATCTTGAGGTCCTTTCCAACCCCAACTATTCTATGATTCTATGATTCTCCTCTGAAAACCATGAAACACCCCCTCATTACCGAAACACCTTCAGAGCATCAGCTCCCATCACAAATGGACATACCTATCACTGCAGCCTCTTAGAAGATAAGGCACATTCACAATGACAAAAAAGAAGAAATGCAAATGCTAACCATTCTCCTTTTCCCCAGACCCATCAAACACACTCTAAAGCAGACCCTTCCTTTTTCCTACCACAGCTCACAGAGGTTTTCTGACTGCCAAGCCAACACGAGTTCACATCTCCTTTTCCTCCAGGCCCCTAAAGCTTCCTCCTCTTCCACCAACAAGCACTCAGAAAGGACAATAGGGCACAGAAACCACAACACTGCCTCTGCACCACTTGCTGCAAGGCTCAGCTAAACCACCTTTCCTTGACAGCTTCAGGCAACTAGGGTGGTGGTAGAACAGAGGCTGCCCTGTCTTGCTGCTGTAGTTGTGGGTGACACTCACCCAGCACCCTGCAGCATGTGGCATTTCCCAGCAGGTCTCTCTGTGCACTAGCTGTGCTTCAGGCCACTGCACTGGGGCCCTGATGAAGCCCAAGCCTGAGGGGCCACAGTTTCAGGCAATGCAGCAGCTCCTCTGTGCAATGGTGCTTCCCAGATACCAGTTCAGCAGCTTCAGATATTCCCACCGGTGCTGGGGCTTTTCTTTAATTTGGTCTCTCGGTAAGCAGCTGCAGTTCAAATTGTACAGAATTATTTCAGTCAGACTCTGGGCACCGACAGGCTTTGGCATGGGGAACCACAACACCTCTGTGACACAATATCCCTTTAAGGCAACAGATTGATGGATTGTTTTCTTCAGCCAAACAAGTGGTGGTCACAGAATTACTGTTCTTCAGGTGGGAGGTTTGAAAATGTATCTTGTCTGGAACACTTAAAAGTCTGGTTTTCCACATGGATGATTTTACCATTCTGAAACCTCCTTGTTCCAACATCTCACAACAGCCTGCAAGTCCCAGTGTGTAAGAGTTATCCTCTTCCTTAACAGATGAAATATGCTTGTCCTCAAGAACATGTTTGCATAACACAAAGTACCAAACCATGCTTTCTTTTCCTTTTTTGGATTTATTTTCCACACGGAAAGGACTCCTAGCATTGCCTCATACGATGGAAAAAGAAAAGAAATCAAGAAGGAAGGCAAAGAGAGCAAAAACTGCCATAGAAGGGAGAAAAGAAAATATTTTCTTTGGCAAAACCAAAGTTAAGTGCAAAGAACAAGGGAAAAATGAATGACAGATTTTGAAATGTAAGGCGATAGGCATGGTAACATAGCTTATAGAAACTGTTAGTTTAGGAACAAGAAACTGCTAGATGTCTGATCCAGCTTCACAACCATGAATGAAGAGCAGTGCCCCAGCCTCCCTTCTGTTCCTCATTGTACTGTGGGCAGTTTGATACCTTGCTGTGCCTTAACCTTAAGGCTGCTCGCAATGAGACTTGCAACTTGGTACTCTTCTGTGGTGGGATCCTGCATGAAAACACATGTTTATGTGACTCCCTGTGCCCCTAGCACACCTTCAAAACCTTCCACATCAAAAAATGCAGGGAAAGCCTTTCTGAAGGTGAGCTATGAGCAAACTGGCTTCAGGAGCCACCACCTGCATTTTCATTTCAGCTGCTATATGGAGTGCAAAGACACCAAGTGGTAGTCGGGTTCTTCTGGCACTCTGAAGTTGAGACAGCCAGCTTGCATTCACTGCTTGTTCCGGAAAGACAACATTGTGATCTCTAGTATGGAAATGAAGGTAAGGATTCCCCAGGTGAGAAACTGTGGATTTGCCAAATTTGTAGGAAAAAGCCATGCCAAGTATTGGTCTACTGCTTTTGCTCTTAATATGTGATGAGCAAAGGTGTCACAAATTAAGACACAATAGGAACAATGCAACATTGCTATGCTTTTCTCCATCTGTCACGTCTGCAATATTTTCACACTACTCTCGAGTGAATTACTAATTCATCGAAACATCTCTCTTTCTGTTAGAGGACAGAACAGAATACAGTTGCTAATGCAGTACATTTAACCTCTGGTAGAAGTTAGTATATTTGTGCAGAACCATAAACTGGCTGTTAGTGTGTGCCAGAAGGCTTCTGGCAGCCTTCCTAAGGATTTGTCAAAAAACAATTTGGATCCCCGTTGCAGCAAACGTGGAGCCACAGACGGATTGTGGCTGTATGTCAGGATCTTGTCAGAAGCAGCCTTTGCTGATAATAAGAATCCAGGGCTGGTGGATTTATGGCAGTGGACAAAAGCATCTTCTTGCCGCCCAGCGCCTTGACGAGTATCATGCTTTTTCCCTCAATTACCCAAATCACCTCCTGATCTCCTGGCAGACTGTGGATTGCATTCCAAGGCCTCACCTCCTGCTTTACAGCTACTGAGATGGCTGGGCAATGTCCTCATTCACAGGTGGAGGACAAGCTGAATCATGTCCATTAAATCTCGGGATTTAAGAATGGAATGGGCATCCTCCTTGGAAGAAACAGCTGAGCTCATAGCTTTTTGTTTTCTCTCCTTTCCATGAAACTAATAGAAGCAGTTTATTTGTGGCTAACTTTTGATTAAAAAGAGACTATTCTTGTGAAGTGTTAACAAAGCAAATGCAGAATGAGTCACTCCAATTGCTGTTATCTGTGGATTTTACTACCCATTGAAGGTAAATAATTAACTAACCCTTCTATTTTGTAAACTCTTCACACATCTTAGTCTGCAATTTTCTGCTTTTCAGCCCCCTTGCTGATACGATTTTATCTTACAAGTTTATTGACAGTAAATATCATAAATTTTTATATTCTCAGGAGAAACCACTGGTGCTTTGGACCCTCCTTAAGCCGGGGCTCTTCAGGATGATATAAGCTTTGCATAATGAGTTACTATTGAATATTAACAACTGAAATACTAACAATTAAGAGAATGCCAAGCATTTTCCAGATTACAGCCACCTAAGAATTACTACTGAATAAAAGGGAAACTTGAGCTTGGATAGAGGTTTGAGCCAAAGCAAAGCTGTGAAAATGGAAAGGGTGGAGAAGGGAGGGAAAATTGATTCCAGGTAATAAAAGAAAAATCTGGCAGTGTAATTGAAAGAGAAATGCAAAAGCTAATTTCATAGAATCACAGAATCATAGAACGGTTTGGGTTGGAAAGAACCTTAAGATCATTCAGTTCCAACTGCCTGCCATGGGCAGGGACACCTCATGCTAGTCCATGTTGCTCAAGGCTCTGTCCAACCTGGCATTGAACACTGCCTGGGATGGAACATTAATTTGATACAAAGCACGCTTCAATTTTGCTTTAAACACTACACAGTAAGGACATGCTTGTTTTTGGTGTGCCCCCAAATCCTTTATTTGTCATGGAGAAAAACTGTAATATATTGCAGGTTATGGTTTTAACTAAGAAAGCTGTTGACTGACACATATCACAACCACATCTGACCATTACAGCAACCAAGACTGTTGCATTAGTGAGACCAAGAAGAGATGAAAATAAAAGTCCATGTGCTAAACTGAGAGGGCAGGAGGTGCTAAAGCCAAAACAGAGCTGAGTTGCAAACTGAAGTAGTGCTGGCTTTACCGAAAAATTGGCAGAGGGCTAAGATTAGAGAGCTCAAGGAGTAGGAGATGGACAGTAGGTTGCTGAGGATTGAAGCCAGGCCTGATAATTGAAAGAAAAGAACATAAATTATAAAGCTAGAACAGAAAAATGACAGGTAACATGGATGTCAAACACTAATCCTCTGCTTTTAGTGAAGCGCTGTTTTCATCAGTTAAGGGTCTGCTTCTGGACTTCAGGGTCCTAAATCAAAATAGCTGAATTTATTCTCACCCTCAGTGCTAAAGGGCATCTTCCATGGTAATGTCGCCTTAAAGTACATGTGTGCACGTGTATATCATCTCCCCACACACAACCCTGTTCTAAATCAGCTTTTGGGTGCCTGGTGAGCCCAGGCCTCTGCAGCCTCGTCAGCCTGAAGACGAAGAGAGTTCACCTCACCTCTGTGTTACCAGGACAGCCACCACTGTGTGGAGGAACCACAAGGAAAAGTTCACTTGTTCAAAGAAAACTACTTTACACGGACTAACAAAACCCCAAAGCCCAGTGGAAAATTTCCTGTTGTTCCTGAAATCTTCCAAAAGCTTTTTAAATACAGCTCAGGGCCCCAATACATTAAAACCACACTGTATTTCCAAATACCACCCAGCCTGTCACATCGCACATAGAGTGCAATGCATAGGAAAGATGCCATTGCACCAGAGGGTCTAAATATAAAAAGGCAGAAGCAACATTTAATCCTTCAGCAGCAAAGGGGAATTTTGCAACTGAATTTCAAGGGATGTGGAACTGACACTTACAAGAGTACACGGCTGGAGCTTTGCCCCAGAGCAAAAATTAGCAAAACATCCCAGAAGAACATTTGGTTTTAAAGGGAGATGATAGATTTTGTGTGTAAATGTCTGTGGGCTCCTGAGTGTGTTACCAACACTGCCATCACATCACATTACCTGCTTGCTGCTCTCTCACCAACAGAAATGTTCATAGTTAAAAACCACAGACAAAACCAATTGAAATAGAAGAGCAACTCTAACATGTAATGGCACTAGCTAAGACAGTGCTCACAGAGCTAAATGTCTGGCGTACTATGTAATGCCACTTTTCCCATGGTTTTTAACAAGCTGCAGAAAGGAATGAATCCCAGCCAGGACGGACCATGTGAGACCTCAGCTGAGGAGCAGGAAAGAGTGTAGAGCAGGTGGAACCAATGCAACCACTGCTTCCACGTTGCCTCTGTCCTAGAGGCAGCACACTGAGGGGTAACTCAGAAACAAAGAGATCTCTTCCTCTCCCCTTTGGTCTCTAAATGCCTTTTCAGAAATGGTGAGCTGCATCCTCAGCAGACAGAAATTTGCATAGCTCCCTTATAATCAGTGAACCATGTCTGTTTACTCCAGATGAACATCCAGTCCTACACCTTCCATGGCTTTCCAGTTTCAGATGGGCTGGAAAATTAAGATTTCTCAGTTCTAAATGCATTCCTGAACCTCCCTCCTTCCTAATGCGTCTTTCCCCTCCTCCTTCTCCTTTCCATTTTAACCTACAATTTTTCAGGTCATTTAGTTCAGAATAAAAACACAGATGAGTTATTAGGAGTTGAACATTGCCAACCGGGCATGTAATGTGACTTTGTTTCACAAGAAGTAATAAGCATATATTATGCACTAACACAAAATAAGGACTCACAGTTCAGGAAGACATGTACAAAACGAGAGGCCTCAGCAATCCAACAAGCAAATGTTCCCTACCTAAAAACTTGTTGGAACTTTCAAGCACTTTGGAGCTGAGGTTATAAGCTGAGAGTAGCAGAAAGGACTTGGCTGGCAAATTAGCTCTAATTTTATGTACTGCCACCACTACATCACCAGGATGAAAGAAAAGATCATCCAGAGGGGAAAGGGTAATAATGAGTGTTCTTCAACGTGTCAAATACAAAACACTGCAGAAATGTTGAGGCCTGGAAAAGGGCTGAGCTAAAAGGAAAAGTGCAAAGGTCCCCCAGAACTGGAGAAAGTAAGAGCTGGCCCCTAAAAGAAGTGTCATCTATTTTAGACAGGCTGATCCTCCAGGCTCAGAGTTTAACTTGGTTTTACTGCTGGTTTATTACTTTTCCCATTTTGCCATGACAAGCTAATGATTTTTGCAAAATGTACCATGACAAATCTGCCCCCGCAGGTGGTTCTACACACACAACATCCAGGAAAGACTTTGATCCCTCTTCTCCTTTCACTTCTTCTACTTGTGTGGTGTTTTCAGGGCTTTTTTTTCCTTCCAAAAAAAGATTAAAGGAGAGAAAAACAGACACTGAGGAACTGATAGGCAGGGCATGATTCAATACAGCCCCAGTAAATTAAGTGACCCAAGGCCTTCCTTTAGGAAAGTTTACAGCTGACCCCACTTGCAGCACTGTGTGTTCTGGTGATCCCAACATAAGAAGGACATGGAACTGTTGGAGCAAGTCCAGAGGAGGCCACGAGGATGATCAGGAGCTGAAGCACCTCCCGTATGAAGATAGGCTGAGGAAGTTGGGGCTGTTCAGCCTGGAGAAGAGAAGCTGCGTGGAGACCTCATAGCAGCTTCCAGTGTCTGAAGGGCGCGTACAAGGATGCCGGGGAGGGACTCTTCATCAGGGACTGTAGCGATAGGACAACAGGTGATGGGTTCAAACTGAAACAGGGGAAGTTCAGGTTGGAGATAAGGCAGAAGCTCTTCCCTGTGAGGGTGCTGAGGCACTGGCACAGGGTGCCCAGAGAAGCTGTGGCTGCCCCATCCCTGGCAGTGTCAAGGCCAGGTTGGACACAGGGGCTTGGAGCACCCTGCTCTAGTGGAAGGTGTCCCTGCCTGTGGCAGGGGTTGGAACTGGGTGAGCTTTAAGGTCCCTTCAGCCCAAACCATTCTAGGATTCTATGATATCTCTACCTCTTATAACTGCAGTGGGTTACTGGTAGGGCCCTCCCACTGGTCAAGGATGCTCAACATGTTACTTCAATGGTCACAAGGCACCAAAGAGAGGGGCTACTCCCACTGAGGAACCACAATTCTGACACATCACTACTACTGCACTTTAATGCTCCCTGCCCTGTGTGCTGTCAGGAGCAGCTGCAAACACTGCCAGGATAACTCCTGTAAATGGAAGTCATCTTTAGGAAATCTTCAGGTAAGCCTTTTTGCTGCAGGGGTTCTAACTGTGAACCCATTTAATACCCATTTGCATTTCTGATTTCTGTGCTAATCACACACCACACCATCTCTTGAGCTGCAGCGCTCCATCTTTGAAGCTCCATGCTCTATTGCCATCTGGAGATGCAGTCCAGCTTCCTCCCATGCCCCTTGCTAAGGCAACAGGAGCTGCCCACTTCCTCAGTAAACTAAGGCTTTATGACTGGATTATACTGCCTAATATAATTATTACCTGATACCTGTGAATGGGAATAACAACAGCTGTTGGCTGAGAAGAGAAGATGGGGGGTGAGGTGGACTTTATAAACACTTATAACTTCTAAAGATTATTCCTTTTGAAGCTAGATATACATTTTAATCAGCTGCTTTCATCATTATTCATGTATGAATTATTAATTAGTCCTCTTGCCTAAAAATACCATTTCCAGCTTGCTGCAAAAATACACACACACGCGTGCACACACACAAACATGAAAAAATAATACAAGAAAAGGAAGATATTCTACATCATTAGCACTAGAGGAAACGCTGGGTATTTGATCTCACTTTAATTATGAATGCCTGGTTTGAGAGAACATTTCCACATCAGCAGTCAATAACACTGCTGTGTGCACTTGGGTGTAAGACACGGTAAGAGGCAGCATTGGCAACGACTTCTTTTTCAGCAGCTTCACTCACTGTGTTATCGAGTGTGTATGCGAAAGTACCTGCACAAATCCATCCCTTTCATCTGGTGACTTCACGTGCAAATTGGGAAAAGCCCAACAACTCAACCTTGTGGCTATTTCTAAGGACATGGCAATTCAAAGCTTCAGCCACTGTAACAACCCTGAGAAAGAGACAACCTTTGTCCCCAACCTTATGTGGGCACAAGAAAAAGGAAAATCCAAAAAGGAGTACCACCATTTTACTTTACAGATGGGAAAACAAAGTAGAGATAACTTACCCAAATCAGAAGTAAGGTCTGAGCCCAAGTCTCCCAAGGAAAACCTATTAAGCTGCATGATTCCTTTCACTCTACCTATCTATCTATCTACCTATCTATCTATCTACCTACCTGCCTACCTTCCTGCCTACCCATCCATTCATTCATCCATCAATCCATCCATCCCTCCATTCATCCCTCCCTCCCTCCCTTTCATCATGGAAAACCTCTACAAAGGATGCACATTCATCCCCTCTCTGACCTCTCCTTGCCCCAAACTGGCATCTACAGACATCTGGCCAGCTGGAAGCACAGTTTTTCTATTATGAAACCCATGGCTCTGTAATGACCAACATCACATTTCCCATCATGTACTGTCATACACCAAGGAAGCATCTTCATGGTGAGGTTGCTTACAGAACTGCTAGGAAGGGGAGGGTGGGAAGAAAAGGGCAGAAGGTGATATCTGGGAGCCAGCAGCTACGGAGGACTCTGATCATCTTGCAGTGCCTTTTCTCCCCATAATGATAGAGACAACTAACAATTGTACCTTTTTGTTATCTGAATTGCTTTCCTTGATGAGCATATCCCTTCAGAAGCTGCTGCAATGTTAATTTCCTAAATGATCAAAAAGCTTCTAAACTAAGAAAATGCTGCACACTCAGGAAAAGTGGGGAAAGGTTCAGAGGAATTGGAAATGACTTGCTGCTTTCTGAAATCAGGGCCATCCTCTGAATACTGTTATTTAAAAGTTTGTGCTTTATGTACATATAGTTGAATGGCTCAAAAAAACCCTCTTATTTTGGCAGAGGTCTAGCAAAAATGTTAACTAACAGGTTTCATGAACCTTGTATGGGCTATTTTAACTGTTACTACATTACACATCTGCCTCAAACCTACTCCAGTCTCCAGTAAAGCAGCAGTTTCTTAGCATGTATTAATCATGACATGGGCAAACTAATTAACATTACCAATTGCAGCATGTCCAAGACACAGCTTTCATCTCAACCTACCTGGTGAGGCCAAAGTCAGATGCACCGTGAAAAACACAGCAAGGAAAGAGGGATTTGGCACTTACTGTGGAAGAGCAACTGTTCACAGCACTAGGGGAAGGGGCTTGATGAGGAACCTGCTTAATGTGGGTACTTCTGTCCTCTCAGGACTAATATGGACTTCTCTGGCAGTTCCACCTCTTCGAATCCCAGACTGGTTTGGGTTGAAAGGGATCTTAATGCTCACCCAGTTCCAAGCCCCTGCCATGGGCAGGGACACCTTCCATTAGGAGCAGGTTGCTCAAGCCCATCCAACCTGGCCTTGAACACTGCCTTGTAAAGAGCTCATCTTTACAGCTGTGTCCCTTGTTTCTTTTCCTCTAGACCTCCACAGAGATTTTGTTCACTCAGGTTTAATCTTGCCTGGTGTGCTCTGATAGTCCATTTTCAGCTCAGCAGGCTTGTCATCTTGCTCTGCTGCCCACACCTGACTTTGCTTTACCTGTGGATTCCTACTTGCTAACCTAGAATAGTCCCCCCAGGGACGCCATGCTCAGCATGCCCAAGGCAGTGTGGGGCACACGCGTTCTATAGCACCTTTTCTGCTCAGAGAGCACTATAAGTGCAAAGCACATTCAGGTCAGGCTTTTTCAAAGTAGAATCATATGCATCACTTTGGTTGTTATTAATATTTCATTAATTTCTCAGCTATAGTAGTTTCCCCTTGAGAGATCATTAACAAAATACCACCCAAATCAGCAAGATAACAGGCAAAATGACCAAAATACAAACCCAGTTTAATTACCTTGGTGTTACACCTCTGAAAGCACCAGTTTTAAATTGAAGAATCCTATAAACTAAAGCTTTAATGATGATGAGGTCTATTGCTTCCTATGTCTTGTCATTTTAATTACTTCTCTCATTTTCTCCCACTTCCTCTGTTTTCTTTGGAAGAAGAATACAAGTGCCTGTAGATGTTAATGGAGGGTTGCTGGGAGGACTGGAGCAAAACTTTCCCAGCACAGATCACCAGCAGTGGAGCCACCTCACCAATACGTAAACCTCACAGGGAATTCAATGCTGCCCAAAGTGGTAACCCTTTCAGGGATGAAGAGAAAGATGAGATTGCTCATTGAGCTAAATCCTATTTCTTCTGAAGTTACAATGTAAGTTTTGCCAATAACTATCTGAGATTTAAAAGCAACCTAAACAAGAAGAAAAGAAAATAGAATTTTTGAGGTCTACTCACACAAACGACTAAGGAGCGTGAGCTACATGAAGAACTAGAACAAGAGGATGATGTAGCACAAAGAATAAAGATACTTAATGCTTCCTTTAAAATATTACACTATTCATACATTACAAATATTATGTGAAGAATATGATAAAAAAATATATATATGCACATAGTGGCAGCGCTACACAAAATGCAGAGATAGATGCTCCACCTGGCAGGCTTTACACAGGGGCATATATGGATAACTCTTTATGAAAGAGTTGCTCACGTGAATCCAGCCAAGCACAAACAGAAATGCTTTAACCTTATTTCATAGAATCATAGACTCATAGAATAGTTAGGGTTGGAAAGGACCTTAAGATCATCCAGTTCCAAACCCCCTGTCATGGGCAGGGACATCTCACACTAAATCATGCTGCCCGAGGCTCCATCCAACCTGGCCTTGAACACTGCCTTTTTCCTTATCTGCAGATGAGTTTCCCAAGTTTCCTCCCCAGGCTGCTCTCCTCACTAGCTGTGAACAAAAACTTGTTTCAAACAAAAGTACTTCCCTAACTTGTATTATTCCTATGGCTCTCCGTTGAGTATTTTCATGTTTTATTTTTTCCAGCTCCATCTACTATGGAACACCCAAAATTGGATGGATCTTTGTCAGCTGAATTCAGTTTTAAACACAGGTATTACATAGTTTATTTTGGGACAATGATTTTGAACCAGATCTACTCATCACCAAAGCAAACCCATGAGCTTCGTTTTCTTTCAGATCCATTAAATCCTCACGATGCAAAATATCATCAGTATAAACAAGATCATCAAAATTTGGCCCATACTGATTCTAGTGCCAATTCCTTTTGTGAGGATACAAGCAAGGGACATGCATTTCTTGCCTGTACACTGTCTACTTCTAAACTTAAATAGGACTTTTTGTAAGTACGTATAAAAGTACATGCCATGTGTATGTGTGTGTACATGCGTGCCTGGGTATGTATGAAGTTTATTTTATAGAAAGTTCTATTAAAACTACAACAGAAACAAATGTGTAATCTTGAGCCAATTCATTCCTGCCTAATTCTTGTAGAAAATAAAAGGAAAAGTGCATACACAAGTATGTATTTCATACAATTCCTTTCCTGAAAAAGGTGTTCTCAGTTTCAGCCTGGAATTCATTTACTGCACAGTAGACCCTACCCAGACTGTACTCTTTTTAAGCCTAGCAAAGGGAAAATGAAGTAGATTTGTTACACAGAGAAGAAGCTGAAAGGTAAGCACTTCTCCTGCCAAGACAGAAAGAAAGTCAATAACTGATTCTTTGATGGTTCACTAAAAAAGCTGAATCCTTAGTGGCAGAATGGTGAAACCATTTTGAAAATGTACAGATTTAAAAAGAGACAGCTAAAACAAAGAACAATATGAGACTGACACATGAAACAAAGAAGTAATTGTTGTAATCTTCTCTCAAGCTTAGTATGCCTTTGATCATCTTCAAGAACTCTTGTGATGCACAGCAAAATCGGTTCCAAAACAAATTTGCATACAGGAACTTTTATACAGTCCTCAAGATGCATTTCTCGAGTCACACCAGAAAGAGAGAACAATTTAAACAAGATGTCAGGCAAAAATGACACTGATGAAGCACAAAGAGACACCGGGAAGTAAATTCTCTTTGCCCTTCTGACAAAGTTACATTCAACTTTTGCACAATCAAGAGAGAACATTAACTATGGGGCTGCAATGTGCTGAACCCCACCTGGACAATCAACAGTCTATCACACATTAAAACCTGGAAGATGGCTCAATGAACAACTTTAATAATGCCAAAGCTGTCAAAGTGTGAAGTAGTGGGACTCTGCAAGAGCAGGCTGCAGAAAACTGCGCTCTCAATGCTGGAGCCCAGCACAGGCTCTCCAGGCAGGGCTGATGAGTAGGTGCTGAGCTTGGCACCAGGACCTTGGAGCATTGTGTCCAGATGTAGTGACAAAATTCAAATAAAGATAAACTGAATAAGGCTCAGAAATAAGCTATAATGATTAAAAATAAAGTTTTATAGTGAAAGGCTTCTGAATCAACTTGTTTTCTTTCCTGAAGGAGAGCTAAGTGTCTACCTTACCACAATCCACACGTACCAACACAGGGAACAGACACTGCATAGGAAAAGGCTTTTCATTCTAGTGAACAAATATCCTGAACATAACCAGTAACGCTACATGAATTCAGGCAAGAAATCCTGTGTGTGCTCTGAATGGGAAAAGTTACCAGCCAGGCCAGCAAATGGCCAGAGCTGAGGCAAAGCTCCTTCATGGAAGTCTACCTTCAAAAGGCAGACAGGCCATCGCCAGTACATGCAAATCAATGGACATTTTCTGGGCTGTTTCATACAGGAGATGTAACTATATAATCACACCCCCTTTTTCAGGCTTCATAATGAGATGGACTTTGGAAACTAAGGCTCTAAGAGCCTAAGCATTTGAAATAATGATATGGAGTCTATGGGCCCACTCCCAGAGGCAAACTCTTCACTAGACTGTGCTTACACCTTGCAGGTGTTGCTGGGGCCAGCCCCATATATCCCCAAACTATATGAGTAAGGTTTCCAGCAGTGATCTAGCGAGTATTTCACCAATGAATACAGTGAAGCAAAATCCCGCCAGTACACCATCAACATTCATTGGTTTAGAAAATCCTGCCCTATGTGCATGAGCATGCATTTGCTTAATCCCACTTTTACTATATAACATGCCTTAAAACATTGCCTTAGGGAGGCTGGGAAAATAAAGTGATTACACAGTAACTAATGCAAATTGCTATGTTAATTTTGAAATTACTTAACCCTATAAAATGCCTGCAGGTTTTAGCGTCCTGTTCAGGGTCGGCTCTTGAAATGCTCCTTCAGACGTGTGAACAAGCAAAGGTGCAGCAGTCTCTTGCTATGACACGGAAGCAACACAATGAGATGGCATGGGTGGCCAGCTATTGTTCTAACCAGAGAAATTTCTTTTACTGCATCTCTTCCCATTAACTTCCCAGCTCCCCTGGAAAACTAAATCTACCATTTGCTAGTTTGGACTGGAGATCAGTGAATAACAAAAGCTTTCACCTCTACTATTCTCAAGCCAGGTCCCATAGCCTCCACAATAGGTACCCCAAAGCGGGTGTGTAGGAAACATGTTAGTATAATGCAAGGAGACCTGCAGGTACAAAATCTTTCCATTTCTAGTATGAAGTCTTTCCTGTTTAGCTATCATAATTCCTGCTTCCTGGAGATGCTTTCAAAGGTTCCTCCTGGTTTCAGATGGGTTTGCTCTTAGCCATTGCTCACGCAAAGCTGGCCTGTTCTAGGTCAGCAGCAAAGCAGGATGGAAAGAGGATGGGAGTCCTTGCTGCAGTGCAGAGGAGCCAAGGAAGTCCTAGGGGAACATCACTCACTCAGAGAGGAGAGAAAACGTTTGCCGACTTTCCATAAAGGAGGAAGAACAAGTCAGCATTCCCCAGTTTGCTGCAATCCTGAATGGTTGGTCTTCATCACTATGAGAGGCTCCACAGCCAGCAGCTAGAGACCAGAGAACCATTTTGGCCTGAATTTCTATAAAGTCCAAATTCTGACTAACAGTAGCTAAACTCACCCATTTACAACTTGTTAGTTGTGACTGCCTTGATGCAAAAGACCTCAAAGAATGTAAGAAGCATCTCTATGCTTTGAGTAAATTAGGAATAGAGCTTTTCTTGAGCAGCACATTAAAGCAGATGGGCACAGAGGAATCAGCTTCCAGCCTTAATTAATAAGGAAAAGAGTGACCTGCTTTCAGTTTAAAAAACATACACAGTAATAATTTACAGGACACGGAGCATACCATGGCCTAAGTAAACTCCAGGTCTGGCTGGCTGTGAACCATCACTACAGTATGTCTTGCTAATGCTCGAAGTATGCTTTTAATATGCTAAATGTATCCCTAAAAGGATTCTGGAAGCCTCACATTAGCATATTCTGGATGATCTTTGAATATCTGATCAGTGTAAGACAGGCAGAGACTCACTGTCATGGCCTAATTAAAAACGAATAGTGTAACATATTGACCTAACAAAAGTAATTTCTTCATCTCAGCTCACTTCTCCTGTTCTTTTTAGTCTTTTGGCTGGAGCAATCACTGTATTTTGCTAAAACTTTTCTTGTATTAACACAATATATCGTGACTTACAGGGAACAATGTTTAGCCCATGCATCAGATACTTTATGGTGCCTGCAACACTCGCAGGAAAGAGGAGACCTTCCTCAGCCAGGGATCAATACTTGATCTATCCCAGAAAAGGTGTAATAGATCACCTTAAAAGTATCTATGGAAACCGAATTGCATATGGCTGTCAAAAGCAATTCACCCCAAATTATCTAGATACAGTTTCTCCAGCCAGGGCAAATCAGAATGCTTAAGTTTGTAGTGACCAAGCACAACTTTGTACTTACAGAACCCCTCGACATCAAATCTGCTAAATTTACTAATCCACACATTAGGAAAACCCCATGGAACTTTAGTTTCCCTCCAATTTCCTTGCTATGTGTTTAATTACCACCACTAGGGTAAGTGCAGGGAAGCAACACAGAACCACCACCACTTTGCCTGCCCGTTTCCTCAGATGTGCTGAAGGATGGAGCGAGGACCATCTCTCAAGCTTCAGCTCAGCCTTAGCTCTACCACATGGTCCCTAGCCGCAGATACATAGCTTACATAGTGAGGAAATAGCTCTTTGCAGTGACAAGATGGGTGGCAAAATTAGATCCCCTCTTTGCCAAGGTGACATTCACCTTCCTTCCTCAACTTCCCTCTCTTCCCAAACTATTCTTTTTATTAAATCATAAGCCAGGAAAGGTGAGAGAAGTAAATCATTACCAAATTTATAGCTTTCTACTAACACAGTTAGCATTTGTAACTACTTCCTCTCCATTTCCCCTTTCTTTTACTTTTTCAACATGCGTCTGGCCACGGCCATCTTCATGACAGGCATGGAGCATGGTTTTAAATCTGTGCCCTCAACAGAACAGTGACAGGGTTGTGTATTTTGTTTTTCTTAAACAGGGCCTTGATGCAGAGTTATATTCAGTTTCAGAGATGTCTTATCACTCTCTGGCACTTTCTGTAAGTTCGTTTTGAAGTCCATCTAATTTAGCAGTCAATCTTTCCATTTGTGTTAAATACCTAGTGCTTTAACAAACATGAGAATGAATGCTGACAGGCAACAGAAAGCAAAGTTTGCTGTCACAAACTCACTATTAAATTACTATTATATAAAAGGTCTGGTTAACCAAAAGCAAATCTCCAGGTTTTGCTAAGCAACAACTTTGCCTTCCTGCTAAGAACAGTGCAGCTAAAAGCTATTGTGTACCGTGCGCCACATCATTCAGGTCTGGCTGTATCTGCTAAACTGCTCACAAGACGTTGTAACATTGGTGTTGCAAATTAAGCTTTCAGGGATATTCTAAAAGCAGATCCCAGGTTTCTCACATATCAGAGCTGGCAGAGAATGAACTGTTCTCTTCACAGCTCAGGACTATCAGACACACAAATCGCAGACAGCTATAATCTTCAGCTCCTGGCAGAGAAAACCACATTTTCAATTCCACCTAAAAGTACTACTTCTGGCCAGTATGCCAGAAACGTCTCTGGCAACTGACAATGTCTCATGCACACTGGCTTGTTTTCTACTCTATTTTAAATAAAAAAATTGCCAGCTTCCTATCTCTGAGGAAAATAACACCTTGAAGAGCTCAATTCTGCCCTAGCAAGGCAAAATGCACATTGGAGTCAATGAGCCATGAGAGCGTCTCTTGATATCTGGGTTCGTATTCTACCTGGGGAGGTATATGTGAGTATTTAGCTTTTGTGGTTCCAAGCCTGAAAACCTGCAAGGCTCCCTGCATGCTGAATGTACAAACACACCCTGGAGTTCCACTGCACTGTATTACACTTGCGCATCCTCCTGTACTTCCATGCTTTTACAAAGGCAACTGACGCCAATCTCAGACTCAAACCCATACCTAATGATTACCAGGTTTGCATACATATCTATAGGTCTCTAGCTTAAGTTAGAGATCCAGAGCTTAACTGCCTGGCCATACTGGAATACTGATACAGAGATACTGAAGACAAGAAGTCTGGCTCTTCCCACCATGGCACACAGCTATCACAAGCAGTGAGTAAATGCATCTCCCATCACAGGTAGCGATCAAGTGAACCAGGTTTGCTGACCTTATGCATTTTCTGGAGTCTATTTTTGATATTTGTATGTAATGCAGCACTTGATATGCAATATAAAGAATAATCCAATACATGCTGAGGAACAGGAATGGTAGATGCATCATTTCCTGCAGATGTCATAAAATCCCCAGAGAATAAGCTGATTTGAAGCAAGTGAGAAAGCTGCTTATATTTGTGAAGTTATCTTCCCCTCTCCCTGACATGAGTTTGGCCTAGTTGGTTTGAATTTAACAGACCTGTCAATGAAGTACCAAACTGCTGCTCACCCTAGAACTGCCTGATAAGTGATTAGGCTTAACATGTCCTGAGTGATAAGATGCACACACAAACTAGGAGCAAGACGCACACTCCATGGTGGCAGGGATGTCCACGCGGCACAACCAGGCTGGTTTTGCTCCAGCTGGGCTCGCAGGACCCCCCCCCCCACCCCCCCCCACCCCCCCCCCCCCCCACCCCCCAACACGCACACCTTCTCATCTCAGCACAGCCCTTTGCTTTTTTGATAGTGGGTTTCCCTGCACCATCCCTTCCTCAAGCTGCTGTGCTTTAGCTCCTGCTCCAGAAGGTGCTGCTCTTGTCTGCAGCTCCTGCTCCAGCAGCAGCCAGGGTCACCAACCAGACCACCAGCAGCCACAAGTGTCCTTGGGCTGAAAGTGATCTTGAACACGAAATGCTTGTGAAGAGTGGGAATTCCTGAAAAAGGCCCTTCTCTTTGCTTAGTGTTCTTGTTAAGTGGCATCTATTTCTGGACAGATCACAAACACTGAAGACAGTTGTTGCCACATTTAAAAATAGCCCTGGAAGAAGGCTTAACCTTTCCGTGACCAGCAGCAAATCATAACTGCTATTACTAGATCAAAAAGGCAATTATTTAGCAGACCTGATAAAGGAATGAAGGGATCAGGAACATCTCCACATGACATTACTTCAGTTCTTCACCCCACCTAACCCCAAGTCTGCATCCAAATAACTATCCTGGTGTCTGTGTCTTAGAATCCAATCCTCAACTTACTATAAGGCCATAATGACACTGCTTGTGCTGCTCCACCACTCACACTTCATGTATTGATAACCTATGAGAAAACATCCTTGTTGAAGCCCACAGATAGATACTTCCATTCACCTAATACTTTACTTTGCAGATCACTCCACCTGTGGTTTTAACACCAACCATTCATTTTCTAACTCCTGTTAACAAGCAAAAGGCTTTATCTGCCTTAAAAACTAACGCTTAGTGGAGCTGCACCACAGTATATTTAGCAAGGGCAGCATCATAAGCGCACATGCTGTGCCAGCCCCAGTTAAGGTGTGAACTGAAGGTGATGTAACCAAACCAGAGCACAATCTCTGCGGATGGTCCTACACAGGCATACAAGTAGTGTCTTTCAATAGATGGTGAAGAAATGAGGAAAAGTTTTTATCTGCTAAATAAAGCCCCCCCCCCCCATCGAAATGTAAATGATCATACAGTCCTATGCAACTCTATCTCCAAGAGTTTAAAAGCTTATCTATGTTACACTGGTCACTGTTCTGAAAACTTCCGAGCTCAGTGTCAAGCACTCAGATCCCATTTCCAGCCGAGATGCACCCTGTGCTTGGTTACACACACAGCGCATCCGTGCGAGGTGGGAGCCAAAAGGAAGCATCTTCCCAGCCCCACGCTCTCGAAATTCCTGTTAGACTCACATGACGCTGCCTGACCAAACAGTTAAACCCAACGCCCTGCACTCAGCTTGCTGCATGAGCAACCAGAGCCTGCGGGTGGATCCAGCTCCTCTCCTCTTCTGGCTCTTCACATTAAATACACTGGAACTGTACACTGAGGGGCTATTTGAAAAACCCTTCCAGGAGTGGTCTCAAATAAATGCTTCCCTTTCTGTGATCTGACTTTAGAAAGGCCTTTTTGAACTACAGGGTTTAGAAGCTTAGCCCTGCCTAAGGGAGGCACAGCTTCCTGGCACGTGGAGGGTCTGGCACAGAATGAGTACCACAAGCATTCCCAGATGCATCCCACGGATCAGTTCCTAGCCCAGCCCAGTGCAGCACCCAGAGAATAGGGAAAAGCAGCTTCCTCACAAGAGAAATTACTAAAAACCTAGCAGCAAGACTTGAAACAAGAAGTGACAGAAACACTAGATACAGCTAGCCATAGGGCACCTCAGCTTTGGAAACTCCAGATATATGCCCCTTTTAAGCACATCTTCATTTCTCATTTCATATACCTATGGCTTTCAGACACAATATATACAGAAAAGGGGAAATACGGCATGTAAAGCATATGTATGCTTTTAATACATATATGTTTTTTAATTTAAGTATGATCAGTAACAAAAATACTTTAAAGCCATACCCATGGCTTTAGGCTGTGTGTGTAGGCACATATACACAACCCCTTCTTTTGGGCAAACGTTCATCCTGTTTGATTCACGCTGTAATAATACACAATTTTCATGGAGCAAAGCACTAAAGGATGTGAGTTGTATAAGGAACTCCCTCATTTTCATTTTAAATCATTCTTTTGTCATGGGAAATGTAAAACAATTTCAAAATTAAAAGACATAATAGACGAATGATGAAAGGTCTCATCTAAAGGCAATGGAAAAAGTCAGGCATTTAATTGTGTTTTGGATTTATCCCAGACGTGTCACTGTTTCAGGACTAACTGCCTTGGCACAGAGAAAGAGAGGGAAAGGCATGTGACGAGGGCAGCAGGCAAAGCCAGTGCTGGTACAACTGCCCCAGCCCAGATCCAATGGAAGGAAATTCAAACTGGATTCAGGTCATTTGTGGGCAAGATTTGCTGGCAAGTGGAAGAGTTCCTGACACAAAACCTGACCCAACTCAAACTGGCTTCCAGAAAGAAAACCCAACTGTAAGCACAGCAACCTGTAAGGTAATGAGCTCATATATATGCCAGGACTGACAGGCCCAAAGACTGCAGGAACATAAAGAACCCTATACAAAGCACGGTAAGTTTAAGGTAATAGATGCAAGGAATCTTGAAAGCAAGGAAGTTCCTTTGAACACACAAATGCTGTGGGCAACCAGATACAGCTTTACTACACTAAACACAGAGTCTATAAGTGGGTCTGCTTAAAGACAGTATCAGAAGAAAATCCTGTCTCTGACCATGTAATGCTTCCTCCCTTCCCTGGCAGCCAGAAATATGTAAGCAGGTTGCTCTATACCTACAGAAAGAGAGTTGAAAAGCAAGCTCCTCTTGAACATGAATTCTATAATCAGTAATGACAATGAAATATTGGGATAGAGGAAACACACTGAGGGACTGCCACTGCTTTCCTCCTGCCAGAGGTAGGACAACATCCTGCACACCAGGAGCTCATGAGATTACAGGAGTAAGAAACTGCCTTTTTCAGAGCAGAGGAGAAAAGAGAAAGGCATCTCGAGGAGCCTTGAAGATAGTGCTACACGGGTCTGAAACTGCAAGACAAGCAACAGACTTCAATTTCTTCTTCAGTTCTATTCTGGGATGGAGTGTGCTGCTCAGCAATAGCTCTGGAGACATGCAGGAAATGACTGCCACGACAGTAATGTGAGCAGACTGCATGAGTAGGGATGCTACTTTTGTCCCTCTTTTGAAAGTAAGTCCATACTCTGAGATACCAGCATCAAAATACACTAGGCAGGCCACAGGACAGCATTGGATTAAACTAGTTTGGAGCATTTGTGAATTTGTAATCCCTTTGATAGCACCATATTTATTTTCTTCACACTGCTTTGGTAATTGAAGAACACTGCTGCATGTTTTGGAGAAAACCCTTATAGCCTGGTGGCACTTTGATGTGTTTGTAGGAAGAAGCATGGCAATATGAATTCAGGAGTACCATAAAGGAAATATAGCACTGTCATTAAACACTTGCCCTACAGAAGGGTGGTCAGGGTCCCCTCTCTGTCTTGGGTACCTCACAGGAAACCTGCTTTTAGGAATTTATAGGCTAAAATTATTTGACTGGCTGAACCAGGAGGGACAGCATAAGGCATAATGAAGAGGTACAACCCACCAAAGGTCATACAGGGATGGGGTCCCTGTACCCACAACAGCAGCCACATCTCCAGAGCCTCAGGCCAGCATCTGCTGCCTGGAAGATGTTCCCTGACAAATCTGATTGCAACTCTCTGCATAACGCTGACTGCAGGTGAGATGAATTGTCACAGTACTCTGAAGTGGCTATGAGCATATATTCAGGCTTATTGAGCCATAAATCTAGGAAGCAATGAGTTCAGGTGATTTCTAAGTTCACCTAAGTTTTATGAAACCTATTTTTTAGCCAAACAACTGCAAATGAGCAGTGCCTGGTGACATTTTATTACATTTTCCCTTATTATGCCTTAGTGGTAAAGTGTTCTCGCCAATCAGCATTGCAGTATCAAAGAGACTGTTAAAGACAGTAACCTAAAGAAAGCAGAGATAACAAATTTGCTTGTCTGTCTCTCCAAAATGGGCTCCTTTTCTTTGTGCAGTACAGCTTAGAGCACTGATTAAAACAATAAACCAATACAATGGTCAATTAAGAGAGTGGAAAAGCAGATATGCCACTCAAAACCACCGGCCATACCATAGGAATAAATCAAAGTAACAGCAGCACTTGAGAAAGGAGCAGTTTACCCTGAATGTTATACCAAGTATTCTTGAAATCAACGTTTCTCGGTGATGCTATTCAGCATATTTACACCATACTAATGAGGAAGAGCAGAGCATCATGGACTTTTCTTTTCCAATTACATTCAGTAACAGCATCAGTACCTGATTTATTAATTTACAGTTATCCCTATTTCACAGAAGAGTATCTGCCCATGGAAACACCCCTGTTTTTATGGTGTTATTAATGAACAGCACCTTCAGAGAGTTTTCAAAGACTGATGAAAAAATCAGGAGCTTAAAGCCAAAGCATGTTTCTATTTCCTCCCTGTACATTTTAGTTAATGGTGTTGTAAACATAATTGCCAAGAGCCAGTCAGTGGAATGTGCATTTTATTTCCATTTCTAAGAGATTACCTCAGGGTCACCCATTTTGCCACTTGTGACTTCTGCAGGCCTGCTTAATGAATACCAGAAACCTATTGTGGTGTCCTCCTTCTCTCTCATACATTACATATGAGTTGGCAGGCCCTGTTAGCCATTTGGAAAGCAGGCCTATCGTGAGGTTAGCAGCTCATTAAATGCTGTTCCTCAGAGCTAATAAACTCACATTAGCTGAATTCTACATTGTGAGTGACTGGCAAAGCTCAGCCCTCCCTGTTGCATTCCCTGGCCATCACACAGCACGGTGCACTACAGTAATTAACATGGAAACACATGCTAATTCTGTTGATATTTGATATAAAGCAGTGCTGCCTCAAAGTGGTTGTCAAAACCATGTTTGCTGATAATAAACAGTTCCTATGCAAGTGAATGCAGCAGCCGGCAGCCTCCATGTTTATCATATTCCTGTGTTACAGGCTCTCAACTCTGAATATTCATGGCAGAAAATTAAGCCGTCATTTTGGGAAGCTAACAGGAGTCAATATTTAATGTCATTGGGTTTTGGTAGAGTTTTAGGTTGTATAAGAAAGGAGAAGCTAGACACATGATCCATTTTTAAAGGAGAAACTGAAAGGAAGCTTCCTAAATGGCCATGTTTAGTCATCAAAATAAAACACATTCAAATAACTGCATACTTGTAGGGTTTACAAACAAATAAAACACTCCAGGCCTTCATTTTGCAAATGTTTCTACACATGCTTCTATAAATATTTGGGAGATTACAACTTTCTGTCAGTGCTTCACTTTCAACAGTTAGTTTTCTAAGCAATAGTTCCCAGGCCTGTTGAAATACATCTAAGCAAATAACTAAACAGGAGTATGCTAGTTCCTCTGGGAATGGCTCTGTGTCCTGCTTATGAATCAAAGGGTCCACCTTCCGCCAGCCTGTGTTTGCTAAATGCTCCAAAAGGATTCACTGTTTCCAACAGTGTTTCTCACAAATCTGATGTCTGAGATGTCCATTTGGGACAGAGTAACTAGGGAAACCAATGACATGAAGAGCAAAGAGCTGCATTTCTTCATGGTAGTCAGAAGATCAGAGGAGAAGCGTTCCCCGAAGAAGGGTTTTCCACCTCTCTAGAACATTTGACAGATCAAAGTCAGTGAGCAGCTGGTAACTATCCTAATACCCTCTAAACACACACTGTACATGCACATACAATGGGGTTTGATCTATTGGACTCTGTTGGTCACCAGATGAGAGCAGAAATGGCACAGCAACAGAAAAGAAGACAGCATGCACCTTGAAAAGCCTGAAAGAAAATTCATGAAAGGCACGTCTGCTATCCATTTTATGTGCTCCACCACTTCACTGACCTTCTTGTACACTCTTCTTCCAATGGGCTCCGAAAGGAGCTAAAGTATCATTTCTTACAAACAGTTAGGAAAATTAGGAAACAGAAACTTCTTGCAATCAGGCTTTCTAGGATGCCTATCCTACCACATCTCAATCTTCCCCGCGGTCCTCAATAACCAGTCCTGCACACACAGTTGTTTTTCAGAGCTTGCTGTGCTTGTGTTACCCCAGAGCAATGAGTCTGTGGCTTCCAGTTGCTTTGTGATTTGTTGTTGTAAGATGGGAGTCCTTTCTGGCATTCCTGCATTGTTAAGGAACGCATGGTTCCTATCCCAGACTGCAGTTTCTCACAGCAATCATATATTCCCTGGGATGAACACCTTAATTAAAATGCAATTGTACCATTTCTTTCTGCGTGAGATCACAGTTTTGTTTTTAAGAAGAACCCAGCAACAAGGTGAAAGAAATGCAAAAGTGGGCTATGGGAAGCTAAAAGCACTACCAATTCCATCTTCCACCTGCCTGCAATCCTGCAATACCGCTGGAATGTAAGCATGAGACCCAGCAGAAGTAACAGGCTGCAAATGGGATCCTGGACACTGACCAGCTTCCCCTGTTCCAGTAGAACCAATCCGGCTGACTTTAATAGTTATTCATGCCTTCCAGCTCTCAGTCACAAGGCTTGGACAGAAGGCAGAGATTGATTTAACAGAGAATGAATGTAATACTCTGCAAGTAGCTTAGACTGCAGCAATTAATCAATTACCCAAGTACATTCCACTTTAACACATCCATTACTATTCTAATCTTTAATCAACTGCTTGTGGTTCCTGCATTTCTGTGTGAAGAACAATATTCACTTCGCAGAGGAAAAATACCGCTTCCAGTGCCAAACATAAAAAACCAGACGTGTGTTGACCACTATATAAAGGGAACAATCCTGTAACTAATGGCTTACAGACCCTGCTGGTCCTTGTTGTGGCATTGTTTCATACACCCATTACAAATACTTACTGGATATTAGTAGTAGAAACTGATCTGAAGAACATTTTTACCTTCATATCTCAGCTTGGCACATTAACTGGAACTTCTACAACCAGCTCCTGAATTTCCTGAAGTCAGAAGGACTTTCAAACTGGGATTTATTTCATGCTTTTTTTTAAGAGAAGGAATAAAGTTTGAAAACGGGTTGAATCACCTCCAAGTCTTGCTCCCTTTCTTCCCCTGTTCTGGCTCTAGTATAGGGTAACTCCATTTCCAGAGGAGACAGCCCACCCCAGCACTGCCTGATCCAAAGCCCATTTAAGGCTGGAGAGCCTCTTCCCTGACTTCAGTGGGTGTCAGGGTACGTTCTTAACACGGTTGTTAATTTTTTGATCCACTTAGTCTATAACATGAGTGACCTTTATGTTCACTGACCTCTTCATCAGTGCTCTGAGAAGGAGACCTGGTGACAAAAACCCAGGGCATGGGGTGGAAAAGTGAAATCTCAGATTGAAGGTACAAGTGGATCAAAAATTATCTGCAATAGCGAGAGAAGTGCATTTGTTGATAACAAGTCCGGTGTTTGATGTGCATACAGACTTTGCTATCTAGCCTTTCATCAAGAGCCGGAGGACTTATCCTTCCGGCATGAGAGATGGAACAGCTTAAAATGGTCAGTGACCACCGAAAGGATTAGCACATTATTATCTTTATAATCCACAACATTTACTTTTTCAGGATTGACTGAAGTTAATACAAAAGTGATTAGTGTTGTGGGTTTGCCAATGTAAGAGGTTGTTTATGACTCCATTCCCACACATGGCCTGTAATAAACAGATAGCACTGGCTGGAAGGTGGCCAATACCAGAAAGTTTCATCATCCACAATACACCCACAGAAACAGACATGACTGGTGCAATTCCTAATAAGTACCTGGACCTTCTAAAAGTAAAGCAAAAGTATGTTACATTACCTCACCCTGCAAGCACACAATAAAAGGTGGCATGGAAAATCCTTCAGCTTTTTTTGCCTTTGCCAGACATGTGCTATTTTTACAAATGTGGGCTAAGCAGCCCCCAGCATTCCAGGATCTCAGTCAGCCCCCGAGAATTCATGACTAAAAAATGCTGAGATGTTAAAAATAATCAATGTCATTTCTTGGATATGCATTCTCTACCCTCTGAGAATTCAGGATTCATCTTTTTCATTCTCACTCTACATTTATGATGGCTGGAAGTGGATTTGGGTTTAAACGAAAGCTGAAAGTCTCAGGCCACCACAAAACCTGAGCACCTAAAGGTTTTAAGCAGAATCCTCAACATGGCTTTCTCAAACCTATGTGATTTAAGATGTTCAGTCTCTTTTTCAGAATAGTACTTCAGGATTGTGTCCCACCCTTTCCAAACTGGACTTGTGCCCCCAGAGTGCATACCATTGAAAAAGCTATTTAGATGGCTAACTCCCACTAATTTGAGTTACACGCTTCTCTATTTTTATGTAGGTGGTGCAGTAGAAAACTGGTAAGCTGAAAGGATGGCCAGACAGACACATGTAGAGAAGTAGCAAACCAGAAAACTTTCATCTTCCCATCCTCTTTCTTACACCAATCAAGTTTGTTTCTGTCTTTGTCTGGAGCAGACTTGAAGCAGAATTTGTTTCTCCAAACCTCTCCAGCACTTAACAGAACCAAACCAAACTCGTCAGTGTAACACCTGAATGCTGCCAGTGTATCATGTATGAGTAAGCTTTTAGCTTTTCAAAGGCAGAGACACAGGGATGCCCTCTAGTCTTGCAAACAGCGTGAAGTTACATATGGCAAATAGCTTACCCCTACAAATCCCAGACTGGCACAGCTCTGGCTTGCAGTCAGTCCTCTTCAGTCTGTTACAAAACCAGTAGTGTGTGCCTTCACACAGACATGGCCCAGTCAAGATTCCTACTCCGCTTGGTACTTGAAAATAACCCATCCCAGGCATTAGTGTATTTGCAATGAATACCTCTACTAAATCTCTCCAGCATGTAAATATTCCTTTCTTAAGCAAGAGGCTAAAATCAAAGGTGAAGAAATTTACTACAGGTTGGTTCCTCTAGTTCTTCATTCACTTTGAGGCTGAAGAGACAATAGACAAGTTTGTGAGCACTTTTGAGTCTGGACTGCAGATCAAACGTGAATTGCTACAGAACTTTGAAGCTGACTAGGATTTTAAAATATCTTTTCTCATGTAAAGGTTATGTCTCTATTGCAATCACAGTATCTCAAGTAGATGCTCTGGGCTGGCTTCAGACCACTTAGAACTCGTACTGTGAACAGTGTGACTTGGGTAGCATGAAGATTGTTTTTGGCCTGCTGCCCAAATGTTTACTTAGTATCTGGGGAAGCCTTTGTGGCCTATGCTGGGTTCCCTGCTCCACTGCCAAGAGCAGCTGAGCCAGGCAGCTAGCTGGGGTTTAAATCCCTGGCTTACACAGTGCAGGCATGTGCTTCAGCACTTGTGCAGCCAAGGCAGAGCATACAACCACCTTGTGTTGTTAGGCCACACAACTACCAAAGTCTTCACACACTGCGGTTGCCACTCTCCCCTTCCACCTGGCCTAGTGCTTTGTGAGGCAGCACCTATGTTGTGCATGCGACGTGTTTTTCATGTGTTAGCAAACACCTTCAGTAACTAGACCGGCTTGTAAACCTCAGCTGCCAGCTCACACCAACCTTCCCCCTCCTTCCCATCCTTGGCACTGGTGGAAAGTGCCTGAGCCCAAAGGGAACTAATTCCCTTGTGCTGGGCAGCTGCCAGTTAACCCCACTGAGCAGGACCAGGGCAGCCTAAAAGAGCCAGGGAAATGCAGAGCTGTCCCTGTACACCTACCTACATGGATCAAAAGTTATAAAGGATTTAAACTATATTTAAATGAGTTGTCACTCTCCTTCCATTCTCTGTACACATTTCATCCTGCATCTCAGTTTCCATTAGGATCGATTCTTGTAGAGAGAGGCTTTTAAGACAATAGTGCAAAAAGCTCCCACAAGAATTCAGGTAATATACTTCCCAATCAGATGGCAGACAGGTGGAAAACATGAAAGGAAAACAGTCAATAGCAGCTTGCTATCTCACCCCCTTGGAACTGCAAGAATTTCTTCAGGAGCTGTGAATTACTTTCCTATTGTTCTTGCTACATTATTATTTTGAAGTGGCTCATGCGTGTGCTGCTTGGTTTCCCGCTTTGTTTGCCTTATCAGTTTGCTGGGTGATGTATAATTAACAGAGCCCTGTTTTACCACCTCACTCACAGATCCCTTTAGATAACACACCAAGTGTGATAGCAAGAAAAACACAATAAAAACCTCAAGCGCTGCAGCTTCCTTGTGCATTTACTGAAACTCTCCCTTTTGGGATACGCGTCCCTCATCAGAAATGGCTCTGTGCTACAAAAAGCCATTATTTTTTTCCTGGTGATGTCCATGAGCATGAACATAAGAAAGCACTGACTCTGATAGCAGGTGAGGCTGGACGACCCTCTCCAAGCGCTCAGCATCCACAGCTCCTGACAAAACCTCCCAGGAAGTACCTAGCCTGTGGAGATACACCTGAAGATGGTGATCCCAGATTTGAGCTAGACAATACATTTCTAAGTGCTGGGCTAGATATTATACTCTACAACTGTTTGGCACAGAGAACAAACTCTGCAACCCCTCTCCCATGTGCACTCTGCCTTCACTCTTTCAGCCCCAGGCAGTGCTGCTGACTGCACCAGCAGTCTGGAGTCCTTTCTCCTTTCACCTCTTCTCTAGAATCTCAATCTGTGTGAAACAGTTGATGCCACCTCTGTTGTCGCTTTTTAACACGTTTTTTCTTTGTCTGCCTTTGAATCCAGAACTCCTGTCCAGGCTTTTCTCATGTCTTGACAACAGCACCTCTTTTTTAAGAAGCCATTTTGACCTTCTCTGTTTCCTTCCAAATTCCACTGGTGTGACTACTTCTCCAGCTCACCACTCCAAGCATGCCTTTTTCTTCTCGCCCTATTTAAGGTCTCCTCACTATATCGAATAAAAGCAAATTTTATTCACTTTCAGGATCTTCCAGAGCCCATCATTCTCTCATACACTATTTATGTCTTCTCCCACCTTCAATAAGCCTGTCATGCCACCTTTCATCAAACACAAGATACATTTTCAAACATCTTTTGTTCTTTCTTCTGTGCTGTATCTCAAAGATGTGGACGTCCAGCAAGTTATCTCACTGACCTTTTTCAAATCCTTCCCCTCAAACCTTCTTTGCCTTCATACAGAAGTGAAACTTGGCTGCCTTGGTAGCCAAGATAGGCATTGAGGCTCCCCATAAGAAGCTGCTCTGTTTCCCTGTGTTTATTTTACCCACCTCTCTGAGGCAGGATTAAGGGGAAACCATGTTCCTCATTGCAGTTCCTTCCTTCCAGAGCAGGAAGATGATGGGTTAGGTTTCAATTCCTTTCCACATTGTCAGTGGAGCAAAGATTTGGTCACAGGTGTTAGTTCGGGCACTTAAGATTAGCTCTTGGTGGCTGAGGTAAGATGAGCCTGTCAGCTTAATGTCTGAAGGAACTTAAAGAGACACCAAGCTGAAAGACACTGTCTGAAAAGGGAAGGAAACCTTCACATAAGGGCTCTTATATATTCTTACTTGGCTTGGGGATGCATTAGGCAGGATGGTAGAGAAGTAGTTCTCCAAGTCTTGCTCCTCTTCCTTTCTCCAGACATAAAGTAACAGTGTAGCCGGCAGCAAAAGGATTAGTCTTTTTCAGACAGTTGTCTTGCAGAAGGAGGGTTACTACTAAGGTATCCAGACAATACTGGTATCACTTCAAGCTCAGAATGTGGGACAAGGTTAGTAGGGCACCCCAGCATTACAGTCAGAGGGTAAAAGACACCTTTTCCCCTAAGTTATCAGACTATTCTTCCTCAAACAAGTAGTAACAAGTAAGACTTATTCTTTACACAAGGCTTGCATTGATTTACCAAAATCAGTTTTGAAGTCAAGTCAGTTCAGCAGGTAGGAAATCCCAAGTGAATGCACTTAACTTAGTGCACAGACATCAGTTTTGCTCATCTGAGTTACTGAAATAGACTAAATCAATACAAGGCATTTTTAAATGGATTTAGAAGAACATTCATGTGGGGTTTGTTTCAATTTAACAAGTCATGTTAAGGAGCAATTTTAGTTAAACCCAAGTAAGGCTTCTTTGTTGGCTATCCTTAAACACTAGATTATGACCCTAATTGCCCACATAAGAAAGCACAGAGGAAAGAAACCCTTCTATCTCCGAGCAGGCTACCCTCAGGCTCTGCATCAGATCCCACAGAGGATGGATGTGAAACTGGCTATCGGAACCTTGTATCATCAACATCTGTTGCTGGGTCAGCGAAACAAGTGTCATGCAATGCCAAAGCGTGCCAACACCAGTCACATTCTAATGCCAAGAGACAGTGACCACCTCAAGTAACTCTGGGATGCTGCAAACAACACAGCTTCCTTCTTCAAGGCTATGCCTGTGCCAAGTGTTGTGGTTTAAACAGTCAGCCATAAATCACACAGTCACTCTCTCACTTCCCCCCTTCTTGCCCTCCCCCTACTCCCAGAGGGACGGAGAGAAGGATCGAAAAGAATGCAACTCCTACGGGTTGAGATAAGAACAGTTTAGCAACTAAGGTATAACACAAATCACTGCTGCTATCACAAATAATAACAATGATAAAGGAAATAACAAGGGAAGAGAACATGACACCTCAGCACCAGCTGACAGATAACTCGCCCAACCTCACCCGACCGAGCACCGACCGATTCCTCGTCCAACCCTTCAGTAACCCTTCTGGGTAACTCTCCGTTACATCCTGGGCATGACGTGCTGTGGTATGGAATACCTCTTTGGTCAGTTTGGGTCAGGTGTCCTGTCTCTGCTTCCTCCCAGCTTCCCCTCCTCCCTGGCAGAGCATGAGACTGCCACAAAGTCCTTGGTCAGACTAAAACATTTGTGTTATCAGCTCTGTTCCCAGGCTGAAAGTCAAAACACAGCGCTGCACCAGCTACTAAGAAGAAGAAAAATTACTGCTACTGCTGAACCCAGGACACCGAGCCAGAAGCAGCATGACAGCTTTCTCATACTCCTCATGGAAAGACCTTAGCCCTGGTTTGGATACCAACAACAGGCAAAACAGTTTTGAAATGGCCCTGCAGCAATTAAGGTCCTCAGAGACAGGACATCATTTCCATGTCTCATAGTTCCTTTTCTAGGACTGGAACCATAAGGTAACCTGTTACAACCTGTCTCCATAAAGACAATCTATCTCTTCCCCAAGACACACAAACTAAAATAAGATGGAGGGCATTTGGCTCCAGAGAAGGATGCAAGAAAGAAGAAGAGATATTACATGTGGATGTTAGACGATATATGCCCAGGAACTGGTTGAAAGGAAGAAGGCAGAGAGTTGTGGTCAATGGCGCAGAATCTAGCTGGAGGTCTGTGACTAGTGGAGTTCCTCAGGGGTCGGTGCTGGGACCGGTGCTGTTTAATATTTTCATCAATGACCTGGATGAGGGAACTGAGTGCACCCTCAGCAAGTTCGCTGATGACACAAAACTGGGAGGAGTGGCTGACACACCAGAGGACTGTGCTGCCATTCAGCGAGACCTGGACAGGCTGGAGAGTTGGGCGGGGAGAAACTTGATGAAATTTAACAAGGGCAAGTGTAGAGTCTTGCATCTGGGGAAGAACAACCCCATGTACCAGTACAGGTTGGGGGGTGACCTGCTGGAAAGTAGTGAAGGGGAAAGGGACCTGGGGGTCCTGGTGGATAGGAGGATGACCATGAGCCAGCAATGTGCTCTTGCGGCCAAGAAGGCAAATGGCATCTTAGGGTGCATTAGAAAGGGAGTGGTTAGTAGGTCAAGAGAGGTTCTCCTCCCCCTCTACTCAGCCTTGGTGAGGCCGCATCTGGAATATTGCGTCCAGTTCTGGGCCCCTCTGTTCAAGAAGGACAGGGAATTGCTTGAAGGAGTCCAGCGCAGAGCCACAAAGATGATTAAGGGAGTGGAACATCTCCCTTATGAGGAGAGGCTGAGGGAGCTGGGTCTCTTTAGCTTGGAGAAGAGGAGACTGAGGGGTGACCTCATCAATGTTTACAAATATGTAAAGGGTAGGTGTCAGGATGATGGAGCTAGGCTTTTTTCAGTGATATCCAGTGATAGGACAAGGGGCAACGGGTGTAAACTGGAGCATAGGAAGTTCCACGTTAACATCAGGAAGAACTTCTTTACTGTAAGAGTGACAGAGCACTGGAACAGGTTGCCCAGGGGGGTTGTGGAGTCTCCTACACTGGAGATATTCAAGGCCCGCCTGGACAAGTTCCTGTGTGATGTACTGTAGGTTACCCTGCTCTTGCAGGGGGGTTGGACTAGATGATCTTTTTAGGTCCCTTCCAACCCTTGGGATTCTGTGATTCTGTGATTCTGTGAAGCAGGTGCCCCATTTGGCACTCCTGCTGTGACAAGCAAGCAGTAATCTGCCCCACTCCAACACAGTGGATGGAAGGTCCCTTGAGCAGAGAAGCACGGTGGCAACACTGCCACTTCTTCCTCCGAAGCAAAGCGGTACAGCGGGATAGGCCACAGACAGAACAGTGATTGCAATTATATATTTTTTCTATTTATACCAGAGGCTAAATTAATAGATTAGAATTTACACCCGGGCACTGCTACCAACCTGAAGGGCAAATGGAGCAGAATGAGGTCAGCAGAAGTCATAGCTTATTCAACCCATTGGCATAGTCAAATTTGCTCAGCAGTTTTCATTATCCTTCCACATTTCAAGGATGGTTTGTGGTAGAAAGATTTTTTAGAAAGGAAGGAATAAAAGGCTAAAACTAAGGCCACATTAAGATATTAATAAATCTCCCAACTAACAAAACTGTTCTCTGTATTTGGGAAGCTGAATGCCTCTGAATACTAAATCAAAACCATCCAGCTCTGAACATCTAGAAGTCTTGGTCCTGGGTGAAGCAGGCACTGTTGTGAGATTTACCAAGCTTGCACAGAGCTGACTCTACGGCCCATGGAATTAAGCTGTTACTGTCACAGTCATTACAATATCCCTCTCAAGTCTTCTTTTGACACACACGGAGGAGGATGCTGCCCTTGCAATCTTACCCTACACATATTTCAGCTTGGTGCCTCCTTTTAAGACATCAAGTCTCACTTAAAGATAGCACTGTCTTTATCAGAGGAGCCTCTGAGTCCAGCCATTGCTAAAGCATTTTACCTGACTGTCACCTTCACCTGACAGCCGCGCTACAACACACCTGGAATTGGCCCGTACCAGCACTTAAGTGTGGCCAGCGGAAGCACAGCTACCGCAAGTAACAGTTAACAGAAGCAAAGAAAACCACAGCCATATGGCCACAAGAGCATCATTTCAGGACTTCTACACACCCTGCACAGGCAAAAAACAGAACAGAAAGACAAGTCCTGCTCTGCCCAGTTCATCCTGTACTCTTGAGAGCTTCTGAGCAATGATCCCTCCCACCTTCAGCTGCCTTTGCTGCTTTCTTTACACAGCCTCCAAGGTGGGGCTCAGGCATCCATGCTGAAAGCACTAGACCAAGCTGCTGCCTGCACTGCCACAGTACTGAGAGCTAAAACCATCTGGGGGCAGCTCTAGGTAGTAGAGCTGTTACATTGAATCATAGAAACCTAGAATGGTTTGGGTTGGAAGGGACCTTAAATCTCACCCAATTCCAAACCCCTGCCACGGGCAGGGACAACTTCCACTACAGCAGGGTGCTCCCAGCCCCTGTGTCCAACCTGGCCTTGAACACTGCCAGGGATGGGGCAGCCACAGCTTCTCTGGGCACCCTGTGCCAGCACCTCAGCACCCTCACAGGGAAGAGCTTCTGCCTCAGAGCTCATCTCAATCTCCCCTCTGGCAGGTTAAAGACAGTCTCTTTGTCCTACAGGCAGCTGTAAAAACTCCCTCTCCAGGTTTCTTATTAGCCCCCTTTAGGCATTGGTCACCCCTGAACCTTTTATTTTCCAGGCTGAACAAGCCCAACTCTCAGCCTGTCTTCTAAGTGAAGAGAAGCCTACAACCCCTGGTAAAGAACTAAACAAACAGTGGTTTGGTCTGTAAGAAGAGCCCGCAGTGTGCTTCCATCTTGGGGGACAAAACAAATAAAACTTGGGGAGCGTAGTTACCATCATATCCAAACAAACTGCAATTCCTGCTCAGTCCTGGTGAGGCTGGCAGAGAACACCAATGCTGTGGAGACACCAGATTCTGGATGCCCTGCCAGTGCTGGTCACTGTCCAACTCTCCCAAAACATAGGTTGTACATATCAATTCAACACGAAGGAAAGTATCTTATCAATCCCTCTTGGTGTCTTCCTCAGTCTTTTCTTACACAGCCTAGGTCACATCCAGCTGTGTCCACCATCAAAGAGCTTCCCCTTCAACCACACGCAGGACAGGGCACTTTGCCTTTATCCTCCCCCTATTTGTCTTAAAATTTTTTTACAATACCACTTTTTTATTATTAGGAATGGTTGTCCCTCTTCTGCATCACATTTTTTATTAGTATGGATCTTTAACTGGCTGAGGCTTGTAAAGAATTCAAGTATTAGAGTAGATAATCATTACTGTATCATGCAAATAAAACACCATACATGAGAAACCCACCTGCTAGGCTGCACATTCACTTTGCTTCTCATACAAAACCAGTAAAGAGTAAAAAGTAGACTGTAGACTGGACCCTCAAGCCTGGTCATGACAGAGTTCATTCTCCAAAGATCACCACAAAGTTTGCCACTAATTCAGGTGCACTATCTCAATGCCGCTTTGGCTTAAAAAATAAAAAGAAACAGCATGCTTTTATAGAAGAAATTACAGAAACAGTAAACCAAGGGCACAACTCCAAGATACAGCGTGCTTCTGCATTTAATTCTGCACTCCAGAACCAGAGACATGCAGCGAGCCTAGAGTTCATCATATGCTTCAAGATAATCAGAGGTGCACAGAAGTTAGGACTGTGGATCCAGTATAATCTCAGAAGTGATTGCTGCCTGCCCTAGGGACACTCACAGTAGTCTGAAGCTAGGGTATTGGGTTAAGCATGGCAGCAAGCAGCTCCCCAGAAAAGACAATTTACCCTGCCAAGAAACATTTAGCTCATATCAAACCACATTGACAGACCTACACCACAACCAGAGCTGAGCTGATTCATTTGCAATTTGCTCTGTGTACCTGTTTGCATTGAACACACTCTCACAACAAAGGAAGTATCTTATGACTGATACTGGGATGAAGTATGAGCAGTAAACAACTTCTAAATACTTTTTAAGGGTTTTTAAACCCTTTAATTTCCCAGACCAGGAAAACAAGCCAAGAGCAGATACTTCAGTGAGCTGTACTCTGACGGAAACCAAAATTCAGTCTAAACCAGATTCAATTATTATTGTTCAATTAATAAGAATAAGTTTGATTTGTTTGGTTGAACATGTGAGGTCTGTTATAGAAGAAAGCCCAAAAAGCTGTTAAATATCCTAAATTAAGTATCTGTTTAATATAGCTGTTAAATATTCTATCATTTTCACTTTGACATGAAACATGGTGCCTTATAATTGCAGCACTTTCCCCCTTGTTTTTCAAACTCCTTCCTCCTTTTTTTTTTTTACATGCTGTAATGTTACAGTAGTCCTCAAAAGCTCTGCTACCAGCTCAAACTGATGTCTATGTACAAGAGATTGGAGCAGGTGAGCTTCGTTCACACTGCCTTGACAAGAACATCTTGAACCTCTGCAGGTAAACTCAGTCTCTGCACCCGGCCCTCAGGTACCTGTGCCCAGAGCCATTTTCAAAGCTGACTGACTCTACAGCCCTGTGATGGAACCAGCTAGCAGAGCTTGCACAGCCTTCAGCATCGAACTGAGTGCGTGCCCAGCTGATCAGTTAAAAACCAACACAACACACCACACCCCCCCAACACCACAATCTTCTCCCTCCAGCACAGAAGACGGAGATGTCTTTGATGATGCCCTTCCTTATGTGCCCCCACGCAGGAGTAGCTGCTGTTTCAAATCAAAGCACGTGGCTATGCTAGTTCTGACGAGCAGAAGCAGAAGCCAACTCCTCGGGGAGCTCCAGTGTGAGCATGGCGATTGTACAGCGACTGGACAGATGGATGTGCTCTCGCTTCTAAGCCTTAAAGAAATGAAAGCACATCTATGAAAGCTTCACCAAGGGGAAAAAATAAAGCAGAAAAAAAGGCAAGGCAAAGGGGTTTCAGAGAAGACAGCCCCTTGAGCGATTTCCAAACATCAAAGGCCTCTAGCGTGTTCTCCTCATCTGATACCTTTGTTCCCCCACTCTATGCCTGAAGGCACATTCTAGCGATGCTCAAAAGGCTCCTGCAGCACATGGACAGTTCTGTGTCCACATGCATTACCTGCCTCCAGCTCCGATTACCTCACGCTGTCACTTCAGACCAATCAAAGCTCCTTTTCCATGGTGTGAAGCTGGGTGGGACCAACCGGGGAGTCTCAAGTCCGAGAGAACTCCAGCAGGTCTGTAATCAGACACGCTCCTGCCAAGCCTGTCTGCTCCTTCACCCATAACGCAGGCACGGTTCAGGTGAGTGCTTCTGCTGCACCATTAGGTTGACCGGCACATAACCTGGGTGTTTCCCACTTCCCTCCCTTTGTTCACACGGTGATTTCTCTTCTTCTACGGTCTGCATTTCTCTTCTGATGTTCCCCTCAAGGATAGCTTTTCCCACCCACCTCTGTTTGCCTCCACGGCTTTTCCCAGTGTTTACAGTGCACACTTACAATCCCAGCACATCCAGCTGCATGGAACTGCTGCCCTTGAACACATCCCTGCCATCATGTGCACTCCTGTGGGCAGGGCATGGGTAGAGAACAAGGCAGGCCACAAAGGGTCTCTGGAGACAACTGTAACTGTTAGTCCCTTTTACTTCACACAGTCACGTAAGGAAAGCTCCTGACAGTAAAATCTTTGTTCCGCATTTGGGATCAACTGCTGTTATCTGTGTGCAAATTCAGAAGCAGTGCTTATGTGGGTGAGCTAACAAGAGTTTTCCTCAGCCTGGAAATTGCAGGCAGGACCTGTCAGCATAGCACTGCAGATGGGTTCAATCTGTTAGAACTTGCTCTTTCATAGACTACACATAGACTACACTACACATGCTCATAACAGCAGCATGTCCCTTTCACATCTCAACATACAAAGCTTGTTTGCTCAAACTCAGGTTCAGATCAACTCTTAATGAACTGCTGCTCACTCCTCATCCTGCACTACGGCACATCTGGAGGCTGCTGCAGACCTGCTCAGGTTAGAACAACCCCACAACGGCTTTGTTGAGCCTAGTCCCAGTGCTGCCCAGGCTGAGACAAAACAGCTTGGGATGGAGCTGGCCAAACAGAAGGAGGGAGCCTCTGTCAGCCTGCAGGCAGCCAAGGCTAGGTGACACTTGCCCCTGTGATGAGTGTTTGGGATGGCTTCTCTGCCTCCTCGGTCTGCAGTGGCTTCCAGGGAGCTAGATGTAATAAATGAAACAGTCTGGGGTTCACTGCCTCTCCAATCTCTTCAGACAGGGTTTCTAGCGAATGACATGAAAATGAGCAAGCACGAAAATACCCTAAGAACAGCAATTATTTCTACCTCATAAACCTAGGGGTCTGATTCAACCTTCTTTGAACTCAGTGGAACTTTTGTGTTCACAATAAATAGTTCCCTAGACCCCAACTCCTTATTCCTGTAAGTTGGCAAGAAAAGCTGGAAGAGGGAGCTCACTCCTGGATTTGGGTCTGTAAGTATGTGCTACCTTGCAGACATACACTGCAAAGCCACTGCAACACCTTTGCTGAGCTTTATGTAAAGCCACTAAACTTGACACCAGATCCCCAGAGTTTCATGCCATTTTGAGCCCTAGATGTCAGCAGGCCCACACTGCCGGACCCTGGTCCCTCTGCCCCACCAGTGCTCACAGCTCACATCACTGCTGTGGGTGGGCAGAGAGCACCGACCACCTGTGAGGCAGCTGAAGAAGGCATTGTGCTCAGTAGCCTGCCTGTTCCTAGGGAGTGCTGATAGGTTATGTTCTCCGTGTAACACAAGACTCTAATTATCTTACAAAAGCACCTAATTCCTTGTCAGCTGTAGCCTGTCAGAAGGAAATAAGAAAATCAATAAATTCAGAGGACTGTAGAGAAAAAGAGGGGAAAAAAAGAAAAAAAAAAACAACACACTGAAATGAACACTTTTTTCACTCATCAAAACTGAAGATTACTACTGGAGTGGCAAGCCTACTACCTAGTCAAGACCACAACCTGGCCTGGGCTGTACAACCCAACTCTTTCTTTTCCAAGCAGGTGGGGAGCTGGGTTATATTTTTTTTTTCAGCAGTGCTGCTGCTATGAACTGTGCCATTTCTTCCTGACTGGAATGCTGACTGCATTTTGCTTGAAGTATAGTGTAGCTCAACACAGATCTGTCTGCCAAAGTTGGATGTTTTGAAATGCCACCCATTCCTGACCTGTGTGATTGAAATGGAGGGATTACTGCATTCAGATGTTTAAGCATGTGGCTAGAGAAATCCCTGTGCTGCTAAAGCTCTCAATTCACTGAAGTCAGGCAAAGCTACTCTCTCCATTACTGGAAGGTTTCAGTATTACTGGATTTATCTTGATTGCCCGAATTTCTAAAGAGCTAAAGGGTGTTTCACACCTCCAGAACATGGAGGATTTTTTTACTTCATAATTGAAAAATGTACAGATAGAGAGAACTACTGCAGAGAGGCAGAAAGCAGAAACTGCCAAGAATGAATGGCATTATTATTTTACATGCCATTATCAGGTGACACTGGTAACATAAGTGGATGTATTTTATAATGACATTTAAACTAACATTTGTCACTGTTAAAAGCTGAATTCCACATCACACCAGATCCTCTAATTAAAGTAGGCAAGCATTATTGGCTCTGTTGTAGAAGTGGTGATTCACAACAGAAAGCAGCAGAGGCATAGGTTCCCACAGGGCTATGAAGGATTTCCTATATCTACTCTAAACCCCAGTGCTTCCTCCCAGTCCAGTGCCCTTCTTTACCCGGCAGTCACATAACTATGACCCTGAAAGCCCAGATCAACATGCTTCTATTTGCAGAGACCACAGTTAGACAGGAGTGATCTGCTGACCTTGCTGGGCTTTTTAGCCTAAGCACAATACCCAAGTGGTGCAGTTAACACTGTTTCTAACACAAGCTAGGCTTGATGCTAGCTCTAGGATCCCTGTACAGAGCTCTGCTGCATGGTGTAGACATGCCCTGAGTCAGCTGTCATTAGCTGGTATCAATCCTGACAGAGAACCCTGAACACAACATCTGTAAAGGGCTTAAGTGGGAGTTAGGCACTAGTTAACTTATAAATTAAAGCACGAATTAAATTATCCACTGAAGAAAGTAAAGGGCAATTTAAATTTCAGTTCATTATGAAGTCAAAGCAAGGAAGCCAATTTACACCAGCTAAGGATTTGGCTTAGTTTCTCCTCCCTGTGATTTTAAGCCCTGTTCTGTTGCAGGAGAGGATGTGCAACATGAAGTTATCCTGCTGCATGACACTGGAGACTTACATCAAACATTCTACATAGTACTTTCAATAAACTGTTCAGACCTTGTGCAATCCACTATATTCCCTGCATAGTTTATGTGAAAATCCTGGGGGGCAAGGGGACACCAGCAAACAACTTTATGTGGGATCCTCTGAATTTCCAGTTAAAGCCATTTACCAATATATCATTAGTATGAGCAGCATTTCTAATTCCTTGCCACCATCATTCCAAACAAGGCCGCAGATTTCTAACACTAGAGACAGAACTGAAAATAGTAAAATGCTCTAAAACTAGGAAAACTGAGTGTAAAATGTTGATGAATTGTAGACATTAGTTATACCATTTAGCATGACAAAAGCATACCCAAATCCTTCAGACAGACTGGGTAAAATTCTTACTGCAATGTAAAAAACAATGTCCCACTAATAAACTCACAGTATTAATCGCACTGGGCTCAAAATCAGTATTTATTTCTGGCTGCATACAATATACCTATATACCCTATTTGCCTTGAAAACACCTGTGAGCAGCTTTCTGCTAGCTGGAGGCAGTTGCTCCTCAGGTTGCAGGCCCCTTATCTAGGATTCCACTGGGCCAAGTCTGCAGAGGTAAGCTGAGGAGTGTCTGGCAGCGCTCCCAGGCACTGATGCCAACTGGCAGAGAGCAGCCTGAATCCATGCTAGTAACTGTCCCCGAGCTCAGCACAGGGTGGCTGTATACCAGCTGCCAGCAGAGATCAGCCTCTGGACTCTCCCAGCTGTCGAATCATTCCTGTGAATGTCCAAGGGGAGCAGTACCTGGAATAGGGCAATACTGTTTTCCAGGACATAGTCTCACTGTCCTGGGAGAGAGGAAACAGCCATGCTCATTTCATTTATGAGCACGGGGTCAGCCACAGCCTTGACCTTTCTCTCCATAGAGATGAGGTGAGCAAGGGAACCTGTGGCACTGTGCCCCTGAGGTGTATGCCACCACATGGACGAGCCCTCCTTTCCCAAGGGAAGCACAGCCATGCTGGAGATATTCCTTCCTTTTCCTCTACCCACTGGCCAGTCAGCAAAGCTGTGCTGGGATACAAATGCCCCTGTGGTCAGTGCAGCTCTGAGGATATAGGAAAAGGAGCACTCCTGGGTAGTTACAGAGCTACTGCAGCTTCCTCTCCAGGGCAGACAACAGCAGCAGCCCTGCACGCAGAGGGGACCAGGGGGATGCTTTACAGAAATCTCTCATTCCTGCATGTATCCTAGCAACACCTCTCCGAGGTTAGAGATGCGATGGCTTTGCCACCTGTTGCATAGAAAGCCTGAGGCAAGTTACATATTGCTTTCTTCCCAGCTCATCCCACTAGTATGAAGCCACAGCAATAAAGGAACATGCCACAATGGGCACAGGCCAGTCTCCTCTGCCCAGGCTGGGTGCCACACACAGGTATTCACAGCTCTGTAAACACATCAGCAGCGTGCATGTGGGCCAAGGAAAGGTCCTGCTGACATAGGCTGAGGGCTTTGTGATCAAGGCAATAAAAAGGTGTCCTTAATCCCTGCTTAATTTGCAGTCACACAGTGCTGAAGGAGCTCAGGTCCTGAGCAGGTATCTAAATAAGATCTCCAAAAGGGTTGTAGGTCCAAAATGTGCACAGTGAACAAAACTGAAAGAAATTTCAACCCCTCCTATGCCCTCCCCTTCAACTTCATTGAGCTGCAATATAATTATGGTGAATGATACACCACCACAAAAAAAAAAAACAGAACAAGAGACTGGCTGAGAGGTCGAAATGGTTGTCACCTTTTCCATACAAGATGACGTTCTTCTCCCATCACTCCTTAGGAGTTTTTATTTCCTCGAGGGGGGAAAAGATATTGAAAATGTTCTAGAAATGATCACAGAATTTAAAAGTTCTGTTTTATGGAAGAATTAAAAAGAATTGAATCACAATTTTAAAAAAGTAAAACACAAGACAAACATCTGTAGGAGGGGAAATGGACAATGAATCACCATTTACACCCAGTGAAGACAGTCCTTTTTCTATCATTCTCCTCCCCATCAAATTTGATTTCTTTTCTTTGGCTATCACTGAACAAATCCCTTCAGCTACAATATTAATTTGTGACTTGAACCTCATTTTATCTTAATTTACCATTTATCTGCATTCCTGCAAAACAAGCAAATAAGAAACTATGGATTTTTTTCTGTTTTTTTTTTGCGCCATTGAACTAATCACTGCCGAGTCAATTTTATTCTAATATAGTAAAGGAATTCAAGGGTTGCACAGGCACACAACACAAGGGGAGCCTCTGTCCTCAAGGCCAATAGGGAAGATGAGGTTATCACTGCTCAGTCAAAGATACATCACTAGCTGTAGATCTCTCTTATTCATCTTCACTCAGAGGAAAATATGGGATACTTCATAAGTGGTTTTGGCACTTGTGAGTTATCCCTCTTTCCTCACTCACGAAGATAAATGTCATAATGAAATGCAGCCATCAGGTATTCTCTGTATTTGGAGTACTCAAAGTGTGAACAACGATTATACCTTTTCACTGGATAAGTTAAGGTTGACTGCCTGGCTACCTGGGGAAGACAGGAATGATTTGCACTAGCTCACAGGCAATGAATGGAAGAAGGTGGCATACCTTCTCCCTCAGCATCAGTTATTCCGCTAAACCCAGGCTGAACAATATGTTCAGTATGTCTAACCTGCCTTTTCACTTTAAGTCTACTTGGCAGCTGAATCTGCAAGCTGAGGTAAGTCCAGCTGAGATGGCAGCAGCCACTTCATTAGCTCAATGTCTGTTTGGTTTTGATGCTTTTGTGGAACCATTAACTGCATTTCTCTAGTAAGGGAGAAAAGTAGCTTTTTCAGGTAAGACTTATTGCAAGTGTCACGAATTTTAGGACATGGTCCTAGCCTGCACTACACAAACAAAAACTCCCCTTCAGGTTGACAGACATCAGGAGTGAGAACTGAATCATGTTTCCTGTGTGAGATAAAACTTACTGCCTTCATAGCTGTCACTTCTTTTTATAGTGTATGGGAGGAAATTCAAGCATTCAAAGTTACATTTAAATATGAAAACATGACAGACATATCTGGCAATAAAACACAGCTGGTAACAACACAGTTTAAATAATGCAATGGTACTCACAGGAGGCCGAAACCCTGTCTCTGGCTACGTCTGAGGATAACCTGCAGGTGACAGCAGCTTCCTCATTTATTTAACAGAGGGAGTAGAGTTTGTATCTGTATACTGCGCAGTACTGGGGAGAAATACCCTCAGGAACCCATTGTCCAGCACTGCACAAATAAGAACAGAACTTCCCAAACGTCTGTGAACAAGGCAAAAGCCCTAGAAAGGCAGTTCTTCATACACAAGGCAAGAATTAGATTAATATTTTACTCAAGAGCAAGACATGCACCATTCAGCATCCATCTCCTGAAATCTGCAGTGGACTTGAAGGATGCAAACTCACTGGGCTGCTTCATCTTAAATTTAATAACAAACCACTGGTTGTGTCTGACATAAATATGGAGCAGTTGGTAGACACAGGATAGGTTCAGACACAGCTGATTTATCACAGCCGCACCACGCACAGGATCACCAACTCCCACGTCCACCAGTTATTTTTATGCAGCTACTAATACTAAAGATGTATAAGGAAACTAAATTAAGTATTAGTATGCTCCAGGGAGAGCATCTGCAACAAGAAGCAGGTTGGGGGTTAAAACAGCCAGGTGCATCCTAACCAGTATACAAAATGGTCAAAGAACAGCTGCTGATGAGACTCCGGAGGCCCTGCACACACTATCTAGAAAATATTAAAGAGTATTTTGAAGCATGCACTGGCTCATTTTCAGCACCCAGAAGCTATTTTAAGTGCTCAGTGGAGACAAGCTAGTGTTATTAGGGCAATTCTCTTCGAAGAGACAACAATACATTTGGAGCCAAATAATTCCATCAGAGGCCTTTGTAAACACCTAAATCAGATGAAGTGGCTGGGATGATCTCATGTCGGGGAAGATTCAGCAGCTGAGCCAAGGCAGGTTTTCTTATGACACTTGGAAAAAAAGTCAAGCTATTTGCTGGGCAGTTTTGACGCCATGCCTATCACGTACAAGCAGCTTCCAGAGGGAATCTCTGGAGTATGAGGAATTGCCTAGCTGTCTCAATGAGAAAAACCTTGAACAAAAGACTACAAAATAAAGTTTTTTACCTTACTGAGCAGCAAAGCCATAGCTAAACAAGCACTGAAAGTACAGCCCTTGTCTCCTGGCAAAACAACAGCCTTAGACCCAAAAGGAAAGGGTTCCAGTCTTTTTCTGGCCTTGGCTTCACGTCACCTCTCTGTCTCAGTGTCACCCAGTCTAGTGACCTTTACAAAGCATTTTGAGACCCACAGTCAAGAAAAAGTATATGAAGAAAGAGATAATTACTAATATTACCTGATGCTATAGCTCTGTATTATGTGAAGGCATAGTCACAGTGAACACCCTAAATCAGAAAGATGGGAAGAAATACAGAAATAGAAGAAGAGGAAATTGGCTTATGACAGTGACAGAGAGGAGTAGATGGCAAGGATTCTGAGACCTTGGAAATCACTCTGATATCAGCATGATGGTCTCAGTAAAGGAAGTTGTTAAAAGCATGACCAGAAAAGTGAGCATGATCAGAAAGAGTCAGCCAAAACTGTTTTGTTTTGTAAAGTGTTTCAAGCCTCCTTTCCCCTCCTCTTTTTGAAAGCTTTGCTGCACAGCCTGGTGAGGGAACTGGAAGCACTTGTGTGCTGCTCTGAATATTGCAACACAAAAAAAGCAAAGGGTGAAGGGTGCCTAAATATAGTTCAGAAGGCTCCTACCTCTTTGTACTCTGGTTCAAACACCACATCCAGCTCAGGTCACTGACTTTGAGTCAGCTTTTAGCCACTAGCAGAAGTAAGGCTATTCCACAATCACCAAAGCTTAGGGTAGAAATTATCATAACTGATGAGGAACCAGGTATAAATGAAATACTTTTAGTGAACTCCTTAAAAAGAATTTGCAACTGTCTGCACTTTATTAAGTTACAGTCCAGTGATACTTAGGCAATTTTTAATGACCCAAACCACTGACTGCAGATTCTCAGCTGTGAGAAACGAAACACTGATCTATTCCACATCATGATCCAGCCCTGAGTTTGCAGATGAACATAAATCCATGAACTTGGCTTACGTTTTTGTCTTAAGAAAAAGAAGCACTTTCCCCACATATATAATGCACAATTTTTGCTTAGAAAAGGAGTTCTCAACCATGCTCTTCCTGTCCCCCCTCACCCTCCAGTGCAGCCACAAAGGGGACACAGACAGCAGCAAGAGCAGAAGCAGAAGGGATACTAAAGCTAAGCTAACTTGGCAGAAAACATGTAACCTGAAGCAGCACATGTGCAATAACCAAGGATCACAAGGAGACCAACATGCTTATGATATCAAAACTAAGGAAAAAACTCATCTACTCTTTCAACAAGTATTTCTGTTTCAAATACATAGCTTGGCATGACTTCCACACACAGCCTTTGATCAACATTGCAAAAAGTACAGTTGTGAACCAAAATAAGAATGAAGTAAAACAAACCTCTCGAGCAACCAACAACTGCCAGCCGCTCATGGTGCAGAAGGCAAGAGACTGAGGACTTTGGGGCAAAAATTCAACAAGCTCATTTGGGTTCTTGCAACTAATCCATCACATTTGCAAGTTTCACTCACCCGTCAAGTTCTTCAGTCCAAGTTCCCTGAGTCCAAAGTTACCATCCTTTCTGTAGTTGAGAAATATTGCCAAGGCATAGCGCTCTTCATAGAGTTTGGTCCCACGAACGATGCGCAGGTTCTCCAGAGGCAAGTACTCAAACTGATTCAAAGCCACCAAAACATAGCCCGTGACTTCTCGGATAGACTGAAATGCAAGAATGGAACAAACACATTAGAAATGGTCCATTTTGAATTGTTCTCCTTTTCTCATTCAGTGGATGGTTTAGCATGATATGCTGGGTACCCAATGAAAGAAAAAGAACACAAAAAAAACCAAACCAGAAAACTTTGGAAAACAGATTCTTTTTCAGCTTATTGATTTTAAGCACTTTCTTCTTTTTCAATGTAACTGAGTTTTTAGAGATACTTGTTTGAAAAGTAGAAAATAAAGGGATTCTTCCCAGTTTTCTTAAACTGTAGCAAAAAAATCACAGTAAAGCATTAAAGCTGCATGAAAGGATGACTTTGTACAACTCAAAACAGAGAGCAGGTTAAAGGCCCCTACAGTACATGAGCAGAATCCAGTGGGGCAATGGCACAGTTCAGGTAAGACTGTCTGCAAGTAACTTTCTGTTGCACTGGGTATTTCAGTCTGAGACAGAAGGGATGCAACATGGGGTAAGAGATACCACTGAACAGGAATGGATGGTAAACATGGGGAATAGGTTTGGTAGAGTAAATAAAGACAAGGCACATACATATTAACACACAATTTTGTACTTCTAAATGAAATCAGTCACTGAACATTTGCAAAGATTCACCTTCTGGTTTCCTTTGGAAGTGCTGGAACCATACGTGCTATATAACCCAGACTTTGATCAAAACCACTATCAAAACCTTTAGCAAAATGATTGGTGCATCTTTGGGTTGTCTGAAATCTTTGTTTGCTTTAAATGAACTATTCAGCCACCCTTCTGACTAACTGCCTGGATTGTAAAGGGGAAAAACCACCCCACAATCCAAAAACTACAGAGATTTTTTCAAAGTACAGAAGATTAACAGAACTAAGAGGGGTTTAGAAAGGAAGGAAAAAAAAAAAAAAAGATTTTAAAGTATTTTTTTTAGAAAATAAAATTAATTTTAAAGAATTTAAATAAATGGCCTAGAAATCTGCAAACGCCTTTCAACATCCACATAGAGCCCCATCATCCTCAACAGGACTTCATACAGGCTGAGGAATGCTCCTGCTCCCAGAAACAGATCCTCCATGTTGGAAACAGTGTCCCAAATACAGTTTTCAAACCTCACCTAACTGCATGCCTGCAACAGCCTGCAGCCACTGTGTACATGCATGTTTCTGTGTGTACCTACATACAGGAGGCAGAAACTGACATAACTTGTGTGCTTACGTGGATGCATGTGCTTTTCTCTTCCCTTTGGCAATGTCAATACCTAAAACAATACATAGAAAGAGAAATTCTGCTTAGAGTAATAGGCACTGGCTATAGGTAACATGATGGGGACACCAGTCAATATTGTAATAAACGGGAACACAAGCAGGCATCAAATTTAATGTGTTGTGTATGTATCATTGCTAAAGCAAAGCAACATGGATTTGCAGCACAAAGAAGCTTCTGCCTTGATGGTTCAGCACAGTTGCCATGATTTCATGTGTTAATGTGCAAGTGCCTTTTAATTAGGTTTCTAAAAGTTCATCAGATTATTAGCAAGTGTGGCAGTATATATAAGGATGGGTTTATATGCCACAAACTCTACGCACGACTTGCCCTTCTGAAGTCAAACATCTGTAGTCAGCTGAAGCTGCTGAAAAAGCTCTGGAGCTATTTCAGGACTTGCTTGGCATCTAAACAAAGCACAGGACTTTGATGAGAGCCCAGCTAGGTTGAGAATTACGCTTCAGTAGTTCAATATTAACTGTATACCCTGGGACACTGATTCCACTATAATTAGAAGCTTTCCAGCGCTTTCATGGTAGTTCTTTGCTTTCAGATCTTTCATCTTAGCCAGTTTAGTCAGGAATTTGGTTTTCATTGTACACAAAAATTTCCTTAGGCTGCCTTTTGCAGCTTCTCTTCAGAACTGAGGAACTATTAAAACTGTAGTCATGGATTCAATCTCTCCACTGGTATTCTAGGGACACTGTGATTGCTCTAATTAATTTAAAGGGATGTTTAACTTGGAATTGAATTGAAAAAACACCCCAAAAGCAGTTCCAAAACTGCATCTGATCAAGTCCTCCCTGCCAATTCTTGTCACTTATAAAGCATGTTTTCTATTTTTAGGGTATGTCTCACTTACTCCTGAATGGCAAGCCCACCTGAAACAGCCTTAATTCAGCATGGTGCATACACACACTCGGCAGCAAATCTTCATTCCAAAGTTTAAAAAGAGGAGAAAAGGACAAAGTCTTCTTGCTGATAATTGTGAACTACTCCCAAAGCCCCGTACTTTGGTTCGTTGGTTTGTCAGACTGCAATGACAAATTATGGCAAGCATTTTAATAAGCAAGAGGGTCCTTTCCAGTCCCATGGCTTTCATTGTATCGCAATGCCTATTTATTTACTGGGGAAACTGCCACATTAATCCTTGAAAGAAAGAATTAGGAAAATCAACCAAAGGTTTTCTAATTTACTAGAACACAGCAGCTTGACTGACCCAGTCTAGTGGTATCTTATATTAATTTGGGGTTATTTTAATTTTTCAGTCAACTATGACTAAAAAAGGAAGAGCATTCACATGCTTTTGCAGAATGGTGTGTTTTCTGACTGGTCCAGCTTGAAAACTCATACTGGGAGCCCAGCAGGCAGCTCAGGCTTTGGCCACTCCTGGCCAGCACTGTCACTTTACCAGTCACTGCAAGTTTTGACATAATGCTTATTGAACATAGACACCTGCCCACTTGGAGTTCACTCCAAGCCCTGCTGGAGTCACTGCAAAGATGCCTCTTGGCTCCCATGCAGACTCACAAATCCTCACACCAGACGGGATCATCCAGCTTGATCTCCTCCTCTGCAACTCATGCCATGGTTAGGCATGATTTGAACCTCTCATCCTTCGAATACACAGCTTTCCTGTTCAGGTACCCTGAACTCAGGCATCCTAATACTCTATTTGAGGTGCTTTTGCTACAGCATTAATCTGTGTTGCATCAAGACGGCGGAGTGACTCATAGCAGTGGCAGTTTGAGTGGCACCTCCTAGTTTGATTCTCCCGCTAGGGCTGGAGGTCCTTGCAAAAACACATTTCTCATGAGTCCCTGAGGAAAATAAAAAGGGGAGACAATGATGGAAATAATGGCATTTTGTTCCCAAAACCTACAACTGGAATGAAAGAGGTAGATTAATAGGCAACAGACTTAAACCTAAAAGCTTCAGACGGGGAAAACCAAATGAACTCTGGCAACCTCCGTTCTGGATTGCTGACGACTATTATACACCAGGACTCCTCCCAAACCCCATTACAGCATTCTTTTGACTGAATTCCTGGCCAGGATGGTCTGGCTTTTCCTTGTCACCTTTCCACCTCCTGAGACATGACCTGGTATGTGAAGAACTCATCAACTGAGGCAGCAACAGGCTCACACTCGTATAGCACTGCTGCTGCCTCGGTAAACACCTTTTGGCTCCCCAAAGCTGCTCATCATGTCTGGCAGCAGGAATGAGCACGTCCAGTGACGAAAAACTGGAATTCACAGGCTCCTGTCGGGAAGGGACAACGGACACAGCCCCTCAAGCCCTCCAAGCACATGCCTAGCCATTCAAAAGTGGATGAGGAGACGCCTCTGAGGCTCTTGTATCCTCAGGTGTCTGCTCTTCTGATCAGGCCTGTTAGGTATCAGATCCTGAAGTAATAAAATGCATGCTTCTAGAAGGAAACAAAAAGTGTCTATGTGTAAAGGGGGAAAGAATTAATCCTTCACAAGTCTAAAGCCTCACCAGCTGTTTTAAAAACACACCAAGCCATAGGATTCAAGTCTGACATATTTACCAGTGCTCCTCACCTACATTTTTGGACAGGAGATGAGTACTTGTGCTGCACAGCTTGCTGTCCCTAAGGCTCAGCGCTGCCCTGCACCCCAAAAACAAGCACAGGACCCTCTAAACCGGTCTCCCAACAGCCTCTACTGACCCAAACACAGACAATTTCTGGTTTTAAACCTAAAGCTGCGTTACCTTTGCTGACAGGGACCCAGCCAAGGCCTCCGTGTGCCTCCAGGCGCTGCCCTGCCCCGGTGCCTGCTGCCCCTCAGGGCGCACAACATGGCGGCCTCTGCTCCCCTCATCCGCCTCAGCGGGCAGAGGAACGGGCCCAACCCAATACCAGAACCAAAGGGTTCTTGTCAGAGGTTCTTCGCAGGTGATAAGCTGTAAGAACGAGCTCCAGACAGCCCTTAATCAGAACTAGCATTGGCTGAGCACAGATAAAGCATTTTAAGCTCACAACAGCAAAGTCAGAATTATGCTGTCCATGGGAGTAAAAGGCAAGATTGTTCCTTGCCACCGTCTATCATCCTTCTTCTCAAGTCAAACGAATCTGAGTGTAACAAAGCAAAATAATAGTGAGAACTTCATTGTTCTGCCCAGAACAACAGATCAATGAACAATTAAGGAAGCTGATGTTTCTCATAAACACTACCAAGTCTTCTTAACATCTATCAAGATTGGGCTGTGGCTAAGGCACCGAAGAGAGCTGTACTGAGGGGGTGTATTTCAGCAGCTGCAGACACAGTATTCATTCAGTCGCTGACCCTAAGCTGGTAAAGCCCTTGCTGACCTCATCTGACCACATACGAGTCCTTGGCATGGGAGCTGGAGCAAGAGAAACCTGCTGCAGGGCCAGCTCATGCTTCTGGGACCCCCGAAAATTAATTATCTTTTAGGTTATTTTTTCCCTTTTCTATAACAGTTAAGTACATTTTAAGCCTGCTTTGATGTCACTTTGAAAGTGCCAATAAACACGAGCACAGAAGAGGAGGATCAGCTGATGAATGAGTGTGTTTAATTCACGAACATTAAAAGACAAAGAATGCATATTCAGCATATTCACTTGAGAGACAAAAAGCCTTTGCTTCTCCAGCACTTGTTTGCAATGACACAGAGGTGATCTGGTTCCCGGGGGAAGCCAGGGTGCTGCTCCTCAGGGAATAAAGAGAGGCAGCTACTTGGAAAAGTCTGGGGAGGCACAAGGGTTTCCATAAGAGAAGGGGTTCCTTCTCCTTCCACCACAAGGAAGGCAACAGAAAAGACAAAGAACTTAAAATTAGGTATATGTAGGGAACAGGCCAAGTGGCCACTTTCCATCCCATCTGTTGCAAATACAGAAATGTCTATTTTCAGGGATATCCATTTCACAAGGCAGCAGCAAAGTTCCTCACACGGCTCAGCTGCCAGCAGACAAGAGACATCTCCTGACTCTGATCCAAGGAGCTAGGCTGACCCTCCAATGTGAACTGTGCGCTTTGTTGCATTATATTAAAACCTTAAATGTCTAATTTCTAGTGGTACAAAGAGGAAGATGTACCCTAAGTGCATCATCCTTTTCTTCCTCACCCAGCAAAGGTTAACATCCTGCAGCAAAGCCATGATGAAAATAACGAATGTGAATAGTCACCACCACGTCGTCTCCTTCAGAAGCTTCTCGTGCCTCAAGTTGACTTGAACAGAGCATTACACATTTTGCTTTGTGATCAATTAAAACCCCACATTTTTATCTGGTTAGAACTGTGCAACATCCAACTGGACAAATTCCCTTCCTCTTATTATGATAAGGACAAAAAACCCCAGCCAAGACAGCACTTGCTTAAACTTTAAACTAAAGTTCTCAAAGCAATCATAATGCCCACCTTCACAAAATGCAGCTGGGCATGTTTGTGAGTGTGCTGCTAACCTAACCCACCATCCATTCATTCTCATTTTTTGTTCATACATTTTCACCCATGCAATGCAATACATCTGTCATTGTCATAACTAAAACATTAGCGTTTACTGAAGAGCCACAAAGTGGCCTCTAAGCAGCTACAGCACTTGCAATGCTAACTCTAAGAGAAAGGCTAATACCCAAAATGTGGATATAGCAAGCCTATTGCAATTTATGGAGCTCAATGAGCTGTTCCATGCATTGCTCATCAATGGTTATAAATTTTTTATCAACAGTGAAACTGAGATTTTCTAAGGAGTTCAGGAGATGTATTGATGGGATTCAGACGCACAGCTGTGGCCAGCTTCTCCCAAAGCCCCATCCATAACCATGAGAAATACGTAGTACAAACTGACATTTCTCATGTCTAAGAGGACATTTGTCCATTGAGAGACAACATCATATCTAACACAGAGCATGCACATAAGGAATTTTTTCCACAACAAGCTCATGCCTTTTCTCCTTCCACACCGTGCATCCTTCAGTTACTTTAACACATCTGAAATTGAGATGTTAAGCCATTCTGAGGACCAGCATTTTTTCAGTTGCACTGTGCAAGCTGCAATAAAAACCCCTCAAGTTTAAGCACACTGCTTAGTATCAGAACATAGACTGTGAGAAACATTTTTCTGGTGCCTGATCTAGAAGCAAGTGGTGCATCGTAACTAGAGTTGCCTTGGGAGCCGCAGATAATTCATTGTCCAAAACACTGAAGTTGCAGCTTAGATTCAAATTTGTTACCAAAAAAAAAAAAAAAGGAGGAACTTGTGGCAGTCTTTCTTTCAGTCTGCTGTAAGATGTATTAAAGGCAGAAGGATGGCCTTAGATATGATTTTGTTGAGAGCTACACTTGAGAAGCCTTGCACTGCTGCATGGCTGCAGAGTCGAACTGCAAGTCAGTTATTTAAGACAGCTGGTACAAACATTAAATCATACTCTTGTCCTCACGGACATCTAAGTCTTCTTTGGTAACATGCTCACAAAACATTAATAATATCCTCAGCAGCAGATCAATGAATTGAACATAGTATTCGATTTCCTCCGTTTTCAAGGAGCAGTTAAATGCATCTTTTGTTAAAGTCGTTGGAAAATTGTAAGTGAAGATTTTGCTACATCATTTATAGAACCCGCTGTGGGAGCTGTTGAACTAAAGCTTTGTGTTCTGAATGGTTGGTCTTTACATTTCATTACTCCAAGAGTGGGACTTTTCACAGGAGAATTAGCTGTGTAGTTATTCATTTACTGAGTTTGATGTAGGAATCACAGTGTTGCATACATGAGGCTGAGCTAACACACCTTACAGAAGGGCCTAGGGAGGGCTTGGAAGCAAAACAAATACCAGTCTAGAATCTATTAAACTGCAGAGGAATGATGAAATCTGGCACTTGGAAAGGAAGCCCCATAAATAACATGTAAGTGATGGTCATAGGTAAAACCATGGGGAGTGTATCTTATCTCATTTTGCAAAGTATTGCTGGGAAACCGTTGTGGGACATGAAAAATAAAATTATTATAGACAAAATAATAGAATAATTTGGGAATGGGAACATTAAATAGAAATAACTGGGTAAAAGACAGGACCAAAATAAACAAAAATCTTTTGCTTTCAAATTCTGAAATAGAGTTTCTGAGGATGTAGCCAAGAATTCCTCCTGTTGACTGAGTTAGACTTAAGCTCAGGTGACAGCTAGCACCATGTGTCTATGCCTCCTTTTCAGTTAAAAATATCATCTGATTAGAGCAACTGATCAGGGTGCATCAATATCTCAGAGTCTTCCCAATGTTTCCTGTCTGAAACAGAATTCCTCTGCGTATCTGCTTAGAAGTGTCAGACTTTCAGGTACACAGGCTGCCAGAATGCACACAATAAATCCTAAACTGTTCATGTTGAGCATCGTTATGACCTAGACAAAGTCTCTACTCTGTAACAACCCAATCTGCACAGCTAACATCTTTCCGTCCTAAGGAAAGCTATGGATGACTACTTATTTAGCAAGTCAATAAGAATTTTGACGTTAAACTATAAGACCTGATTGGCCTTCAACGTATTTGCAGAGTGGTTTCCAGGAGAGTTTATTGTATCATCTCCCAAGGGAAAACTTAAGTCATAAATTAGATTGGAAAGACTAAAATGAGAGCATTATGCTGTTAAAAAAGGCTTTGCCATTTGGGCTGTTTAGTAGTAGCTGCATTTTGCAGAAACTCAAAGCACATCAGCTTATAGCTGCCCGGTTACAGAATTTCCAGCTGGAGAGATTGATGCTTTTTGCTTTCTCTGCTTTTGGGAGCTTAAATCAAGTAAATCATGGTTTCTTTCCAGGCAACATAAAATTGCACAAACTGCTACTTCATAAACCAAATAACAGCAACGCTCTGGAAGAATTTTAGGAAAGTAATAACCATGGGAAAACACATCCCCTTTTATCAATTTCCCTCAGACAGCCATAGCCTATAAGAAGCTGTGAGCACATTCAAGGGTCTTGGGATGTCTTATCAAACCAATGTCTGTCACTCCTTCCAAGAGGCAGCATGGACCAGCAGTGTGAGCACTGCACTGGGATGGCTGCACCCACTATCAGCTTTGACATTTCTTTTCTGTACTTAAGACGATAGTCCTCAGAGTAGAGGTGCTTTCCCAAGAAGACAAGGAGCCTTGACCCTGGTTGGTATGTTCACTGTACAATGCTTCACAACCATATTTACACATCCTGAGATAAAGGTGGACTGAAAGAAGTCGGTGTATTTATTCTGGCAAAACAAGAGATCATCTACAAAATAAGAAAAAAACCATTCAGTTCCTCACTGTTCCTATCTGTGATACCCTAAATCACCGTGATGTTTTTGCTAGTGTCTAAGCTGAACCAAGTCTTTGGAGGCTACTTATTTGGTCCTCCAAATCATGAAGCCGGTTGGAGAATGGCAGGGAGCCCATCCATGCCCAAGTCTCCTTCCCACAGTAAGAATATGGAAGATGAAGAGGAGGAGATGGAGAAGCAGCAGCAGGACCAGTGCTCATAGTCTCTCTGATGTTATGCTTCTGAGATACTGAGTACTGAGAAGATTACTCACACATCTGTGGGAGCTCAGAACCAAGGTGTGGGGAAGCCATACTAAGAGCCAATCTTCCTGAGGATCGTAATAGCCACTAAGGTTGGCAGGAGGAGTTGTTTGAGAAGCATCTAATTTCCTTGCATCGATGGACATCAGATTCAAAACAACACTAGTTCCCCAAAGCCTCTTAATAAGATCTAAATAATGATCCCCCCATAACACATGAATGGTTCTTGAATCGTTAGTAAGGAAAAGAGTCAAGACAACTTCAGCGTGATCAATTAATTGTTCTAGTTCAGGACAAAAGTCATCAGGAAGTTTTTCAATACTAGACAAAGACTGAATAATTACAGGATCCATATATAAAAGAGAAACAGTACAGTATCTCAGAAGCATACATGGCTTCTCCAGCTTACATGCACCCAAAGAGAGCAAGTGGGTGAAGTTTTATGCAGGGAAGAAAAATGAGAGGTGAAAAAGGATGTCTTTTCCACAATGGTTATGAAAGGTCGAGTGTCTGGTCAGAAGTCAAATGGAAGAATACACATGACAAATACAGTGCAGCCTGTAAAAGGATGTCCGGAATTACACACCATGGTAAGCAAGCTGCCTGCAAAGATCCTATGAATGTTTTGCTTAACAAAAGAAGGAGGTTTTATGTGTTCATTTAATATAGGATGAGTAACAGGCATTGTACATTAGACACTGTGATTTCTTTTTTTTAGTACCCAGCCAGGTTAGTTGGTGTGAATGACAGGAAAGCCTATAGTTAGCCAAATAAATGTGTTCATTAAAATTTCTCCCCCAGCTACTATGGCAGCAATGGGAAGCCCTGGTTGGGATGACTCCCACTCCTCAGAGCAATGCAGAATGAATTAAACATCCCAGAGATCTGAATACAGAGGTGGAACTGAACAGCAGGACTTCTCTACTCTTGCATTCAAACTGCAGGTGAAAGTGTCAGGCCACTCCTGAAAGCAAAAGGCTGTTTCCAGATGCAGGAACTGACTAAATGTGTTAATCTTGCCAAATTTCAGCTAAACCTTCTCAGTCTGGGCTTTTGGTTATTTGCAAGATGCTAATAGCTGGCTGCCCAATCCTGGAAAAGCAGATCTCTTATTTCTGGAGAGCACTGCTTTCCTTTCCCAAGAAAACATACCTTCCGTTTGTTTCACATGTGCAACAACCATTCTTTAATGAGTATTTTCAATGCATTTCCTGGGAGGAACAGCTTTTATTGGCACTCCAGGGCATTTCTGCACACAAAAATTACTGAATATTGGAGGAGTTGGTGACTGGCTGGTTTCATTGAAGAGGAGAATCCTCATCCAAATACCAGATTTTAGCAACTCTTATTTCTAGCTGAGTATATACAAATACACCATCTGAGCTCAGCATCGCACCTACCTATTGAAACTATTTTAGCCTTTGTAAGTCTAATCTCTTCAAGAACAGAAACCCTGGAGAGATTCATTAATTGCTGGCTTTTGATTAGGTTTATTTTCATTATGATAAGAAGTGAAGAGGCTTCTTGTTGGTTTTAAAGCTGTCGGTTTGGTTTGTTTATCTAGGAGCTGGAGAATAGCTCTGTTATTCAGGCTTTAATAGATTGTTGAAGTCTCCTTGAAGGAGAGATCCATAATTTATAAGATGGGAGCTATTAGTAAATGCATCTGATTTTCAAATTCAGATGTATTCTTTAGGAAAGACATGTAAACTCCAGATTTAGAGATTATGCAGGGTGCCACCAACCAGGAAAACAACCTCTAATCCACACTGACTGAACTAACCATGAGATAAGATTTTTCTCTGCATTAATGCCACTACTTTTCTTTAAGGAGGTATGTAAAAAACCTTCTCCCACTCATTCCATTTTCTGTGTGCTTCCTGAACTGAGCAAGATGCACAATTTGACAGGAGATGGGATATTTTACTAATCTTATCCAGTGTAACCAGGCACCTTAAATATACCATTGCTCCTACATGCAATTCCTGAAACAATGAACAAACGGTGGTTCCCTCAAGGTGCACAAACAGCTTTTTTTGTTGGAATTATAGGTGGGTTTGTGGAGGGGGATGCTGGAAAAAATTCTACATGCAATTATTTCCCCTTTCCCAGGAGAAAGATGAGGAAAAAGTGGCTTGTTCTTGATATAAAGATTTTTAAATGCTTCAGAATTGAGAGTTCCTAAGAAATGGTCATTTTGTGACAGGAAAAGATGCGGCACGGGGCAAGAGATGAGAGAGGAAAGGGCAACTGCTCACCATCAGAAGAGAAGAAGGACAGACTGTGCTTCTCCTAAGACAAAGCAGATTCATTCCGGCATTATCTAATTTCCAAGTGCTTGAGTTTGCAATCTTATTGCTTTATTTATACATCATTTTGTTCTTTTTTTAGGCAAAGCATGGCAGGAAAAGTGTAATATTCTGTACAAGATATAATTTCCTTCAATACTTATCACCAGCAAATGATTGGACAGGCAATCTTTTGCCAATGGCTTAATTAGAGGAAACCTCTATATTTAATGATGTTCCTTAATGTACTGAAGCACACACAATAGCTTGTTGAAGGAGAAAAAGTTGAGTGGTTACTGTCATAGCTAAGGATGGAAGAAAGGTTCAGTCATTAAAGTCATCACAGAAACAATATTATTAACTTATTCAGGAATAATTTCAAAGGAGTTCCCAGCTGATTGACAATGATAACATAATGCGGCAGGCTAAAAAAGGCCTCCTCTCCTCACCTGTTTTTATTAATACCCTTATTACCTTTCCTTGACAGACAGCTTTTCAAGAGCAATTGTCATACTTAATATTAAACACAATTAAGCATGGCAGACTTTGCATTATGTCTTCTGAACCCTTCAGCTGGGACATGCCATTCAGCAGGAGCAGTCCAGCTACCAGACCCCCAAAAGCACAACCCACTCATGGCCCTGAATGCACTGAACTTGTCCCCTGCTGCCTCCTTCACCTCACTGACCACGCTAAGGATATAGCCATCGGAATGAAGGCACAAGGGCTTGAGTAGTCATCCAAAACCCAAGACCAGGTTTTAGCACATCCAGCAGAGATTTCTCATCCAGCAAGGGCCTTCTCTTCACAAAGCTGGCAGCTGGCTTGGTAGTGGCCCTGAAAATGTGACTATCAGTCAATATCCAGGGACACAAGGAAAGAAAAGATGGCTTGAGAGACAGAAAAGGGAGTGCTCAAGGACTCAACTACATCAGAAGGCCAGCAATGGCATTTCATTGGTATTACCTACTTTACAATCTGTAAACTATACAGAAAGTGCCAGCTGCTGTGAGCTAGGACCATCAAAGGTCAGATTATCATTAAATCATTACAGGAGAGGCTGCGTTTACTTAGCATGTAATTGCTAAACCTAAGCACACTCCATATAACCAACAGTAAAATGAATTATTGAAATACTCTTTTTTAACAAATAGTATCACCATTTTAATTATACCACTATTAATTTAACACTAAGAAGTGCCTGAGGATTGTGCAGAATTAAGGTTTAAAGCCTCTGGGCTTTTCAAGACATTTCAGATCTGTACGACATACGTGTCTGCATGTGTGCGTATATATATACACACACATATATCTTTTATACGTATTTACAAATATACATATATGCTTTTGAAAAGTGTGTGTGTTTGTATGCTGAAGCATTTCTTGTCTTTAGATATTTTGGGTGTCTAAAAATGCAATCCTTAGGGAGTTTCCTCCCTGAATTGCATCTTGCTGTGATACACAGGAAAACTCCTGGCTAAAATGACAGGTTGAGCAAACCCAGCTCTCATCCTCACAGCACCCAGCCTGACCTTAAGGCTCAGCTGGCAGGGCCAGGATCAAGTTAAAGTTGCAGGCAGTGCTGCCTCCAAAGATATTTTTCTGTCTGTCCAATTTTCCTCTACTTGTAGCAACCAGTGCTTTTGAGAGCCAGCTGGAAAAACAGGAGATGGCAGGTTAGGGGTATTTCACTCCTGGAGGTGGAGTATAAGGTCAGTAAACTCAGTGCCAGTCCCTGCTCAGTATCCAAACATACACACAATTTCCTAAGCTACCACATTTCCAGACGGTGCAGCCAGCCTCTCTCCATATTGCTCCACAGCCTGTTTACTCAGCTCTTCTTCTTCTTCCTCTTTTCTCACATGGCCCTAGATGGAAGAGACACTTTAACTTGTAATAGCTCTTCACTCCCAGCTGCTCTGAACTGCATGGTCCTACTGGTTAAGGGCTCTGGTTGCCCTTGCTTCCTGACCCAGTCTTCCCGACCTGGCAACTCCCTACCAGATGTACCAAGCACACCTTTCAGGCCTCATTACTGAATGAACAAATGCATTCAGTTTTATTGAATTAATTCTGTACTTAGGTTTATTGAATAGACTTGTTTTGTAAGCATTAAGCAGGGCAGTGTAAGTCCTGATTGTCTGAAGTCAATAAACATCACTCGCAGACTTTGAATCATGTCCTTAATTGGTATTAAGGACGTGATTATTATAGGTATTTCCAGGATGCCCCAAAACCAGTCTTTTCTGTTCTGTGAGACACAATGGACTTCTCATGTGCAGAGCACACCTCACATTCTTCAACATTTGGAAATGTTTCTAGATGCAAGTATATAACCAGTTAAACCCTGGCACTTTTAGTTGTCTACTCTAAACACTGTGTATGTGTGTAAGTGTGAGCTTGCACATGTTGCACTTCATACTCCAGAATTCCCACATGCCGGGGGCACAAGTGACTCATGTTTCCCTCTGGGACTCACAGATGCAGGAAGGTATTTGCAGTATTTCTCCTAATGGGTTTCCATGGATGGCTAACCTTTTGGATGAATACTTTAGCATCCTACTTTGCCAGTGTCTTTCCTATCCCTATTTGACCCTGTCAGTCCATGAACATTTGATACTAAATTAAAGCATTACAAAACTAAAGGATAAACTCTATCCAGGATGCAACCCTCGCAGACCTTAGTTACATTTCCCAGTGTGAGCATCACTGTAAGAGCTTTAGGCTTTGGCTTCTGTTGAACCAGAGCCTGAGAAAGAAGGGAGCTTTCATCTGCCCACACAAGGGGTTTTACTTTCCTTGGCATTTGCTTTTGTGCTGGCATTGTCCTTTAGCTCAAACTACTCCCAGGTATTGACAACGATGAACATATCACTTGAGGCTTTGTTTTGCTATACTAAACATGCCAAACTCAGCACTTCTAGTCTCCTTTTAGAAGCTCCCTATTCCCTTCCATCAGCCCAGTAGTTCATGTCCCCACCTCTCTGTTCCCCACCAGAGGATTTAGCAAATTTGCCTTTGCTTTCATAAAATTACCAGCTTTCCCCGCCCCCCTCTCTTGGTCATTTAGGCTCTAAGCTTTCCAGAAAAGGAAAAAGTCTGCGTCATACAATGTCCTGATGCTGCGTAATAGAATTCTTAACTGAAATTTAAGTTGAAAAGTCAAGAACAAAACACAAATCATCATTAGTTACAGAAAACCAGCAATGATCTTTGCAAATCAATGCTTAGAGTTTAATGAAGAGAACTGAAAAGTTGCTGTTCCATACACGTATTACTCATGAAACCAGAGCTGATGATAACATCTGCACACCCTGTACTAGAAATCCCAGCAATCCTGTCACTTCCAGTGAATGGTCACTGGCCTACCCATCTTGTCTTAACAACAGTTCACACCGAGCTCACGTCAAGCCCAAAGACTAAGGCTAATCTCTCACCTGCACCTAAAATCCAGCACGCACTTCCTGTCTAAAGAGATATTAAAGCCCTGGCACTCCAATGGCCAATGCCTTGCATGGCCGAAATATTTACCACCATGGTACAAATGGGGACTCTAAGAACCCCTGTGATCAGATTTGCAGCAAACTTCAGGGTACAAAGAACTGCCCCCCCTGGCTCTCAACACAGTATCACTGTCAAAGGGATAACATCTGCTGGAGAAACTTCACTATCAGAAACTTCCCCATCCTCACTGCCAATATTAGACTGAAGATACAGATGTGAGATGAGGATCTGGAAGGCTCTGGAGGCTTGTTCTCATGTCACTACACACTCTGGTGTTCCCAACAACAAGGCAAACTGCAGTTTCATTTTCAAAGTCAAAGTTAACTCACAGGACACTTACAAATTAACACGTGTGCTTTGCTCTGGCTGTTCTTGCTGAGATGCATCACTAAATCCAAACCAGTTAAACTCTACCAAAGCATCGTTCTAAACCAGAATTTCATCATTCCACATCCAGAAGCAGGAAATGATACCTGAGGCCAACTGTTTTCAGTTTCCATTTCCACAAGAAATCCTTATGTTTAATCACAGGCTGCTTCAAAGGAACTCATAACAGTTATAATTGAGTATCTTCATGCTATGCCCTTTCATGGAATGGAATGTATTGCCCTATTCTTACCTTCACCAAGCAAGCCATCACTTTTGGAATTACAGGACGCCTGAGGAACAGGTCTGGTTAGAGCTGAGGATGGGATTGCACGTGTCTGCACAAGGGGGAAGGCTACAGAACAGATGGCCAGACAGTGATTGTATTGCTTGCACGGCTGCTCACAGCAAGTATCTTCCTTCTAGGAAAGTTGTACTTGGATTAATTTTGACTGTACTGACAACACTGAGTGTCTATTTCAATATTAACAATTGGGTGACATGCCAAGTAGAAGGAAATATTTTCCTTTCAGAGAAATAAAGAGGCTCAGGACTGATCCAGAGAGCTCCTGAGCTCCAGCATCAGAGCAGGAAATTCCTCTTGTGTCCCTAGAAGCTTTGCTGTGCTTGCCACAGCTGTAGCCAGCTCCCCCTCAACAATGACCATCCTCCTCAGCAGAGCTCGGTCTAGGTTCAGGCAGGGGGACAAATAAGCATATTAAGGTGAGCTACAGCCAGGAGACATCAGCTGATGTTTTCACCGAGAAAAGACTGCAGCTTAAACCCCAGCATTTTGGGATGGAGGCACACATCTGTGGGCATGGACTGGAATAACACCCTCACTCTGCAAGCTAAAACATGCTTAAATGCTTCCTGAATACTGCCTTTAAAAATGTGCTCCAAACCACGTAAAACCATGGACCTGTCCCTGCTCTGTGAAGTACATAACCACACACAGCTGCTGCTGTCGTAATGCAGATGGCAATGTCTTGTTTTCTGCCTCAGGATGTCCTCCATGCCAAACTCCATCATCCTGTCCAAGCTAGCAGCGCTGTGAAGGGAAAATGATATAGTCAGAACAGCATCTTTGGGTAAAAAGTTTCTGGTGCCTTTCTCTGAAGCTATGCTTCATGCAAAACTCTGGCTGGCTTATATTCTGGAGGCCAGTATCTAAGAAGACTGCCACAGGGCAGACAGTTGGGTTTAGCCCTCTCTTGTCTTGCCATGTTTCCTGCTTTGTTAGGAAGAAATACTTGCTGTAACCCATCAATGAACCTAGATGACAAACCTGGCTTAAGGCATGGAGCATCCCAAGCCTCCCACCTCAAGAATCTGATTTACCTAGTGCTGGAGGAGAACTTCTCTCTTACTCTCTGAAAACTAAAACTGAACCACAACACTGCACAGTGCGCTGTGGTGGGTCACAACCAAACCAGCTCCACCTGAAGCAGAGCAGGATGTATGACCAAGTTTTGCTATGGCTCAAGGTGTCTGTAAATTATCAGAGCCACAAGCTCCACCTTGAAGTCTTGTTCAGAATGCAACTATAGTATGATCACAGAAACATGGTGGGATGGCTCCTATGACTGGAGTGTTGGAATGGAAGGTTACAGGCTCTTTAGAAAAGACAGGCCTGGCAGGCGGGGAGGGGGAGTTGCCCTTTATGTTAGGGATAGGCTGGAGAGTATGGAACTCTGTCTGGGGACAGGTGAGCAGGTAACAGGGAGTTTGTGGGTCAGGGTTAAAGGGAAAACAGCCGTGGGAGACATTACTGTGGGGATCTGTTACAGGCCGCCTGGTCAAGGAGAACCTGCGGAAGAAGCACTCTACAGACAGATAGGAAAAGCCTCACGATCGCAGGCCCTTGTTCTCATGGGGGATTTCAACCACCCTGACATCTGTTGGAACGATGGCACTTCATGGCACAAGCAATCCAGGAGGTTCCTTGATTGTGTGGAAGACAACTTCCTTCTGCAAGTAACAGAGAAGCCGACAAGGAGAGGTGCCATGCTTGACCTTGTGCTCACCAACAGGGAAGGGCTCGTTGAGAATGTGGCAGGACAGGGCAGCCTTGGATGCAGCGATCACGAGATGGTCGAATTTGAGATCCCCAGGACAGTGAGAAGAGCATGCAGCAAGCTCACTGACCTGGACTTCAAAAGAGCAGACTTTGGCCTCTTCAGGAGCCTGCTTAGTAAGGTTCCATGGGATATAGCCCTGGAGGGCAGGGGGGCCCAAGACTCTTGGTTGATATTCAAGGATCACCTGCTACAAGCTCAGGAGTGCTGCATCCCAACTAGAAGGAAGTGCGGCAGAAGGGCCAGGAGACCTCCTTGGATGGATAAGGAGCTGCTGAGGAAAATTCAAAGGAAAAAAGAGGCTTATAAAAAAAGTGGAAGCAAGGACAGGCGGCCTGGGAAGAGTACAGGGATGTTGTCCGGGAAGCTAGGGACCAGGTCAGGAAGGCTAAGGCCCAGTTAGAATTAAACTGGGCCAGGGATGTTAAGGATAACAGGAAGGGATTCTACAGGTACGTAGCAAACAAACAACAGACTAAGGACAACATAGGCCCCCTGAGGAAGCTATCGGGAGAACTGGCTACACAGGATTTGGAGAAGGCTGAGGTTCTGAATGACTTCTTTACCTCGGTCTTCACTGGCAAAGGCTCTGACCGCACCACCCAGGCAGACGCAGGGACTGTGAGAATGAAGACCTTGGGCCCACTGTAGGAGAGGATCTGGCTCGAGACCATCTTAGAAATCTGAATGCACACAAGTCCATGGGACCTGATGGAATCCATTTGTGGGTCCTGAAGGAGCTGGTGAATGAAGTTGCTAAGCCACTGGCCATCCTATTTGAAAAATCATGGCAGTCAGGTGAAGGTCCCGATGACTGGAAAAAGGGAAATATAACCCCCATTTTCAAGAAGGGGAAAATGGAAGACCCAGGGAATTACAGACCAGTCAGTCTCACCTCTGTGCCTGGCAAAGTCTTGGAGCAGATCCTCCTGGAAGGCATGCTAAGGCACATGAAAAACAACAAGGTGCTTGGTGACGGCCAGCATGGCTTCACTAAGAGGAAATCCTGCCTGACCAATTTGGTGGCCTTCTATTATGGGGCTACAGAACTGATGGACAAGGGTAAAGCAGTTGATGTCATCTACCTGGACTTGTGCAAAGCGTTTGACACTGTCCCACACCACATCCTTCTCTCTAAATTAGAGAGATACCAATTTGATATTGGATGGACCACTCGGTGGATAAAGAACTGCCTGGATGGCCACACACAAAGAGTTGTGGTCAATGGCTCGATGTCCGGCTGGAGACCGGTAACGAGTGGTGTCCCTCAGGGATCGGTGTTGGGACCGGTCTTGTTTAACATCTTCGTCGCTGACATGGACAGTGGGATTGAGTGTGCCCTCAGCAAGTTTGCCAATGACACCAAGCTGTGTGGTCCGGTTGATACGCTGGAGGGAAGGGATGCCATCCAGAGGGACCTTGACACGCTTGTGAGGTGGGCTGATGCCAACCTTAGGAAGTTCAACCACGACAAGTGCAAAGTCCTACACCTGGGTCGGAGCAATCCCAGGCACAGCTACAGGTTGGGCAAAGAAGAGATTCAGAGCAGCCCTGCGGAGAAGGACTTGGGGGTGCTGGTGGATGAGAAAATGAACATGAGCCGGCAGTGTGTGCTCTCAGCACAGAAAGCCAACCGTATCCTGGGCTGCATCAAAAGGAGCGTGACCACCAGGACAAAAGAGGTGATCCTGCCCCTCTACTCTGCTCTCGTGAGACCTCACCTGGAGTATTGTGTGCAGTTCTGGTGTCCTCAACATAAAAAGGACATGGAACTGCTGGAACAAGTCCAGAGGAGGGCCACGAGGATGATCAGGGGACTGGAGCACCTCCTGTATGAAGACAGGCTGAGGAAGTTGGGGCTGTTCAGCCTGGAGAAGGGAAGGCTGCGTGGGGACCTAATAGCAGCCTTCCAGTACCTGAAGGGGGCCTATAGGGAAGCTGGGGAGGGACTCTTCGTCAGGGACTGTAGTGACAGGACAAGGGGCAATGGGTTAAAACTTAAACAGGGGAAGTTTAGATTGGATATAAGGAGGAAATTCTTTCCTGTTAGGGTGGTGAGGCACTGGAATCGGTTGCCCAGGGAGGTTGTGAGTGCTCCACCCCTGGCAGTGTTCAAGGCCAGGTTGGATGAAGCCTTGGGTGACATGGTTTAGTGTGAGGTGTCCCTGCCCATGGCAGGGGGTTTGGAACTGGGTGATCTTGAGGTCCTTTCCAACCCTAACTATTCTATGATTCTATGATGAGCTCTAGAAATTACTGCACAGCCTTCAGCTCTCTAACCATTCCCAATCACTAAGAATCAGGTGATAATGGCAGAAATCTGGAGAGGGACTTTTTACAAGAGCCTCTAGGGACAGGCCAAGGGGAATGGCTCTAAACTGCCAGAACAGGGGAGATTGAGATGAGCTCTTAGGCAGAAGCTCTTCCCTGTGAGGGTGCTGAGGCGCTGGCACAGGGTGCCCAGAGAAGCTGTGGCTGCCCCAGCCCTGGCAGTGTTCAAGGCCAGGTTGGACACAGGGGCTTGGAGCACCCTGCTCAACAGAAGGTGTCCGTGCCTGTGGCAGGGGGTTGGAACTGGATCAGCTTTAAGATCCCTTCCAACCCAAGCTGTTCTGTGATTCTATGATTCCTTGCCTCCCTATGCTTATCCTATTCATCATGTTTATGAGTTTTTGGAGACAAAGTACACAATGTGGAATCTTCCAGGGGAGGTTTGGCAAGTGCAAATGCGCACTCTAGAAAGACAGTGCTACACCAGGCATGTGTCTTCATCTTTTGCAGTTCCTGACTGCCTTCCCTAAGCCCTGCTTTTCTGGGCATTAATAGGAATGTCTCTGGCAGCTGCTGAAGAGCTGACTGTGCATGGGGCAGCCAAGTATTCTTCTTGGTCTTTATACTCTGATTGAACTTTTCTCCTCAAACCATGACACTTGGCTAATCAGCATCATTTACATTTCCATATATAACACTTGCTATTTCTGAGGCACAGCTAAGAAAGTAACTCTTTAGCAAATCTACTTATATACACAAGAAAACTCAGCACAAAAAGAAGTAGGGGTATGACAAGGAGGGAGGGAAAGAGAGCTGCCTTCTAGGTTGGCAAACATGCTGGCATGACAAATCTTCCCCCTTAATAAACTTATTTACCTCAAGAAGGTTCATGATGACAAACTATCTGAACTGAAGCTGATATCCCTCAGCATCCACTGCTGTAAATTATTGCCTGGCTCTGCTGATGGAGCTAGAGAGAGGTGACAGTGTTCCATAACAAAGGAGAAATGGTAATATCAACCATTTCTTTCCAATTCTGCAACCAGGTCGCTAGTACAAAGTGCCCAGATTAAAAAGTCAGTGCTATTAAAATAAAATAGCTTTTTTTCCTTTTGTTATTTTCTCCCTAAGGTGAACAATGGCTATAAAAAAGCCTTATGTTTCCTAATAAATACTAAGCCATGCTAGAATCAGGTAACAGAGTTTATGTTAAGTTCTGAAATGCATTTTTTTGCAACAAATCCTCATTCAGTTATCAATGAACATTGCGTACTTCATCATCATCCTGCTGGCTTTTCACCATGCAAAAGAACTGTTTACGTTATGTGCCTTCCATTCCCAATTGCTGCTATTCCTGCCTTCTCCTCATCTCAGAGATGACTTCTGAGGTGTACATGGATTGCTACCAAGGTAGCTCTGCTCCTTTGCACTTCTACGGATCACTCTGCAGGGACGCTTCTCCAGAGGCAGGCTGGGGACGAAGCATGGGAGGCAATGAAGAGTTCCTACTGTCCTGAAAATATTGCTATAACCAGTGGTAACTCCACTTTGGTAGCTGTGGGCTTAATTACACACTCCAGAAGGACACAGCCATTAGCATATGCATGAAATGCAGTACACAGCCTTTTACTAGATGCCTGTAACTACCACGAGACATGAAACATAGTTCGGGGAGTGGGGCACAAGGGAAGAGGAGGTCATGCCAATGCAGTATCAAAGTATCAAATGGAAACAGAGCCAGGGAGCAAGACCCCTCCGGTCTGCATCACTGCACCGAGATCAGCACAATGAATAGGATGCTGTGAAAATGTTGATTAGAAGCAGGCAGGGCTCCTGCTTCACAAAAAGCCCTCTGATGCTTACTGAGAGTGAGCTGAGGGTCTGCTTGTTTTGCCACTGCAGGCAATCAGCAGGGGGAAAGTGCTGGGAAACCTGCTTCCACCCTCTGCTGTGTCTCAATGTCCCTCAGAGTCAACAACTCCCCTGGCAACGTGCAGGCAAGAGACTGCCCAGCACACCTCCCACTTCCCACTGCTGGAGCTGTAACACCCCCCTTGCTACTACCTTTAACTCCCCCCAGCCTCAGTGTGGCAGTTCCTGGCAAACCCAGGAGAGGATCACACTGGCTGCCTTTCAGGAAGCACTCAACCCTCTTTCTGGAGGAGAAACGCTGCTGCTCGCTGACACAAACCAGCTGCTTTCCACTGGCGCTAAGTGGGTGCTGCACCAGAGCTCCTGCTTCCTGCATGGGAAATCATTTCCTGAGCAGCCAACATGCTAACCAGCTCTCATCCCCATCCTTCACTGGCTGGTACTGGCACAGGCCCTGCACAGCCAGGTAACCACAGGCATTTACTGGATTTTTTCACTTGGTTAGATACTAGTAGAACAGCACAAAGTGGTTGTTGATCAAAGCTGTTGCTTTGATTATTTATCATGATCATATTTCTTTTATCTGAAAAGCTCCAGGTCCTAGACATTTCAGCTATGACTACTTCTGTGGCATTGGGCCTTTTCCTCTCCTCATGAAGTCTGCCTGTAAGCAAGCGTTAGCTCACAAGCTCCAGATAGAGCTTACAACGCCAGCTTTAACACAGCCCCATAAGCTTGAAATGGGCTGCCCACAGCTGGGTTTGCAACACCCCACAGTCTGGTAGTAACATAAAATTACTAAGAGCATTTATCATTTACTTGCCAGGCAGGTACAAAATCGCAGGGACCCTCTACACAGAGCAAAGCAGAGAGCAACTCCAAAGGAAATGTCAGTGATGCTGTTACCACGTACACAACTACATTCAGCTCCTGAGTGCTCTTAGATTCAGGTGACTCTTAGTTAAACACGCAGGTTCCCAGTTTTGGCAGACACCATGCTGTTCATTAGGTACTATAATAAAACACACAACCCCTACCCTTCTCTGGAGTTGTTTCATTTAAGTGAGAGATATTTAAACTACCCTGCTCCCTTAACTCACCACATCCACAACAACTAACTTATGTCATGAGCAGCACAAGGACTGAAAATGAGTGCCTGGGAGACTTCAGGGCAAATGAAAGTTAAAAAGGAAGGCAACTGAGGAACAGGTACACCTAAACCTTGAATGCTTAAGAAACCTCTCTGTAAATAACAGTGATAACATGATGGATCATCCAACTCTTTCTCCAGACACTTCACAGAGTAGAAGGCTGGAGAAACAAGGCAGGACTAGGAGGAGGAAGACTGAAGGTGACAGGCCCCTACCTAAAGCATGCTCTGGAGTGGTGAAGGGACACATTTTCAGTATCCTGGCTCCCAATGAAACGTGTGCCAGCCCACCCATAGAATAAAGCCTGGAGAAGGACTGGCAGAAGGAAATAGGGAGTCCCCAACCCCAGGCCCAGAGGGGAGAAGTAGAACCACTGCGGCTCAAAGTGGCACAACACAATGCACCATTTGACACGAGTCAAGGGCAAAGACAGAGAGGGCATCAACTCTAGAGCCAAAATGTCAGTCCAATAACCGAATGATGACTTCAAGAGTAAGTCTGGCACCTCCATTCCTCAAATGTTAGATTTACTGGATATGTTTTAAAAGCATTGGCAGTAAAGATGGCAGCCTGATTGACTGACCATAAAAATGTAAATAAAAGAGTCCTAAATTGCATCATTTGGGTAAATATGTATTTATACAGTTTGGAAAGAAAAGCCTTGTTATTCAACTGTTGGACAGCAGCAGCGACACAGGAGCTGTTCTGGTTTATAATGCAAATCATGTAATTTGGGACACGCATTATGTGTATTAAAAATGCAAAGTAAGAGCCCTGTGAAATGCTGTTAATTTGTGGTAGCCACGTTTCAAAGTATAATTTCTCAGGCATTTACATATTTTTTCACTTAAAAAGATAAATTAAACACTATTTAGAACATTTGCCATATCTCGTCTGTTGGACCAAGATACAGTTGAGCTACAGAAACATGAAAATGGCAATAGAAAAATGGTAAATTACTAATAGCCTTTTTATAATCAAATATAAACTAAATACAGGAGTCTCATATTTCTAATAGGCCAAACATTTTTAATTACAAACAATCTAATCTCAATTTAATTATGTGATCATCCTCGCCAACTCCCAACCCTTGGAGAAGCATTGATGCTAAGAAAGCATCTAGCAGTAAGAAGCTCCAGTCAGAAGCAGAGTTGTGCTCTGAAGGTCAGCCCCACACAAGCTGGGGCTTGAGCAGGGATCAAGAGGGACAAAGGATGAGATTTTCCCCCCCTAAATGAGGGTTTCGATGGCCCTAGCATAAGCCTCACAGCTGCTCCAAATCTTTGCTGTAATTGTGCTTGTTTCAGCTCTATTCCATATGCCCCAGTGAAGGAGCATCCAAGGACAATGGCTGGGAGGTGCACATATCCATCACACATGATGGTTACCCATTTTTCTTATAGTTACCTCAAGAACCTCAGAGCCCTTCCCTGCCAGAGATACCCCACACACTGCTGTGTTTCCTAGAGAGGGGACTGTCTTCTCCTTGCCTACTGAATTGGAAGATTTAAACTCTAAATTTGCAGATCCTTAAACGCATCATGGAGATGATTCTTGGGGAACCAGAGATTTTCTTTTCAGGTGTTCTCCTTTGCTTTAGTTTTGCTGGAATTGCTCAGAACTGCCCATCTGAACAAGCTGGCACTCAATCCCAGGCAGCTCTCAGCTGTAAGCATCCTTCCTCTCTTAGGAAAACTAAAGGTCTGTCACCGCTCAGGCTACCCCTGCAGTCACCAGTAGGCAGAGGCTGATAGTTCTCCTGCGTAGTACTAATTCCCACAGCCAAGCTACAGCATGGAAATAGGATCCAAGCCCTAATCCCAGCTCTGCTGCAGCAGAGTTGGTGCCTAACCCAAGGCAAGCCCTTCTGGCATGTGCCCCAGTTGCTTGCTCTCTACCCCAAACCCCATTGCACACAGCGGGAGCCAGTGAACCCACGGGCTTTAACAACATCTGGATCATGGCCAGTAATACTCAGCAGCACTCCTGGAGGTTACCACATAGGAAGTATTATTTAAACCTAGCTACTTTATTATTTTCCCAGCGGTATGTCAAACAGTAACCCTTGAAGTGGTGAAGCCAAGCCGTAATCTTTGTCAGATTAACCTTCCTAGAGGCCTTCTAAAATCAATTGCGAGCGTTAGCTCTGAAGGCCCAGGCAGATGAAAAGCAGTTTCTACATCCCCCTGCTAACTTTCATTTCAAGTTGCAAAACCAATCCTCAGTCCCATTACAAATCAGATCTGAAAAATGCTGCTTGATTATTTTTTAAAGAGCTCAAACTAGGTCACCAAAAATAGAGTCTCTAATGGGCTAAATGCGGAAAATGACTGCTCAAAATTAACAAGTTTCTGGGCTCCAGCACTACACAAAAGCTTTTGGAGTCGACTGCTTGCAACTCCACAAACTGTATCCTCTGCCACACATGGCAAAACCCCAGCCTGCCAGATGCTGAGCGACCATTTGTGCCAAGTGTAAAGCAGTCTTCCAAATACCATAAAGGAATTTTTATTCTTAGTAAATAACTCTCTAGTTCCTTTTCCCTTCATTAGGAAGTGCTTTATTAACATGGCTCCTGAGGCTGGCCAGGCCAGTGCAGAGGCTTTCTGCTCTCAGACTGTTCTTGAGCACATGGTGGGGGACAGCACTGAGCCCAACAGACCCAGCAGAACGCACAACTTCACAGGCAACAACAGGCGACATGGGGCCATTTTGCTGGTAGCTCTCATCAGAAGCTCCCTTCTATAGTTACAAGTCCTACACCAGGCAGCCTGCTGAACCACCACACTAAAAGCCACATGAGAAGTCAGAATGCAGAGGGATATACATCTTATTTTCAAAACCAGGATGCCCTCAACAGAAATGCCCTTCAAGTAGTGGCTAAGAGCACCATGCATAAGATATGACAGTAACACCAGTGAACGCTGAGCATGGTCTTCACTGTGATATTGTGCTTGCTACTTTGGCATCAATACTCACAGCATTCCCGTAAGTCATAACAACGCATATTCAAACCCTAGGATCTGGAGGATTACAGTAAACAGCAAATGTGCTGTTTTGTCTCACAGATCCACCATTTGACACACACACACCTCCCATACCAAAACCAGTGGCTAAACCCTAGAGCAAAAAGCAGGTCCAAAGTGTGCCTACCCCAGGCCCATGACACTGTCATACTCCCTCTCCCAAAACAAAGGAACAGCCAGCATATCACCTCAATTCTCTGCAGCATTGCCAATGTCCTAATTCTTAAACTCAGCATTATTTTCAAGGGAGAAAAAGCAATATGAGACATCCTATTCTGAGGGCAAACTCTGGCTTCCATTTCAGTATTACCCCTGCAGTGATGTCCAGTCCCTCTGTCTCTCCTAGCTTGCTTCTCTCCATCTTACTTCGATTTAATGCAGAAAGCTATGACAAGGGCTCTCAAAGCCATGGTGTGTAAAGCTTTGAGGAAAAAAATGCTATGTACCCTGACTGCTTTCTCCCAAGAACCTTCCATCTTTTGAATCAACATTTCTTGCTGATGGAAGTGTTTAGGTGCCTCTGCCCATGGCAGGGGGATGGAACTAGATGCTCTTTAAGGTCCCTTCCAACCCAAACCATTCTGTGATTCTATGGATAATAGCAAGTTCTGCCAGATTCATGGAAACGGAGAGGAAACATCCTTCTAAGAAGTACATAGAGGCCTCAGCACTAAACAGATGTGCTCATGTTTTGGACATGAGTCACCCTCGGCACAAGGCTCATGAAAAATCCATCAAAGACAAGGACAGTCTTCCCTCCAGGAAAGACTGGTGCAGACATGTATTTAGAAGACAGCCTAATGAGCAAATGCCCGAAAGCCAGGAAGCTGAAGCAGTACTTTATAGACCCACCTTTGCCAAATGGTTTAGCCAAAACACCAAATCTCTGCCCGCTTCCTCTCTGTAACATGACGATTTTGCCCAACACCCATGACCCTTGGATAAGAGATGCTTCCATACATGCCAAGCAGGATGCTGACTTTTCCGCAGCAGCTCTCTGTCACTCACACCGGAGACCTGTCTTGGAGGTTTTCAAGGCTGTGTGTGTGCTCAACAGCACAAACAGGGCTGATTTGCTTTGCTCTGCATTTTATTTTTGCTGTGCATACCTACTGGATAGCATCTCTCACAGAAATCTCACTTCCCTGCAGACAGAAAGACCTTTGGAAAAAAGAAAAGCATTAAAAAAACCCCAACAAAATCTAGGATTAAAGCCCAGCCATATGTTGGACAGAATGCCACCTCTTCAGATCTACCACCTACATAGTGAGCACCTTACTGCACTTGTCCTCGTACATCTTACATGATGGAACAAGACACTTGATAACAACATGATGTGAAGTGTAAAATAAAGTGAGAGAGCTTTAAATGTGTAATGTGTATTTCATTGAAAAGGCTCCCCCCCCCCCCCCACCGCAGAAAGCACAGGTCTAAGGGTACCAAGGTACAGAGATGTTTTCCACTACTGGGCAGGTGGCATGAAAACAACCTTGTAAGCAACAAGTAAAATGTGGTGCTCTCCGATGTCAGCTCAGGGCTGGCAATGAAGTGACAGGCTGTGGGATTCTCCCCCTCTGCTGCACTCTGGGGAGACCCCCCTGCAGTCCTGATCCAGCTTGGGGGCAACAGCACAAGAGGGACGTGGAGCTGCTTGAGCAAGTCCAGAGGAGGCCATGGAGATGCTGCAAGGGCTGGAGCAGCTCTGCTCTGGAGCCAGGCTGAGAGAGCTGGGCTGGGTCAGTCTGGAGAAGAGAAGGCTCCTGAAGGGGACACCTTAGAGCAGCTCCAGTGCCTAAAGGGGCTACAGGAAACCTGGAGAGGGGCTTAGGACAAGGGCCTGTAGGGACAGGCCAAGGGGGATGGCTTTAACCTGCCAGAACAAGGGAGACTGAGATGAGCTCTTAGGCAGAAGCTCTTCCCTGTGAGGGTGCTGAGGCGCTGGCACAAGGTGCCCAGAGAAGCTGTGGCTGCCCCATCCCTGGCAGCGTTCAAGGCCAGGTTGGACACTGGGGCTTGGAGCACCCTACTCTAGTGGAAGGTGTCCCTGCCCGTGGCAGGGGTTGGAACTGGATGAGCTTTAAGGTCTCTTCCAGCCCAAACCATTGTATGGTTCTATGATTCTATGAACAAGAGGAAGACTGCAGTATAGTGGCTGCTGCTGGTACAGGCTTTTCCACCTGGCAGTGGAAAAGGGATGGGGATGTGGGTGGTTGAGACATACTTTGGCTGTTTTCTGTAAACAGCTGTAGAATTAGAAGGGAACTGAAAATAACCCTTCTGGTGTTGGTTTTAAGGCCCATTACCAAAATTCATACCTGTTGGCTCACGGTGCAATTTTGGTTTTAAGAGGTCAATAGAAATACTGTGTTACTAAAATTCTATCAGCATTGCTATGTTCACACACTTTTCCTTTGGTCCATTCATGCAGGCAGCTGCCTGGTGCTGCACAGAGGCATGGAGAAGCCTCACAGACTCTGCCTCCCCAAGTAAACATGAGTGTGGCTTTCCAGTGTGGGCAGCCTCCGACAGAGGTCTGCACGAAGTCATCACGGGTTAGCATGCTACAGTTTCCTCAGAAATGTCTGTGGGATTAACATAGTTCAGACTGTAGGCACTAGTGTCATGTCAGCATACTTGTATGTGTGTGTGAATACTATTTAGCTGGCATTCATTTTCTGTCTGCAGTTGTGGGAGTATATGGGGGGGGGGGGGGGGGGGAGAGATTAATTTTACAGGACCACAGCCTGAAGTCTTTTCAGGCAAATCGCCCACTGGTTTCAGAGAGAGGATTGTGGCATTTTGAGACTGTTACTCAAAGATCTCTCTGTCTTCATAGGAAGCTGGTACCTTTTAATGTAGACTGTGATAGCCTTGTTGTCACGTACAGAACTTAAGTTTTATAAGCAACAGGAGCTCAGAGATGTGATACAGCAAGTCTAAGAGAAGGTGGATGGAGTGGATCAGGTGAGGATCCAAATCCTCATTCATTAGGGCAGGGAGGGAGAGTACAGACACTAAACTGCCTCAATCTCAGCTCCTTCCCTTCCCTCCTTCTATCTTGCAAACAGCACTACCCTTCCTCTTAAGCAAAAGAACCACAACATCTTCCATTTAATGGTTTTGCACAAAAGCTGCAGCTTTAAACATCAGTGCAGACCTGTAGCACAGAGAAGGGGGAAACCACAGATCTTCAATGAAGCTTCAGCAAAATTAATGACTTGTACTCTGATTTTACACTGCTAGCCACACAAAGCATTAAAGCTTCACCAGTTCCAACCCCCTGCCACAGGCAGGGACACCTTCCACTAGACCGGGTTGCTCAAAGCCCCATCCAGCCTGGCCTTGAACACTTTCAGGGATGGGACATTCCAGCCCTTCCAGCTGTTTCATCATTTAGTGCTTTGAAACTAAAGACCTCGAAAATGCAAGTTTTTACCATATGGCAACACTGACAAGTGCTCACTGAACACTTGGAAGCCCTTCCTTTAGAGCTATGCAGTGAAGTTGCACTTTAAAGTCGCACAAGAGAGATGTGGGAAGAGCGTCAGCACTTTCATTAACCATTTTACTCTCAGGAATACTCATCAATAGCTGCACAGTCAGTTTTGAACTTGGGCAAAGCATGTTCTCTCCATAAAAAGAGTAAATAAATTAGCTTTTCCATCAATGCCTCGTTTTCTCGCTTGAAAAGAGTACTTTTTCATTACTCGGATTGCTTTGTGCGTTAGTCACTGAAGTCCCAAACATTAAATTCCACTCATGAGTTTGAGAAATTCAGTCCAGAAAACTTTTCTTTTGCAGCAACAAAAATGTTCTTTCCTGTGGCTCTATTAGGCACACACATCACAGCACTCTCTCATCTCCCCGCAAAAGCCACCCGCACTCTGGAAGGCCCGTGTCCATTTCTCCTGGCTGCTGTCATCAACCAGCAAGCAAAATAAGTTGCTAACAAAACACCAGCATCCAAAGCACCTGCATGTTTCTGCCACACACCAGGCAGCCGCGTCCTTTTCTAGACAGCAGCACAACATCTTCCTTTCTAATGCAAACTGCCACCCACCCGCATACCACACATAATGACTCAAAAGCAAAGGCAGCGGATTAATTATGCCTCTGATGTTCTCCAGGTTTTGTTCTCGCCATTATCCAATTCTGAAAGCTTGGCATCCCTAAAATCCCAGAAGCCTCTTTCAGTGGATGCCTGTGCCTGTCAGATGGTGGGCAAGGCAGGAACACAGGCAGCAACCCCGCGAATGCCAACACAGCAGCCCAGTTATGCCATGACAGCATCTGGCCTGGAATCTTTGCATACCATCTCTTCAACCACATTTGGACTGAAAAAGCTCAACAAAACTGAATCTTCCTACTGTTTTTTCTTCCCCTCAGAAACCTATTTACTCCAAGATTAGGACAAACTTACTCTCAGTAGGTTTAATTAGCAATGCAGAATATAAAGGTGACATGGTTTTGCTTGAGGGGGTGGTGATATAGAAGAACACAGTTTAGGCTGAAGGGACCTTAGAGCTCATCCAGTCCCAACGCCCTGCCACAGGCAGGGACACCTTCCACTAGAGCAGGGTGCTCCAAGCCCCGGTGTCCAACCTGGCCTTCACACTGCCAGGGATGGGGCAGCCACAGCTTCTCTGGGCACCCTGTGCCAGCGCCTCAGCACCCTCACAGGGAAGAGCTTCTGCCTTATCTCCAACCTGAACTTCCCCTGTTTCAGTTTGAACCCATCAACCCTTGTCGCTACAGTCCCTGATGAAGAGCCCCTCTCCAGCATCCTTGTAGCCCCCTTCAGACACTGGAAGCTGCTCTGAGGTCTCCACGCAGCTTCTCTTCTCCAGGATGAACAGCTCGAATATTCTCTGCTTTTCATAACACGGGAGATGCTGCAGCCCCTTATAATTCCCATGGCCTCCTCCGGACTTCCTCCAACAGCTCCACATCCTTCTTACATAGGGGACACCAGAACTGTATGCAGTACTCCAAGTGGGGTCAAAACCATTCAAGATCAAGTCTCTTTCAAGCATCCCTTTAACTACAATAACCTAAACACTGGAAAACAGTGGTTTTCCTCTCCCCCTCCCCCTTTTTCTTTTTTAATTAAGGTGAAAATCATCTCAGAAACGTGTAGTTAGATACAAAAAACCCATCGCTACTACTGTGCTTTTCAACTTCATTCATGAACTCCAAAAGCTTTCTTCTTCTCAGCAAAGAAGCTCCTGCTTTCATGTTTTTGCCTTGGGCTCTTATTTTTTAATAAAAATAACAGCTAATTCAATCTCGGTGCTCGACTGTTTGGGGCTTCATTTCCTATTAGAGACTAACTTTGGAGTTTTGCCATCATTTTGCTGTGTCTACAGTTTATCTGAATTTTATCGACTACTTTAATTAAAATGACTTGCAGTGCAATACTAATTGATTTTGTGATAAAATAATTAATAGCAATTAATTCAATTTGGGGGTAATTAGCATATGTAATTTTCCTGCCAGCTGTCATTCTCTGTCTCTCAGAGCCATGCCCTTAGGGCAGGAGAGGTCCACCAGCCTTGTTTCTTTATCCAGATGTCCACAGAGGATGCTCATCCCCTTTCCTCATCCTGATGCCTATGTGAGCAGTTTTTAGTATTCTGAGCACTGCTCCAGCGTCCCCAAATAACTCCTGTAACACTATCCAGTGATCACCAGGCAAGTTCCCCAACCTCTTCCTGAAAGCAATCGTGAGGTGCTTCATGGAGACATTGCCCAGGAAATCCTAAGACACTGCATTTTAATTAACCTCTCAAAATAGAATTGTTTGCCTACTGAGAGCATACTATAAAATGAGAGCACACTATAAGAAGAAGGATTTTTCCCCTCCTCTCTCCTAGCCTTGCACTTTGGCATACTTAGTGCAAGCCTCAAATCAATCACTCATCCCTGTGAAGCACATGAGGATTTTTCCTAAGACAGCTCATGCAGCACAAACCCACATCAAGTGCCCACTTTTTCCTATGGGCCTAAAATTACCTGGGGCCTTACATCTTCTTTGCGAACTCCCTAACTACAACTCAGTTAATCTCTGGCTTCTAGTTGAACTCAAGAGCTTAACTCTTGGAGTTAGGCTAACGTGGCTCCTGCACAGGCAGGTGAGCAGGGCAGGAAGAGATGCACCCGCACACGCTGTGTGATGCCCAATGTGAGGAACATTCAAACAGCCATTCTGTCAGTGCTCACAGTCCTGCGGGCTGTGAAGCAGTAACCCCGGTGCAGAGACAGCCTATGAATGCTGCCTGAGAAAATTGCTTTAGAAGCGTGTGGCACTTCTTAATACAGTGTCAAACACAGGGACCAGACCCTGGCACAGCGGGCGCTAGAGGATTGTGAGGTTTCCATTTGAAAATCTCTTTCTGAGGCAGCAGCCGAGAGAGATTTTGCTACTGTAGGTGTGAAGTGGAGCAGAACAGATTCTGTAGTCTCTGCTACCTAAACCCATGCATTCTAAGTAATCCCCTAGACTACTGAAACACACCAAGGAACTAGGAACCCCTGCGCATCACACCATCAAAACTGGGTTGGAAGGGACCTTCAGAGCTCATCTTGTCCAACCCCCTGCAATAAGCAAGTGCATCTTCAACTAGACCAGGTTACCCAGAACCACATCCAGCCTGGCCTTGAATGTCTACAGGGATGGGGCATCCACACCTCTATGGGTAACCTGTGCCAGGGTTTTATCACCCTCATTGTAAACAATTTCTTCCTCACATCCAGCCTGAAATTTCCCTCTTTTAGTTTAAAACCACCACCCCTTGTCCTGCTGCAACAGACCCTGATAACAAGTCTCTCTCCATCTTTCTTACAGGCCCCTTTCAAGCACTGAAAGGCAGCAATAAGATCTCAATGGAGTCTTCTCAAGTACTTGTGCTGCACAGCTTGCTGTCCCTAAGGCTCAGCACTGCCCTGCACCCCAAAAACAAGCACAGGACCCTCTAAACTGGTCTCCCAACAGCCTCTACTGACCCAAACACAGACAATTTCTGGTTTTAAACCTAAAGCTGCGTTACCTTTGCTGACAGGGACCCAGCCAAGGCCTCCGTGTGCCTCCAGGCGCTGCCCTGCCCCGGTGCCTGCTGCCCCTCAGGGCGCACAACATGGCGGCCTTTGCTCCCCTCATCCGCCTCAGCGGGCAGAGGAACGGGCCCAACCCAACACCAGAACCAAAGGGTTCTTGTCAGAGGTTCTTCGCAGGTGATAAGCTGTAAGAACGAGCTCCAGACAGCCCTTAATCAGAACTAGCATTGGCTGAGCACAGATAAAGCATCACTACGCTGACAGGAATTGCCCTACCACAGTGCAAGAGAAGATGCTGCCAGAGAGGCTGCAGCGGGTTGTGAATGTGAAGGGTACAGAATAAACGCACTGGTCCCCGGGCAGCAGCCACTTACTTAGAGAGATTGGTGGCATGGCTGTGATCCCCTTACCAACAGCATCCAAATCTGGGCCCCAGACACATCACTGACCTGATGAGGCAAGACGGATACCTAAAATCAAAGCACTTCCTGTGCTCAGGTGTCGTGGTTTAAGCCCGTGGTTTAAGCTGAACCCAGGACATCAGAAAGCTTTAGGTACAAACATTTTCCTTTTAGCTGTTCTACCTTACTAACCTGTTTTCATTATACATTTCTGTGTGTTCTAAAGCTCTGTTCTCAAGCTTTTTTCCGTTTCATTTTCACGGCAGACATATTTCTATCTGTTGCCTAAATCTAGAGCTGTCTTTGTCACCCAAAGGTGAATTAGAATTTCTCTGGGAATTGCTTTTCACACCAGCTCAGTTCTTCCCACTGAATGTGTAAATTCCCTTTCCGATGGCTTTTCACACCCCCTCCTGATATTTGTGGCCAGTGTTCAGCAGCTGGTACCAGCTCCTCTGCACATATGGATGCTTTTCAAGTGTTATCCCCTCCAGAAAAAACACTGGCTATCTGCAGCATAGCTGCCTGGGAGGGTTCTGTCAGTGATCCCAGATTTATTACACAGGAATTCACAGCCCACAGGATTTGCTCACTGTTTTAGATAGGCAAACCCCAGAGTTTTGGGCACCTTTGGACGAAGACACCATGAAAGCTGGCAGTTGCAGAGAAAGCCCACTGCCTTTAGTTGCACAGGTTTCGTTACTTCCATCGGCTCTCTTTGGAGGTTGTACTAAAGCCCCAAAGCCTGACACTGTGTTTTCTTGTTGTTTTGATGGGGGAACAAGAGATGTTTTCACCTTCCATTTCATACTTGTTTCTGCTCAGTTCTGACTCCTCCTAAATATTTCTCTGAACACTAAGGATGAATAAAATCTATTCCTGCTTTGATACAGATTATTTAAAATAGGACAAGAGTGACAGCAATCTCATACCCTGAAACTACAGCTTGGTTCAGCCCGGTATTGACAGTCACAGGTTTCCTTAAGGATGGAAAGACAAGGGGAAATGGATTTCAAGCTTTGAGCCAAAACTGCTCCACTGACCCAAGCACTGCCTCTTTTTTTTCCCCTTTTATCTTTCTACTTGACTGATATTTCTTTTTTTTCCTTTTCCTGAAGGAAAACAGTAATATTTTGGTTGACCTCTGACTGAAGTGTTTCTGATGAGCTACATTACCTTGGTTCAGTTCAGTTCATCCTTAACTTGCCAACATGTTGTTCCATAGCACTTAGAATTTATAGCTTTGCTGAGTTTTAAGTTTAAGTTGCAACTCAGACAACACCACAGTGCAGCTCGTGCCATTGCACCTCACAACACAATTCACTTCTTGCCAATACATTTATGTACGGGCATTTCATTGTGCCAAATTTGTGTCTATTTTACCTTGTCATTCCAAACCAGGCTTACCATAAATGTTGAAAGAGCTGAATTTTCCCCTAAGGCTGGAAAGCCTGCTGCTGTTAGTGGGGGTGTCATCTGCTTCTCTTCAATAGTTCATTACCCAAAATCAGTTGGCAATGCATACTTATAATAAAAACACCCAAATTGCCCTGCCAAGACTGAATGACCAAAGAATTGAAAGAAAAAACCCACGTGGTATTCACTGACCCTGCAGCTGCTGAAAATCAACACCAAGGTGATGGCAGGAGGAATGAGGTGTGACAAGATGAAAAAGTACCTCTATCTTGGTTATAAAAGAAAAATCTACGAAATACTCAAGGAGATAAATAAAATCAGTTTCATGTAAGAATTATCAAGGTCTTATTATATTAGGAGAAAGAATCATTCTCCTTTCCTCTCTTTCTCCACCCAAGCCACTAAACAGATGAAAATACACCATGAACTGTGTGAAATGGAGAGCTTCTGGACAGTTCAGCAAGCAGAAGTATTTTAACTGTAGACAAGAGTGATCCAAAGTAAGCCCTTCCTTTTCCAGTTTTACAAATTAGTCTTTAATGAGATTACAGGAATTGAACAGATTTTAGACTCCTTCCACTAAGCAGAAACGGCGTTAAAAAAGGAACCATGACAATTACGCAGATGTTCTGTTCTCCTCCCTTCGCCGACCAACAGATTCCTCACCAAAAATGTCTAAGTACATAATAGAGACATAATTACCATTACTGGGACTTACTCTGCCATTCTTCTTCAAGAAGGCTCTTGACAGAGTCACCAGGGAGCCCTAGACAAGGGTCATGTAGATATTCCTAAAGCTGTATCGCATGCTGACAGAGGAGCACCACGTCTTGAAAGAGGCGAGTACATGAGGAAGATGAAATTTTGCATGAGACTAGTCAAAATAGATTGAAATAATTAAAAAGGGCTAGAAGGAGAAAGAGACTGAAAGGAATATAATGAGCTAAGGCAAGTAAGCTAGGGAAGTAACTGTGAGTGGAACAAGACAGAGGCAGAAGATGTGTGCAAGATGATGGGATTGCTACCAGTGAGCTGGAAACATCATAAAATTAACATGTCCATTATTTATTTACCCTTTGAATGGTAAAATTTAGGTCCAATATTAGCAGCAACAAGTGAATCCGAGTCATTTATTTAGGCCACCCTTCAATATGGAGCTGTGAGGGTGGGAAGGCACTGGAATAGGTTGCCCAAGGTGAATGCCCCATCCCTGTCAGTGTTCAAGGCCAGGCTGGATAAAGCCTTGGGCAACCTAGTCTCACGTGAGGCATCCCTGCCCATGGCAGGGGGTTGAAACTGGATGATATTAAGGTCCTTTCCAACCCAATCCATGCTGTGATTCTATGATTTACAGAGAAAGTTTGGCAGACTTAGTTGTGACAACTCTTTTAGGGGAAAAATAACATGCTTGTACTCAACACCTCTTGGGCTCTGCTTGGACCATTTAAAAGACAGGGTCTGTAATGCTGTAGATGATGCAAGGTATTTAAATCTTGTCCTGGGTTTACCAGTAGCCGTTTTGCTCCTTCTTAGTAACTGGTCCAAGCTCTGTGTTTTAACTTTTGGCCTGGGAACAGAGCTGATAACACCGATTGTTTTTAATTGTTGTTAAGTAATGTTTATTCTGGCCAAGGACTTTGTGAGTCTCATGCTCTGCTGGGGACGAGGGGAGGCCGGGAGGAAGCAGGGACAGGACACCTGACCCAAACTAGCCAAAGAGGTATTCCATACCACAGCACGTCATGCCCACCGAGGTAACTGGGAGTTACCCGGGAGGGCACTCTCTCTCTTCGGGGGAGGTCGAACTCGTTCGGCAGTGGTATTGTATTCTCTTGTTATTTTCCCTTATCAATATTATCATTGGTGGTAGCAGTAGTGATTTGTGTTATACCTTAGTTACTGGGTTGTTCTTATCTCAACCCGCGGGAGTTACTTCTCTTGATTCTCCTCCCCATCTCTCCAGGAGCAGGGAGGACCGGGGGGGGGGGGGGGGGGGGGCGGGGTGAGTAAACGAGCTTTTGTGGTTGGGTTTAAACCATGACAAATCTACATTAAGAGGCTCTAGATAGTCACTGAAATGTTAAGGACTAGAGCAAGCTGAAAATTTCACACTGGAGGCTCAAGCTGAATCAGCCTGTGGGAGCATTGCAAGTGGTGACCATGCCCATACCCGGCTGGCCACGCTTGTGAGCACTTGTGCTTCAAAGTGCTCTGCAAGAATAATCCCATGTACTTACATATACTGTACTGAAAACACAGCTCCTGAAACACAGACTGTATATTTACAGTATATTTATGTGGGTGTGGCATTGGCACAGCCCTGGCCTGTTTCTCCCATACCCCAAAACACTTCCCAAGCCCTTCCCAAATCAGCAGCCCTGCCCAGATTCAGCTCAGCCCTCACAGCCCCACAGCACCCTCCCTGCAGGAGCTTCTCCAGTTCTGGCAGCTCCCTCGAGCCCACCTCAGGCTGAGCTGATCTTGGAATAACACCCTGAGGCTTTCACCCCTGACACACAGTGATCTCCTGGTTTTCCACCTGAAGTCTGGTGGTTGATCACTCAACTCTGCGCACCCACATCTCTTAGTTGTTTTAGAAAACCTGTCTCAAATCCACACTGGATTCCCCAAAGAAACAACCTTTTCAAAGGCCACGTCAATAAATCAGCACGTTTATGTGACAGTAAAGGTCCATAGCCACAAGCCCTTTTAATAGCATAGCTACATATAACTCATGTGTGTACAGAGTTCACATTCAAGTTATAGCCAGTAATGCTGATAAAGCGATAAGTAACATCAGATTCTCAGGCCATTGAAGAGGAGCTGCAGGAACAGTAAAGCACAGGAGAGTCATAGAATCTAGAATGGTTTGCATTGGAAAGGCCCTTTAAAGCTCATCCAGTTCCAACCCCCTGCCAAGGGCAAGGACACCTTCCACTAGAGCAGGGTGCTCCAAGCCCCTGTGTCCAACCTGGCCTTGAACACTGCCAGGGATGGGGCAGCCACAGCTTCTCTGGGCACCCTGTGCAAGGGCCTCACCACCCTCACTCGCTTGGTATCACAGCACAATTTGCAACTCAGCTTTGTGTTTTCTATTCCTAACAGTGGGCACAGTTTAAATATATAATGAGAGGTTCGTACCTAACTCTGTGAATCATAACCATGAGTTTTCAGTTACTGAATCAAGTTTTTAAGAGCATTTGAACAATGCCAAAAAAAAACATTTGCACACTTAATAGTTAAGTGAGTTCTCACACACATGAACCTCCATTCAATGAGTCCTACAATAAACATCATTTGTCACTAGCAATTCGTGCAAACCATTTCATAAACCAGTTGCAGCCAGCCAGTGAGAGAACACAACTTATTAAGCAAGGCATATACAGATGGCAGGAACTATCAGTGTGATTGAACACACCTTACCAGCAAAAGAGCAGTGAAATATCCCTCAGAGCAGTTCACTTCCAACTCATGATACAGGAAATGTTTTTCCAAAGTACAGTCGATGGCAGATTCTTGTAAATACCAGAAGTGTGTGAAGAATATGACATTGGCCACCAGCAGTTTGCTAACCACATCAGGAGAAGAAACCTCAGACCACTAGGAAATCATCACTTTAAATAAGCAAGTGCTTAAGTTCACCTTTATTTGCATAGTGAAGCATGTACTCAAGTCCCACAAGCCAGGCAGTTCCCTGCATGCTCTGAGCTAAGTAGATGTCAAAAAGCTTTGCTGGATGGTCTGCTGTGGAGTGTGGCATGAATCGTTAATGCATCCATGAGATGGACTCCAAGTGTGATTAGTGGTGCAAAATAGTAGCACACTGCCAAATACATGCAGAAAAGATAACATGCAAAAATGGTGTGCAAGAGCCAAATGTGTTGGACATATTCCATGATCTACACAATGATCTACTGCATCTCTCCTTTCTAAACTACATCTAATCCATGCTGAAGCCTTAGCTCCACATGATAGAACTCACACATGGACAGAAAACTTTTGGGATCAAATTAATGAACCCTTGAAGGATGACAGAAGCTCAAAACCTGAGACCTCTAGAAGTCCTGTGCTTTATCTGGAACTTGTCCCAGTAACACATGGGAGCTGGTGGCTGCAACAGGAAAGCTTTTCCCACCTCCAGAACAACAGTGACCCAGGAAAATCCTTCCCCAATTCAACATTTCCAGTTTCTTGATACTTATGCTTAAGCCTGGAGCCACACAAAGCGTGACTTCCCACAGTCTCCTAGTCCAGAACCACCACCACCACCCAGATTTATGAGGCTGGCACAGATTCAAAGCCACAGTTGATCAGAAACAAGCTTCGAATGTAAGACACAATAACTAAGCTAGTCCTGTGAAGCTTCTGATAGATGTGATCTCCCCTCAAGCCATGAAATCCCATGGACAAACTTCAGCTTGTCATAACCTTTAAATAAATACCCAAATGCTCTCCAAGCACAAATCTCTTTGGAGCAATTTGAGAGCATCATCCATGCTAACAGTTATCATCTTCTCCAAGCTGCAAACTTGAGCTACTTGAAGGTTATCTCAGTGCAAGAAGAGAGGCACTTGGACATGAACACCAAACTCAAAAGCAAATGGCTTCCCCAAGACGTTCCTTATGAAACTCTGGAGCAGGTCACGTCAGAAGCAGTCAACTCCCCTGCTCAGTTTTACAGAAAAAGTGAACTTTCCTAAACACTGGGAGTCACTTCAGCGCTAGATTCCCTCCAAGTGCCAAAAAGTAGCTCCAGCCAACAAATAACCCAAGAGTAAGAGCTGGGTTCATTTGTATTGATTTATCATCACAAATAACGAGTCCTGACCTAACCCCACTGCAGTCAGCCTAACCGCTGCTGACACTGCAGCATATATCTTTTCCCTGGGTCTTGGCTTGAAGTCCAGAGGCATTTTTCTTTGGAAAAGAGCAGATTTGATTTTGATCACAAATATCTTTGCATGATTCACTGCCCCTTCTCACAGCCTCCTGAATCCTTTATTAGTCTGCAAAAAGAACACAGGTAATTGCATTTTATTTTGCTCATAGCCTTGTTAACTCATTATAAGAGTATAAAACTGAACACTGGCACTCAGAGCTATATCCCAAGATCGAAGTCACACACTTTCTCTAAGTCTCGAGTTTTCTTAACACAAGTGAGTAAAGAGTATGAAGTCTCTTCTCCCATTTGTCTCTCTAAGGACTGGCCTGAAAGAAAGCCTGTATTTGTGCCCCTATTTAAACGCTAACCGAAACACCAGAATGACCACGTTTACTTTTCACCTTGTCCACTTCAAACTGCCAGAATACAGAGGTAAGGGAAAATAATCTCACTCTCCAGGATCCCCCAGAGACATCTGAGCTGAAATTAGGAAGGTCTGGCCTTCCCTTGCCTCTCATTTGGCCAACTTTGGTATGGTTCTGGCATGGGTAAAGTATCTCCCATGGGCCTCTTGGAGGCTTCCTCACTATTTGATCTGCTCAGAGCACAAATGCAAAAGGCAGCTCTTGTGCTTCCACAAGCAAACAGGTTCAACAGACTCCTAGAGAGTACATGAAAATGCAACACAATCTGGGAAGCTTCAGCCCAAATCCAAAGCCACTCAAACTACCTGCCCAAGCAAAGTGAAATAAAGCCAGTGTCACAGAAATCTTTCCTAAAATACCATAGGATCAGCCAAGGGGACTGGAACACTGATGGCTGCTGCTTGTGCTGAGCTCTAAGTTGACACTAAAGCCAACCAGGCAGAGGCCAGTGAAGCTGCAGCTGTCTGTGGACTCGCTTGAGCCACGTTTGCTGAAGGCTGGAAGCAGCAAAGTCAACTGCTCCAAGCTCCCGCAGCCCAAGCCTATAAAAGACCAACTGCTGCCATGGACTCCAGGGAAAAGAGCTGCGTCTGAGCTGACATTTGACTTGGCCTTCATGAAACAGGGATGCTTTGATTAGGTTTGTACTGACCAGAGCAGTCTTCCGAGACCAGGCAAGAAATAACATCTAAACAACCCACACAGTAAAGCATATTGTGCAACTCTTTGCTGGTGGCTTGGTAAGCAAGCTCTTATACTTTCACAGAGATGTAACAGATCAAATGCACAAAGAAAGTATATATAAAAGAAGACTAAAAAAAGATTCAAGCTATAGCTCACTTTTTCATAAGCTGATTTTTCCCCATAGTGAATGCAGCTTTTGCACTGTTAGTGTCCATTGAAATAAGACTTCTGAGTAAGCCTGTGAATTATATGGATGTAAATTGATTAGAGAGTGAATTAAAGTAGCAGTGGGCACAAAACCAGCACAAAATTAAAATAAATTAGAAAAGCCCCCCAGAAATGGGGTATTCAATGGAAAGTAGGGACAGGCCAAGGGGAATGGCTTTAACCTGCCAGAACAGGGGAGACTGAGATGAGCTCTTAGGCAGAAGCTCTTCCCTGTGAGGGTGCTGAGGCGCTGGCACAGGGTGCCCAGAGAAGCTGTGGCTGCCCCATCCCTGGCAGTGTTCAAGGCCAGGTTGGACACAGGGGCTTGGAGCACCCTGCTCTAGTGGAAGGTGCCCCTGCCTGTGGCAGGGGGTTGGAACAGGATGAGCTTTAACGTCCCTTCCAAACCAAACCATTCTATGATTCTATGATATTCAAACAGCCTAACACAATCTAACATAAGTGACCTGAATCTTTCCCCAAAGAAATGCCATCTCCTAACCAGGAACATCATGCAGGCATCTGAATTTGCTGCTGCTGGTACCCTTTTATCCTCTTGTTGTGGTACATGGCAAAAATAGGTATCACAGAATCCTCTTTAGCAAAATCATCACCAGATTTGATAGAGACACTGATGCAAGAATTAGAGAACTGTGAAACAGTTAAAAAAGCAGTTACATATTTTTTCCGTAACTAAAAAAGGTTTTTCTAGAAACACTTTTATTACTCTCCAGGGAAATTCTGCCAGCCTTGGAAATAATTTCTAAAAGAAAATAAAAACCCCTGGACCAAGTTTTTTGTTTCATTTTCTTGGCTTTAAAAATCTGTAGAGATTTGAGCAGTCAATTTTTTTGCCTTTCCCATTTTTTCAGGGTTGGGGGGGGGGGAGGGGAAGGGACATGTTAGACTCTGCAGATACCAACTGATTTCCCTGGAATCTCTCCTCTGGATCACTGCAGTTGACATAAGTTCTAATCTGTCCAACTGTTTCATACTTCAGAGATCTTGTCACACCTACAGGGACAGAGACTTCAAAGAAAGACTCTTTGGAGACTTCTTCAGTGGCCCTATCTTCAGCAGCCCTATCTTCAGCAGCCACATTTCTAATCTATTCCTAAACCCCATAAGAGAGTTTTCTATGGATCTGATACAGAGATATACTGCTGCCAGCATCTACAAAGCAACTTTTTTGTACCACCAAGGCTTACATACAAAAACACAGTGGAGAAAGTGAAAATAAACTCATACAGTCTACAGAATTAAGTTAAAGCATAATAAATCCTCACATAGATGTTTTTTTATGGGTAGGAAGGAAGGCTTGAGTTCAGGTTGTGTGACTTTGAGCCAAGGTAATGGCTGAGATCCCTGTCTCTTGCTGGTCTGCGGTCTTTCAGGGAATCACAGCTTCTAACATTTTAATTGCAGAGCTATGGAAATTCCCACACCATGTGTCTCTGCACTGTGCTTTTAGGGTGCCAAAAAGCCTTGTTGCCTTCCCATGGCAGAGGCACTGTTCAGGGTAGGTTATCCATCATCTACGCAGCTTCCAGCTCCTACAATTAACCAGGATGCACATGCTAAGAGTAACAGAAAACTCATTCTTTCAAATGAGGGCTGTTTCCCCTCCCCATACCCTGGCTCCACATTCGACAAGAAAATAGCAAGGAGGAGGAGTTAAAAATCTTAGGAGAACCTAAGAGAAATACACTTTGTTTGGAGTCATTACCTGAAAAAGCAACACAAACCCAACAGCCACTTTTACTGCTTTCAGAATGCAACATACCCTGGCAAATGTCATCGACTGACAAGACGAGGTTTAAAAAGGGTAAGGGCAATACTGAAACAGTCCACACATCTGGCCAAAACTACCAGTTCTTAGAAACAACACCCAAAGCTATAAATCACATCTATTCGGTCATTCAAATCAAGATCACTTGATCAGTTTTGAAGCACAGGAACTGAGTGCATGAGCTATTTTGGAGGTGCTGAGCCGTACCACAGCTGACGGTGCTGCCTCCCACCCCACCAGCTGCTCTGGCAGACCCATAGCTGGGAAGAGTAAGAAACATTTTCCCTCCTCTTTAGCTGAGGACCATGGAAACCATTTCCTATCAAATAATAGTAGTAAATCAGGATCAGAAGGTGCTGCCTGCACTACGAAACCCTGTGATATTATTTCCCAACTGCCCAACATCAAAGCACATCCTCGATAAACAGACCTCGCACTTGCTTCATCTGACACCCTGAGCCTTTACCTGATCCTTTTTTGTGGTTACTCACTGTCCCCCCACAGGATCGAAGAGAAAAATCACATTTATTGCTTTTGGTAAATAATTCTTACACATTCAAGCAAGTGCTTGAAAGAGAAAGACCATCCTCTCACTACATGCCACTGCTACCGTATTTTCTCACTGTTTCCACACAGCCCTGCTCTCTGCCTTTGGAAAACACAAGGTTTCACATTACACCTTCCCTGCAACTACCAGATTCTTGCTTTATCCTGTTTTGTGAGAGACAACCCTGACAAAGGAATGTTTTACAAAGCAAGAGCAATCCCACTGGTCACAGTTGCCAGTAGGCACCGGAGTGCCCATTTGGCAAGTGGCTGCTGAGAGTCCTCCTTGACCCGCAATCTCAGACCTTACTCCCAGCTTTTGCAGGGTGAATAAAGATACACAAACAGTGAGAGAAGAGTAATACAAGGAGTAACCCAAGCTGGCAGTGTTTCAGATGAAGGGCAACACAGTTTACCATTTGCTTGTAATTACTGCCACAGGATTCAGGTAGCCCAGAGTTCATCATTGCTTCTATTGACTGTGTTCCCAAAAAGCATTTTGCTGGTGGAGCTTAAAGAAACTTCCAACAGGCTGGATGCAAGTGTCTGTTTAGGTACCAGCCTGTCACTGAAGCTAAATGGATTTAAACTGGCTCAGTCGCAGGCAGAGGCACAGAAAATACATCTAAAGGCACAATGGAAACGAACAGAGAAATTCCCCCGGGTGGCTCCAAGGCTACCACATCTTCCCTGGTGAAAGCAGGCTGGACACCAGCCCTTATCACAGCCATGAAATGGGATGGAGGAACAGCACATCCCCTCACTCTGCAGTCTCCTTTCTTCTGGCACCTCTAAATACTTATTGGAGCTGACAGACAAGGCGCTGCGCTTCAGCTGCTCTGTGGGCATCTTTATCATGCTTTTCCACACAAGAGGATGCTAATAATTAGGATCCTGCCGGATTTTGGAAATACTTGCCCATCTCCAGCACACAGGGCTAAGCTATAGCTTTAAAGAAACAGCTATCAGCGACTGCTCTTAGACCAGGGATGGGTTTACTCTACTGAAATCTGATGTTGGCTGATTCACATGAATAACAGGTAAGCTGCAGAGAGGTTCAAAGCAATCCCTGTGGTTTAGGTGCTTACCTGAACTACCCTGGCCTCTTGTGTCTGATGGGCTGCAGCAGAAGCTCTTCACAAGCACCTAGAAGTTTTGAGAGGTGCAGATGAAAGAAACCAACCTTCAACTTCAGCCTATTGCTGTACGTACTTCTCCTGGGTACTCTATTACCTGCACTGCAGTAGTGGCTGGGAGTGACAGACACAAAGAGAAAGTCCCTCTCTTGGGCAACTGGTAGTCAAAGACATAAAAACACGAGCTGCAGCAATCTCTTGTGAGAAGCAGAGTAAAAGCTCAGGGATGAACCTAAGAAGCAGCATCAGCCAGGGATAATGCACTCATGCTTCCCATAGTAAGGAATCACTCTGCCAGTGATGAGCGTTCAAGGGAGATAGGAATTAAGGCCAGACTGCAAGTTTCTGGACTTTCATTAAGAGCCCCTCTCCCACCCAGTGGATGGAAGTGGCATCTGAAGGACACCTGGATGGAAGGGCTGGTAGATTACATAGCGTAACAGAGTGAAAAATAATGGGAAGAGTGAGGTTAAGCATTTCTGAGCCTTTAAAAAAGGCTGGGGTCTCCCTTCAGCAGAGGGAACAGAGCAGACAGTACCCCTCCTGCTAACAAGCTGCTTTTCAGCCTTCAGTGTTCTGAGTGAGTTAACCTTCCTAAAGCATTCAGCTCTGCAGCAGCGCAGGCACCTTCTCACATGGCATGTTTTGCTAGCAGATCAAAACTGTTGTTTTTAAAATCTCATTAAATACATATGCAGCTGACAGACATTAGCAAACATTACAGAAACACGACTGATGGTGGAGACTGAACAGCCAGCCTGATGTGCTGTCCCTACTTCACCCCAGCTATGGCAGCAGGCTCTTTGGAGTGTGTGATCCGTTACACGGGATTCGCTGTAATACCACAACACAAAACCAGACGAGTCAAAGGCAGAATGTCAGGTCAAATTTTCCAGGCTTAACTCAGGATTTAATTGCATTTAGAGGTTTAAGTCACACTATTACAGCTGTCTTTAAGGTAATCTCCTCCTGTAGGAGGGGGTATATATGTATCACACACAGGTACACCTGCTAACCCTCTGTGCTTTAACCATCACTCAATACAGCTGCTCTTAGACCCCTCTTTTCCTCACGTCTTACTGACTGCTGCTGAATAATCAGTTTAGCCTGTTAAGTCAGGAACCACAGCCAGTGCTTGTGTCAAGGCATGGGACTCACCTCCAACTCAGCTACAGAAACACATGGAAATCTGCTACAGGGATTTAACAGAGGGAGATGCTCAGAAATCACTACAGTTGGGAGCGGAAGTTTATGGGAGCAAGGCACTGGAAGTCTCTGCAGGATTTTCTGTGTCTACTTAGGGGTCAATGGCTAAACTGAAAAGCTTTGAGAGTGCAGCCTATGTGAAACACAAGATACATGGTTCAGATCCTCGCTGTGGGCTCACCTTCACTGGAGCAGTAAATACTGTTTGTAGTAATGCTGGTGGGCATAATATGCAGATGCTTCCAAGAGAGAATAGTGCACTGGATTTTCATGGTAATACCATGTTAGTAGCTCAGCACAAAAGCTGCAGAGGGACAAGCAATCAGATCCACCACTGGAAGGAAGAAAGTGGAGGCAAAGGCATCTGGAAAAGCAGCACCCCATGAAAGAAGGCTTAGTTGCTGCTTCACAAATAATACAGAACACATAGGCAGCACCACTTCTATAAGCTAGAATAGTGACATTTTGAGCCAGGCACCCTCTAATATACCTCATACGTGTCATAGAGAGACAGAATGGTTTGGGTTGGAAGGGACCTTAAAGCTCATCCAGTTCCAACCCCCTGCCATGGGCAGGGACACCTTCCACTAGAGCAGGGTGCTCCAAGCCCCTGTGTCCAACCTGCCCTTGAACACTGCCAGGGATGGGGAATAAATAAATAAACCCTCTTTTACCCCAATATTGCAAATTCATGGCTCCAAGACCAAGGACCATTTGGTGTGACCAGCAGAGCACCAGCCTGAACCTTCAGACGTTCCCTGCCAGGTCTTCTGCACAACTTCGGCTTTCTCTCCCTGTTCCCCAGCCTCTCAAGCTCCTTGGTCTGCTTGGACTGAAACATTACAGAGCACAATTCCCTCTTCCAAGATAAGGTTCCTTGCTACAAGACTTAGGTGAAGCTCTTTGGACTATACCATTATACAAATACTGTACAAACACATAGGACCTATAATGTTATCTTGTGCATTTTTTTTTTTTTTGGCATTAAGAATCCAAATTCTCCCACCCAAAGACAATTATCTCACTCGTTATAATAATTGTTTTTTAAAGCACTGAGCTTTCTTTAGCTGTTTGGACCAACTAGTGTGGCAAATAGTAAGATTCCTTCCCTCAACCTTTAAATAGCCTTTGAATTAAATACTTGTTGCAGTAAGAGAAAGTTTGGTTTGTTTTTGTCATCAGATTGGAGATCAAGCAGAGATTAGATGCTCTCGGATGAAAGGCAGAAATGCCAAATGAAAGACTGAAACCCAAAGAAGATTTTAAACAACTGCACAAAGGTGCTGGGTGAAACCCATGGGTAACTCCACAGTGCCAGGCTTGGCTCCAGCATATGTGCCCTCTCAGTGCCTTGCGCTGGAGGCAAATAAACACCAGAATGAGCCAGAGGGTTGGTTATGCATGCTGGTTGGGATGGAGCCCATTATCCCAACATCAGCATCACCCCTGCCTTTATGGTGGTTTATGGTATTTACAGTCCCAGCCCTCCCTTGCCCTTTGGCAGAGGAAAGGTTTCATTGCAGGTCTCAGCTTTCTCCTTTTTGGAAACCTAACCCTAACCACACATCAGCCCTGAAATGAAAATTCAAAGCTAATTCTTTGGTTGGCTTCAGTTCAGCCTGGTGGCATGTAGGATGCTGCAGATGCAATCATGCAGAGTCCTGTTCCACCAGTGATAAAACATGTCCCATCTCCTTTCCTAAGTCCAAATTCTTAGAGAACAGCACAAATGTCTTTTAATCACCAAATATTCCTCTCATGGAGAATGCTCTCCATTTCAGGGGGTTTGTTTCAAAGTTCATTTTTCAATTTAAAAGCCCCCTACCTGCTATTCATCAGCATCACATCAGGGGCACTCTCAGATAATCAGACAGAAATGGGTTAAGCGTAGGAAGAGCTCTGACAGCCTGTGGGAAGTAGGCTAAAATCCATAATAATCACAAAAAACAAACTCAAATCAAGGTAAATCAACAAAAAGCATAATAGAAAAGGTGCAGATTAGAGATAATCAGCTATTACTGCAGAGAAACAATTTCACACCAAAGATGGAAGAAGGGAAAGCAAAAACTGACTTCCAAACCTAGAAGACTCCATTTGGTTCATGTGGGTTCAGCATCTTCACTGCTGACAGATCTAAACCCTTCCTCAGGCTAGAACAGAACACACTGGAATTGCTTGCCAAGGTCTACAGCCCAGCTGAGGCTGCTCCAGCAGCAGATGGGAGCTCACAGAGAGCTCAACTGCAGTGCTCTAGGGACACCTTCCACTAGAGCAGGTTGCTCCAAGCCCCATCCAACCTGGCCTTGAACATTGCCAGAGATGGGTCAGCCTCAAATATTTTTCCCATCCTTTGGTTTTTGTTATACCAGACACCTCTTACTCTGGAATAACCACCAAAAAATGACCTTATAAGATACTCAAACATTGACATTTTTCTGTGTCTGTGCCTTTTCCTCAGTTTCGTTTGGTCACGTTGGTAAATCCAGTGGAGGTGCCCAAGGCGCTTCCAAAACATTGCAGCTGGGGTGTCAAAAGTATCAGCACACACTCTATTTCTTGCAAAAGCCCACTACAAGAGAGAACAAGGTGCCAAAAAGCCTACTAATTCAAATTTAACTGAAGACAGTTAAACAGCTTCACAGCACCTAAATACTGTAGCTTACAAGCAAACAAACATTATAGAATTAACAAAGAGGTGCCAATCTAATTAAAATCAATCCACAGATATCTCTAAACACCAAGGGAGCCTGATTAGTAGCTGTTTATAGTAGCTGCTTAAGCAAATTGTGGAGGAGTAATAAGTCTGATCTTGTCACTTGCCAGGAAGACCTTTTTTTTTCCTCACCTCCAAAACATTCCTTCAGCTTCAATTCATTTAAAGTTCCCATTTTAAAAGAAACCAGCATCTCTTGGGGCACAACTCCTTCTAAATAGCAGGTTTTATTTAGAACAGGCACGTTGTAAGAGTAGTTGCTCCTTGTGTGTCATCACACACCCTTGAGGATGCACACAGGGTTTCTCTTGGTAGGGAAAGGATGTAGTGGTTTTGAAAACTGCCTGGGACTCCAGCACTGCTTCTCTCTAATACACTGGCTGCTTCATTGTTTCACAACAGTGTTACTCACCTACCTCCAAAATGAGCAATGCCAGACCTAAGAAAGAGGGCTGCAAGGAAAGAAAAGCTCATCGGTGCTCAGTCAGATGCTAATTATTGCTGGGGAGATGCCCTGAGATACACAAAAGGTGGCAGATAATAGACCTCCTAAGACATGATGGTCTGATCCATTCCTGTAGGCTGGCTATGAATGTGAATGGTGGTGGCTGTGGCTGAAGAACCACAGCACCTGAGCACATATGGCTCATTGGAAACACAGGAGGCATCACACCCTGAATAAAATAAGGAGTGTTGGTTGGGTTTTTACCCAGCTTCTTTCCAGGGGATTCAAGAATGGCATTTGCCAAAGGGAGAGAAGGGACCAAAAAAGCAGAGAACTCAGAGAAGAATGAAACTGGGGCCAAGAAATAACACTTTCAGGAGGAAAAACCATTCTTCAGCAGGATGCCAAATTCAGGCTGGGAGAAAACCGGTTGCTGAACAGAGATTTTCTGTGAGTCAGGAGGAAAATGATGAGTCTCAGCCAATTCTCTGAGATTAGTATATCCTGGTTTAGGTTATCCCTGAAGATTAGTATAGCAACGCTGAGATGGAGCATGGAATGAAGGTGTCCCTTCCATTGCACGACCTATGTATTACAGGACTAGCCTGAAGACCGGTCATGTTAGAACCCTACTCTGGCAAAAGCACTGAAGGGCAAAAAGTGAAGCAGAAGATAGAGGCTGTGCTTGATACTCTTCAGAATCAAGAAATCCTTAAAAAGACGGGGAACAAAAGATAGGAGCCTTAGGATCATCTGGCCTGGACCATCTGGCGATCTCACAAGGCCAAGCTGATACAAAGGACCTTCTTGGGCTCCAATAGAGATCAAAACGCATGAGACACCCTCAGCACTAACATACCCTTCCTATTCTGCAATACATTACAGCCCAAGGGAGCTTAAGGGAGGAGACAGCAGAACTCCTCGTGTCCCTGCTCTCACCCCTGTAATTACATATCTGTGCCTGAAATATTTTATCTCTATTAACCACAGGACCAGCAGCCCCAGGGAGATGCCTTCACAGAGGACCATCTCTACTCTTCCCACCTCCTCCTCCCTTGGCCAAGCCTTCAGGCAGCAAGAGCAGAATGTGCAACCTCAGGCTGTGCAAGGCCATCTGCAGCCCCAAACAATACTGAGCTGAGCAAATCACTCACAGTTGCTCTTCCCGGGTGCTGAGTGGGAAAGTGAAGTCTAGAGGCTCATCTGTGGTGCCGCCCCTCCCCTGCAAATGGCACAGCTGCTGAAATGCATTTGTTTTTAGAAAGCGGAGAGAAAAGAGTTTTTTCGGTATCCAATTCACAGAGCTTTGCTTTTTCCTTTTTCCCTAATGTGCAAAGTGCTTTGTGAATGGGCCAGCTAAAATTATTTATAATGAGCTAATTTCCATAAAATTGGGCTAATTAATTTCCATGCTGCCTGATGAAAATTGCTAACATCGGCTTTTTACTGACAACCGAGGTCCTGCAGGCAATCTCGCGCCCATCTGACTGGAAGGAGGTCCAGGCTGCATCCTCAGCTAGTGTAAATCAGCAGATACCTCCTAAACCAAACAGAGCAGCGTGCTCATTTACACAGGGAAAACATAGTTTGGGCCACTTCACAGTTTCTATGGGGGTAACTGTGTTATCCACAGTTCAGTGCGTATATAAATAGGGAGGCACAACAGAAGTTTGTTCTTCAAGCCGCTGAAAGAAAAGCAAAGAGCTCAACTAAAATGCATTTATTCCCCATTGGATCTAGGGAAAATCTCCATCTTGGTGCAGCAGACAACTGGGAAGCAACAGGAGGGGCAGCTCAGAGGGACAATGAAGAATAACCTTATGGGACTGCTTCAGTGCCTTGAGGTTTCACTAACACCAAGGGATAGGTATGCTCCTAGCTGCTTTGGTGATGAAAATTGCCACTGAAGGAATTAATATTACCCTTTTTAAGACCATTTCATGTGGTACCAGTGGACAAAAGTCCAGCTATGGTTAGTCTTGCTGAGGACAGATGACTTTTCAAAACAAAACACTGATGTCCTACATCAGTGGGATTTCACAGGTATAATGAAAGCAGTATTTGGCTGGTCTCAAAAGCAGGAAAATGCTTCTTGTAGCACCCTTTGTGTTGTGGGCTACACTTTGACAACATTTTCTAAATCACATTAAGCTTTTAGTCCCTAAGCCCACACACCACCAAAGGCAACTACTACTGGCATTTAGAAAGATATTACTGAGTTGCAACATGAGCTTCAGATGCTTCTTGGACTCCTAAGAAATATTCTATTGATACTCTCATATTGCTCCCATCTGTGCTCCCATCTGAACTCTTTCCTGTAAGCTCAGAGGTGTAAGTTTGTGGCTGTCACTTTGGAATGTCAACATCCACAGCCCTCCCTGACAACACGGACCATCTTTTCCAGCCAGAAAGATCTTGCAGGTTAATGTTGACAATCAACTTGTTTATTGTACCACGGTAAAGCTAACTAAGGCAAAATCAAATGACTTGGTTTTCATGTCTAAACACTGCTAAATGATACTGTATCAAGCTAATTTTGCCTTAGGCTTATTAACACAAATTGAATTTGGTGCTAATCAGATACCAAGCTGGTATGCAACATAGAAATGTGTGATCCACACTGACTGCTGTAAAATAAAGTAATTGTATTTGTGAAAGACATATCTTTCTAAAGCCCCACAATTACTAGTAGTCACACAATAGCTGTAACTTATTGGATGCTGCCTAAGTAATTTATCTGCTCTTGGCCTCAGGCCTATATTTTCAAACGATCTACATAAATTAGAGGGCAAATGTTTCTGGTTTTGAACTTATCCTGTGCTCCATCACCTTGCAGACCTTGGGCTCTGCAATGGGAATCTGCAGCTTCTAGGATACCTCTTTCCAGCAATACTGTTAGAAACATGTGGAGATCCGATGTGTAGAGGACAGGATGATCTGCCCTACCACAGAGGCACCATCCTGGGCAAAGGCTGCCCCACATACTGTCAGTACATGTCCCCCACTGAGCAACATCTGCCAGCAGCTGCAATGTGGTGCCCACCTCCAAAATCCAGATGGGCAGCAATGCAGGGCGGTGTTGTAGCAGGGAGAAGGGGTGAGGAATGTCATGCTTTATACCTGGGAGCTTCTATGCACTCCCCTGTCTGAAAAAGGCCCAGCTATGTGGTGCCTCCAAGGGCAATACTTACTTTAACCTGAGTGCTCAAGGCTGACATCTCTCTTCAGCTTAGTCTACCATAAATGTGGATACTGTTGTTATCAATATAAATGCCCGATCCTTTTCTGCAAAGAACAACCCTTTATAAGAAGAACAGACCTACCTATTTCATTGTGATATGTACATATACGTATACTAATACATTGCATTTTTAACATGTTTAATAGCATTACATTAAAACACTCAGTTTGCAAATGTTTGCAGTGTCCCCACCATAAGGAAATGCAACCTCACGACTCCTGCAACTTTGACATTCAAGACTTATCCCCATCTCTGACAATTAATGTAAACTCTTTAGGAACTCACTCAAAGGCTTCATTCCTATCCTGCCTTTATGCTCCCTATTAGGCGAACAAGCACACTAGGCACAACCGCAGTATAGATTTATGTGAATATATAGATATGATCTAGCTAAAACACTGATATATGTCAAACTAATATCTCTTTCTCCTTTTATTTCCATTCATGTCCTCATAGAGGCACTTTATTCTACTGAAGCATTAATTATGATTTTCCTGTCCCTGGATGTACTTACATTTGTCTTGTGCTTCTATTTACTGCTTTGTGACAGCTCCTGACAAGACAGTCAATAACACTGGTTTCCACTCCCAGGCAATTTGAATGGATGACTTGCAAGAAAGGAAATTAAGAAGGGTATAGGGTGCTGGGGAGGAGGACACGAATACCAGGCTGTGGTTGTGCTCGATGACATTTTCCAAAGGCGCTCCTCTAATTGCTCTTCAAGTTTTTAATTCAGGAAGGCATAGTCTCAGCATAGCTTTGGTGTCAACAGCGGAGTGAATGCTATTTTAGAGAGGGAAATAAGGCCCATGGACGTGTTTGAATTTCTGCTTCAACATAAAACCTCCCCGGCTGAGCTTTGAAACTCCATGTATGGATCAAAAGGGAGGAAAAATGGCAGGAATGCAGCAGGACTGGGAAAGAGGATGTTTTGATGGCTGTTGCTCACAAAGATGCTGTAATGCACTACATGTATAGGCAGTCTGGGTCCCTGTGAGACACTGTGTTCACAATGCTAGAAAGGACAAAGGCAAATTAAGGAAAGCCGCAATAAGAGGATGACCACCGAAAGGAAGAGGACAGATAAAAATATTCCCATGACTGTGTGCTGGGGAGGAGATGGATGGCACAATTCTGTTCAGCCTCCCTCCAAATGTGGAACTACCACTGATAATGTGCAAAGCCCACCAAATTTAAACCTGATAAATGGACACAAAATCTTAAAACCAATGCCCAAGCTGCGGCTCTCGCTACTCTAAGGTACCATTAAATAAATGCATTTAGAAAGGGATTTCATCAAGGATGCCTCAGCTGAAAAGATGACCAGAGCATCCTCAGCTATATGAGGAGATCTTTTAAAGGTACAAACACAATTCCCCCAGGCCTGGAGCCCAGAGCTGTGCCTGTGGGGAAGGACTCACTGCCTATACCAGCAGACCCATGGGTTCCTGCCCAGTTCAACCCCATGGGCTCTGCTCCACTGGGCTGGCAGCCCTCCGAGAGCCACCTTTCCTCTGTTGCTCCTGCAGCTCCTTGCAAGGAGCAGCCTGCAAACAACCTCTCCTATTGTGATGTCCACATCTCAATTACTAGGTTTGGCCCCAAACTAGAGATGCAGAGGTACAGGAATGAACAATGAATATCTGAAAAACAAACAAGTTGAACCCTCCAGAAAGAATCCACTCAAGTGTTGACAAACGACTCTGGGTGGATTAATAGGAATGCTTCACCCCAGGATTTTGGGAACCCCAGACTAAGAGCAGATCCTTAAGCTGAGATAAGCTGTGGGAGCTCTCGAAAGGCCTCATCCTGATCACAGAACTGGATTGCTGTACTTGGAAACACTATCCTGTGTTAGTCCTGAGCTATTTGCACAGCATCAGCCGCAATCCAGCAGAAGACACTACAGCCATCTGTCGCTACTGCATGCTCTCAGAGTAAGCTTTTCTATTTCACTTAGAGGAACTTCTCTAGAGTGCTATTGATATTACACATTGAAGCCTAAACAGATATGTTAAAGATGGCATCTATGCCTGCAACAGAGGTGCTCGTGGAAATACAATGAAATCCTTACAAGACAGAGATGTGCGTTTTACATCAGGGAACAAACTTCTAACAGGTGAAGCCCAACCAAAAGAATAAATCTTTCTGCTCAATAAACCCTTTTTTTCCTGCAGACTGAGGCAAATACATTCTAGAAAAATACTAAAAGAGCATTAAAAGCCTTTGGTTTTATATGCAATAGCTTCGCTCCATTTTGCCTACAATTTGTTGCATATGGGATAGGTCCTTTTTGTTGTATTTAAGGCTAATTTTTTCATAGATATGCAAAAGACGTAGGTGTCTGATTTTCATTCATTTCTAAGAGTAACTGAAACTCTACTCAGCCACGCTGGAACGCTCAGTCAGAAAGCATGCTGTGCTGGGTTACTATAGATCCACTGAAACAGCGTGCTGCTAATGCTTGAACACTGTGTCATTAAACAATAATGAATCGAGGTCCTAAACAATGGCATTGCAGATGAAGATACAAGAGACTTAAATCACATTTATCTATTTTACTCCCAAGGCAAAGTCAGCTTAACACACCCACACAACCCAGTGCACAGTCACTACAAGATGCAAGAGCTCCTCCAGCTCCTCTCTCTTGCCCCATCAAAAAACCCCAAACATTGTCTACAGGGTGCATTTAGCCTGTGCTGGATCAAGGTGGAACAAGGCCCCTTGCAGGCAGGACCTGAAGGAGCTTACTCTTGCTAGTATTAGAAGCATATAATCCCCACTGTAAATTTAACAACCTCTATCCCAAAACTCCACTCACCACTATGACCAGAAGGATGTGCTTTGGGGCACATCAATATGAAAGCCTCTGTCCTCTGATACTCAGACGCCTTTTTTTATCATAGAATGGGCTGGAAGGGACTTTAACGCTCATCCAGTTCCAGCCCCTGCCACGGGCAGGGACACCTTCCACTAGAGCAGGGTGCTCCAAGCCCCTGTGTCCAACCTGGCCTTGAACACTGCCAGGGATGGGGCAGCCACAGCTTCTCTGGGCACCCTGTGCCAGTGCCTCAGCACCCTCATGATCAAGTATTTCTTCCTAATGTCTAATCTAAAATGACCATCCCTTAGCTTGAAGCCATTCCCCCTTGTCCTGTGTCACTATATGTGCTTTTAACCTAAACTCAGTCTATTCACCCTGATCAAACAGTCCTTTCAGCCATCATACTTCTTTTTACACTGTTGTGTTTCTGCCTTCCCTACCAGCAACCAATTCTCTTCCAGCTCTCGCTTTTCTATACTTCAGTGACTTCAGCTCACCTAAACAGGTCCCCACCTTCACGACCAAGCTCCAGCAGCTCAGCTCATACAAATCTCAGTTGCTTACACTGATCCCACCTTTCTGTTACCACAAGGTATTTATTCCCTCTTGCACCAGAAGCACTACGTCCTCCTTTTGCCGTATGACACTTCTGTGCCTTAAATGAACTTTTTAATATTTAATTCATTTCTTACTGACTCAAATGGGGGGAGTGGAGAGTGAGTGAGCAGCTGCCTGGTACTTAGTTGCTGAGGTTGTCTTGATGGACCAAAGACAGGACAAACCTCCCTATGCTATTAGCACATGCCACAGTTTGAGTTTAGACTTGACTAGGAGATACCAGGACAAAATCATTGATGTGTCAAAACTTGCACATCAGAATGAGAAGACGATCTTAGACACAAGTGTAAGAATATGTTTGTGGTTAAGTGCACCCACATGTTTACTGTGTAATAGTAAACTAAAGCACTCCTCTGGGATGTGGGAGACAGGGAGAAACTCCTACTCTGGTATTTTGGGGGGAACAGACACAAAGTTGGATATTTAAAAGTAATGCTCACATTTCCATAACTTGTTACCCAAGACACAAGAGCTTTCTTATTAGTTTTGTACTAAGCAGGAACCAACACTCAGTCCATTCCACCAGCAAATGAAAAATCAAACCCAGATACATCAATCCCCCCACAAGCACTGTTCCTTAATCCCAAGCAGCTTTTTATTACTCAGATTGCACAGGTGGGATAGATCTCACATCCCTCTTTGGGGCACATCAATACGAAACCACTGCTCAGTCCCTAAGCTGCATAGCAGCAGTTCCCCCCCTGCCTATGGCCACAGCCTTGTGGAGCAGGGTGAGTGATGCTGCTGGCTGCGGGTGGGGGTCTCCAGTGGGGAGGGTGTTGAGCTGCTGCCTGGCACACCCCCACATTCCCAGGCACGGGGCAGATTTGATCAGATGAAGCAGAACTCCCAGCCTGGGAGCTTGGCAGCTAAAGCCAGGCTTGTGCTGCTGTTCCCAGGGGCTTTTGGGGGCAGTGGAAGAGAGATGAAGGCAGAGCAGCAGCAAAAGCACAGGGCTCCAGCTCTCCATCTCCATTTGTGCCCAGCAGTGATGCCCTCTGCATCTCCCAGCACTCCAAAAGCAGCCACTTCAGCAGAGAGGAGAAGCTAAACTGCACTTTCGGCAGTGGTTTCACTCCAGAACTTCTCCTGTGAATGAGTTCTGTCCATGCTGAATGCGTGCCTTTGATCAGAGGTTAATTTGCAGGAGAATCCACTGTCCTCTATTTCAGATACCCATCCACAGATTGATTCCCTCTGCAGCAAGGCGGATCGGGCAAGGTCTTCAGGATAATGGCTAAAAATAACGATTGCCACGCTGCCTATTTTGCTACGGACCCCCTGACAACTTTCCCCCACTGAATAAAGGATGCACAAGGAAATAGGAAAATAACAGTATCAATACAGTGTACCCCCTCCTGCAGCACATGCGGGAGATGGCCCCGGAGCAGGGAAGGCATGTCCTTCAATATTTAACTTCTTCACTCTTTGTTCTCCATCTCAAGTTGAACAATACGTTAATTACCTGATGAAGCGTTATAATTACTCTAACAGCTCTGCTCTTAGTTATAATTACTGCATCAACACTTTCTTTTTCATATGCTTCAATCTATACCTATTACATTGTCATGATGAAGACACATTAACATTATAATACCGTATAATTAGCTGATAAGCAATTAAATTATTCCACTGCTCTTGTTCCTCTTTGCCAAGAGGTTGCTTTCCAAGTGCTATTATCTTCTTTTTCTCTGGTTTGCTTCAGAGGTTGGGTGTTTTTTCCCTCCATTTTAAAAAAGGACCTCATAGACTTTATTCCAACAATTTCATTTCGAATTCCGAGAGAGTACATAGCTGAGGTCCTGGGAGAAGCTAATTTGTTGCTAATACTTTACACTTCTTTCCTCTCGAGTTCAAACTGGTTTTGCTTTCCAAAAGCTGCCTGGAATGGGAAAGTGTCTGAGAAATATTTGTGTAAGAAAATAAATGAATCCTTAATTGCTTCTTTAAAACACTTGGAGCCACATGGTGGGAATAATGCGAATAGGGAGGAAATGGGAGGAAAATGAGAAAAGCAAAACTGTTTTGGTTTTTACCCTCATATTTCTGTTACTTTATACCTCGAGGGAAGAGTTAGAAGTATTTTTTGCACCTTATTTTTTCACACCCTAAAGAAAATCATTGCTAATAAACTCAGTGTAGCTATTTAAGAAGCCTGACTCAATCTCAACAGCGGCACTGGCAAATTCTCATGGCATACAGGAAACCTCCCAATAAACACCGTGTGGTGCACAGTAAAGCTGTGTAGACTTTTTTTATCTCCAGCACTTATGTGGATTATTATCCTGTGTGTAGGTCTCGTGCTTTGTCCTCTCGCTTGATTTTTATGGCTGAGAATTGCTCATTTGGCTTTCAGTCAGTGCAAGCCGTTCATGTTATTGCATAGCCTTTCCCCTCTCCTGGCTAAAATCCCTTTCATATGGTTGTAATAAGTCTACAGCACTGCAGCGATGGAAATAACTGGCTACAGCAGCTTTAGGTGGCACAGGGCTGCCTAGTTTCCATGCTGGGATTATTTCCTTTCAGCCATGCTTTGCTGTCAATTGTTTTGATTTAGCAATGCAGGAATCTGAGCAAAGCACCTTGGTACAATGACAGAGCAGACCTTGGTGATGCAGCCCAACCCCAGACACTTGGGGAATAATCTATCACCAAACAGCACTGATTTACCCATCCACCTACCAAGCTATCCACACAGGGATTTCTCCATCTCTCAGTACCAGAGATGAAGACCAGATTCAAACCATCTCTTTTGGAAGAGAACAACAACTGCTTAAAATCACGTCCACCATTTGCTATGTTGATTAAACTCCTTAATTTCAGATGTATCCAGTGAGTCTTCTGCCATCTACCACAGCAAAGCTGAATTTCTTGTCTTCGTGCTCACGCTGTTACTGGGCAACATTCCTCATTTGCTGTAGGCACCAGCCCTTGAAGTGCTCAAACCTGTGCTTGCCTTCATCTTTACCCAAGAAAACCCTGAAAGACCTAACTAAATTTGTCCCAGTGAGGATTACTAAAAATCCATGGCACCTGAACAAACATCCCGAGGATGGAAAGCTGGCATGAGGAATTTTTATGTGCTCTTTACTGAAGACTCCCTGTCTCCGCAACACCTGCAGCCACCTCATTACTAATAAAGCACTCCGTGGTGTTCAGCATCTATCCCTAAGTCTGCCTTGGTCCTGCTCACGTACATCCCTGCCACCCCAGCTCTTCACCCTCCAGTGCAGGGTCAGGTTTCCATGTCAGCAGTCTGCTCATATGAAGGGATAGAGTTTGCTCACCTCCTCCCTGTGTTCGTCCTAATGCTCCTGGGTGAAGCGTGAGACTTTGAAGGCTTTGTCAGATGGAAAAGCACCAGGAACACCAGCATTTATCCTCTCTGATGCTACTGCTGCTTCCCACAGTGCTCAACATAAACTGTGTTAATCCTGGTCAGAGGGACTGATGGCTCAGCTCCTGTGGCCATTCAAACCTGTGATCAGTTTTGCATGCTTCTTTTCACCTACTGGCAACTATCCTGCATTGAAGTTAGTTTTAAATTGTACAGATCAAGGACGTGTTAATTCTCTTTATCACCTCCTTATTATCCATGAAAATTCCTGTTTATTTCTGGCCAAGCTCTTCGCAGAGATACTGTGAAAGCACAGAATGGTGCTTCCTGCCCCATGGCCCCATCTCTGCACACCCTGGTCCCAGCACTGCTCCCGCACAGCCACACCTCTCCCACGATGACCCTGGCAAATTCCACACTGGCTCCAGATGAGCCATGGGCTGGTGTTCATAATATCATAGAATGGTTTGGAAGGGATCTTAAAGCTTATCCAGTTCCAGCCCCTGCCATGGGCATGGACACCTTCCACTAGAGCAGCTTGCTCCAAGCCCCTGTGTCCAACCTGGCCTTGAACACTGCCAGAGATGGGGCAGCCACAGCTTCTCTGGGCACCCTGTGCCAGCGCCTCAGCACCCTCACAGGGAAGACCTTCTGCCTAAGAGCTCATCTCAGTCTCCCCTGTTGTGGCAGGTTAAAGCCATTCCCCTTGTCCTGTCCCTACAGACCCTTGTCCAAAGCCCCTCCCCAGAGTACCCTTCCTTCTCTCTCTGAAGCCTTCTCCAGGCTGAACAAGCCCAGCTCTCTCAGCCTGTCTCTACAAGGAGAGCTCCAGCCCTCTGATCATCTTTGTGGCCTCCTCTGGACTCAACTGTGTTGTCATTTAGGCAAGTGAATAAGGGAGATTGGGACTATCACCAAGGGGCAGCAAGCAGCATGGTGCTTTTTCCATCTTGATGTCTCTATCTGCTGGAGCAGGGGTAGAAAGTTCAATATCTTGGCCACACACTGTTGTTTCAGGCTTTTTTTTGGCAGTGCTCCTTCCAAAACAAAAAGTCATTTGGCAGATGTGGCACACAGACCCAGCCAGCCAGCTCGTCTTCACTCATCCTCCAAGGACTTTGCATGAGCACCATACACAGCCAGGCTTCATTACTGCAACTTTACCTTTTAGCAGAGGTTCCAGAGACTGCCCTGGCACACAGAGCGGGCACAGGTACATCCTGAACACCAGTGGACCTGGTGCCTTCACACAAAGGTATCCCTGCTAGCTGCCTCCAGAAGAAAAGCTCGGATTTGACATGTTTTCCATCTGCCCCTGCAGTGAGCAGCACCCCAGCAGGGCTGGGGTCCCAAACGCTCAGGGATATGGCTTCTCTTATAGCATTGGCTACATACATAAAGAGATTTATAGGCATATCCTGGTGCCTGCAGCAGTCACCACCCATGGCTGAAGAGCTGAACTTCACACTTAGCTTTAGAAAGAAGGGTCAGCTTCAGCCTCTGCATCTACACTGGGCTGATCTGACCGCTCTCCCTTCCTTCCCAACAACAACATGCATGTTTTCAGCACTCTCAGCTTTCCAGCTTTAAAAACCCTCTCATCATTTCTGCCCATGCTGTTTATTTCCTGATGTCGTTTTAAACTGTTTGCACATGGCCCCTGGTATCTCAGCGGGTGAGCACTTTACAAATAAAATGATGAGGAGGGTTAAAAGGATGCGACTTGATAATTCACGCTAGTAGCAGCCAGATGTCTTATTGCCTTAGAAAGAAGCAGATAGGAGAAAGCAGATCATCCTCATGTGGGTTTAGTTGTACATAGAACACTTTAAAAAATGAAAGCAAAATAATATAGCAGATGCAGAAACTGAAAAGCTTAACACAAGTGAGCTGAAAACCAAATGTACAAAGGAATGACAAAACATGTGCTTCCCCAAGCTATTCTCCATCATCAGTACCCTCAGTGAGGTTTTGATAGCCTAAAACCTCTCTTTAAGCTAACAGCTTCTGCATACTTTTTTGCTAAAACAAGATGGATTTTTCTAGTTGCTAATGAAAACCAGGATATGCACAACTTTGGGGTACGGGGTACAGGAACAGAGAGACGGAATGGGAAGGGCAGGTCCTGCCTTAGCACACTTCACTGATGCTCCTGCACTACACTTACTGAAAGAAGCTGGGTTTATAGCCTGTCTTTGCAAAGAAAAAGCAGAAAGGGGAGATAAAGCCATGGGCTGGATAACACGGTGCTCCTCTGACAAAACAACACACTGCCATACTATGGTGCTTAAAATAAAACTAGAGAATCACAGAATCACATGCAGCATCAAGCTAAGTACAACTCAGAGCAGGAAGGGAGGTACAGACCCTGGCTCGCCCACCCCACGGCAGGTGGCAGAAGCAGCAGGCACCCATGCAGGGGCTCCAGGCTCCAAAGAGGGCAACACCAGAGGGTCCTTTGCATTTTTACATAATCCTCTGACAGTGAACTGAACTCGAGCAGCAAGAAGTCTCATCTTAAGATCACGTAATTCAGAATCCTTCGTTAAAACACAAACCAAGTGATTTTAAAGCATCACTCTCCATTTCCGATCCCCAGCTGAGCTGCAATTTGGGTATACACCACACAATGCATCATACCCGGGTGTTCCAGCCCCTCCACTGGCAGCTTGAGAGAACTGTGGCCCCACTGTAGTAGCTAGAAGGACTAGATATAAAACTCCACCTCTCCAAAGCCCCCCAGGGCAAAGCCAGAGCAGGCTGCAGAACTGGCCATCACCCTTCTGTGCTGGGTAAAACTACAGTGCCATCTCCCACTGGCAGGGGGAAGCCTGGTGGAGACAAAAATCATGCCAAAGGCTTTGCAGAAAACGATCTTTTCCTTTATAGGAGCTGTGAAATGCCATCAAGCATTTCCAGGAACACGCATCTGAGAGCACAGGGTTTAGCTGTAAAGCGACGGAGGGGGAAACAGCCATGCACAAATCATGGGACTATAAAAGTGATCATCTTCTAAAAACCATCTGGAACCTGGTATTAAGCCTAAATCTAGTTCTGCCTCAGTAGCAACAAATATAACAGTAAAATACACCAGGTAGTGGCCAAGTTCGAGCTTGTAGGGGAAATAAAAAGATTACTTTAGTATCTAAAGGTGCTCTTTTTTTATCTTCACCACCACCACCAACTCTTAGTAAAGTAGAAAGACATTCCCTGAGAACCCGAGTTAATGCTCCTTGAAGCCAATTTTCCACTGAATTTCACAAAGCTGTGGATTTTGCTCCTGGTGAACTTAGTGGTAGTTTCCAGAATACCTAGCTTACAAGCTTAAATGGGCCTCTGTGTTTACTTAACCCTTTGACAAAACACTTGGGGAAAACCAGAGGGGGGGAAATGTCAGCACTCCCAGATGCACAGAGACCAAGTTCCCTCTGAAATCACACTGAAGGTTAAGTTTGTGGGGTCTCAACTCCAAGAAACCAGCTGCTTAGCAGACAAAGCCTTGCACAGCACCACTGGCATCAGTGGAGCTCAGCTAACTTATACCGGCAGCAGACCTGACCCTTAGCACCTAAATGTTTTTACTGAAATTCCACAGAGCTGTCTGTCCAATACTGATATTAGGACAGGGGTTGTAATACTTCCAAAGAAAATCAGGACAGGTATTTTTGTAGTTCTAGAAATTATTCACACTGGACAGAGCTAAAATGTCTGGAATTGGGGCTGGGGTGGTTAGACACCCAAATTAAATTAGGAAACACTCAATTACTGTGACTCATACTAAAAGGATTGTGATAAAATAGGCATAAAATAGCCAATAAAATTGGCTTTTGGGGCATTTCACCCCAGATCTGGCTGGGCCACCATAGCCAGCAAGGCACTCCTGATTACTTCAGGCACATACAGATACAACATCAGACCTGGGTTTCAAGGTCTTTGCATAGGAAGATCTCAGTGGGGCCATCTCTTGCTCTATACTCCACAAACTCAAGGGTTTTGGTGAGTTTTATCACCACTAGAGTTCTGTGACTCCACGCTGGGTCAGCAAGGCAAAAGCAAGCCCTCCATGCACAGAGGGTCAGTGAAGGGCACAGTAAGCAGCGCTTCAGCTTGGCAATTACACCAAGTGTGACAACTGGCAACATGAAATACATCCTTGTGTCAATCTTTCCTCCTTTTATATCCCAGCTACAATTCCTCCCTTTGTCTGAAAAGAGTCTAAGCTTCTTACTAGGTTTCGTGGTCATGGCACCATTGCTTCGACAAGGGCTACGGTCAAGCAAAAGAGCTCCACACTAGGCTCATTCCAAGATTAAATAAGTTAATCTATTTTTCATGGATAACATGCACATATCCACATGCTCTGTCCTGAAAAAAAACAAGAGCAATGTTGAAACGGCTTTTATCTTTTATTGCAAAGCTGGAACTGAGGAGTAGAAGTAAGTTAAATTGTCAACAGGGACCCTCTTTACTTCTTCGTGCATTAATCCTTCTAATATGCAACATGGGAGAAACATTCCTTAAACATCTGCAGCAAAGGGAATGTTTTTCACAACATGCCAACACTTCCCACAGTACTATTACTTTTAAGCAGAAATCTCATCCTTTATGGAAAAAAAAAACCACAGAAAAATCTCAACTATCTTGATCCAGACACCTTTGCTGACCATTAGCATGATTTCCATCAGTACCAGAATGTCAGACATGGTTATTTTCCAAGGCAAAGGAATTCATTGCCCATTCAGTCAATGAGGTTGTGCAGAGAGACGGAAAAAGAGGCACTGCCAGGCATCTCTTTCCACCTCCACCACTTAATTCATGGCAGTGTGCCTTGACCAGCACCACACCTTCCAGCTCCTGCCATGGGGCAAGCAGAAGGCCCAGAGACAGTAAGTGCTGAAACCAGTAGGGACAGGTGCTGCCCCTCCTTTGGGATAAACAGGAAAAGAAACTGGGGCCAGTGACCAAAGCATGGCAGATGCCACCGAAACAAAGGCATGTCCATGTGCTGGCTGCATGAGGAGGTCTGCCAGTGTACAGTGGGAGACTGAAGACCCCAGAGAAACTGAGAGAGAAGCAGAAATACAAGGCAAAACCCCCTGTAACTGGGGAAAGCCTGGCCCCATGCATGGACAGCAGGCACTGTGCTGAGCAGTGACCACTGGGTGAAGTTTGGAAGAGTAACTAAAGCTCCTCTGATTTTTTAATTCCTTCTGCGTTCAGAGCAAAAGGGCTTTGAGCAGTGACAGATGGTCCCTCATGAGTCTTGCTGTGTTGGTTTGAGGCTTGGGATGTGTCCAGCCAACCCGTCTGTGCTATGGCCTTCCAGCAATGGCGTCAGCAGAAGGTGACCAGGGGCCAATGCTTGCAACCCAGACACATCCCAGGTGGAGAACGCAGGCTCCTGACTTAAGCTGCCAATGGAGGTAGGTTTTCACTCAAATGCTGGCCAACCAAGTAGAATAGTTACAGCCTGAGCCTGCGGGGACTCTGCTGATGGGACAGGTAGCTGGAGGTGGACATGTTTTATACTAGCACACAGCAAAGTGCACCATAACAGGGCGGCTTGAATTCTCAGTGATTTCCATACAATTAAGTGTAACTGAGAAATAAGCATTAAAAATGCCCGTCTTCAAAATCCAGCCCTCTTCTTGGATAAGAATATTGCTAAGCAGAAGTTTGGGCAATGGTTTAGATTAGGAAATAGAGGAAAACACACATCCAGAGAGGAGAAATCCCTGCATTGTAGTGCAGCAGGGATTGCCCCACACTGCAGCCATGGAAGTGAAACTAAAGCAGCAGGGCCACATTTTTTGTGGCACCTAGAGATCTGAATTCCTACCTTTACCCACATCTGCTGGCTCAAGCTGCCTGCGTGCATGGATGCACAGAGCTGCACGCACACACTGCACTGCTTGCTTTAAACCTCAAAGCCTTTAGGCTACACTATAAAGAAAACATTCCACTTAATAAGGCTAATAACCAGGCGCTTGGTGCCTATTCGAACCTGCCATGTCACTCCCTAGCCAAACAGTGTGCCCCTAATCAGCATTCTTCCTGATAGGTTTATACTGTAATTGATAAAATTAGACTAAGCACTACTGTGCCAAATGGCAGTATAATTTCAATTTCCTCTATTTAAACAACTGCTAGCTCTTGCACAGAAACTACTGTACTTGAGGGAAGCACGTTACTTTTAATTCCCTACTTTCCTATTGTGTCAAGTATTTTCTTGTGGCTAAGCTGACTCTCAGGTCTATTCTGTTCTGGAACCCTTCCATTCATCACCATAAGTCTGAAATGAGGCCCTTGAATATTGTAACACTCAATACTGCATTTTAGTTTATGCCTGCTTATGTATAACCCGCAGGAACATGAAGAATAGCCCTCAAGTAGAATATACCAACACACACTTTTAATTGAAAATGCAGCAGTAGGAAATAAAAACAGAGCTGACAGTGCTTGGTATCACAAAGCCATAGAAAAAAGCTAAAATGCTGAACTATCTCCCTAAGAAGCATGGCAGAAATGCTGCCTTTGCCATCAGTGGGGCTTGTAGCAAAGATGATGCTTGT